>NC_092370.1:160032646-160382646 GCF_030028105.1 Mobula birostris | reverse complement strand
CGTGCAATGCTGAAGGAGGTGAAAAAGAAATTTCTAGAACTTGATAAAGTCTTTGTTCATGTGTCCATTCTAAGAAAAACACTGACCAAGAATGCTGTTCATGGAAGGACATCACGGAGGAAACCACTGCTCTCCCAAAAAAACATTGCTGCAAGTCTCAGGTTTGTAAAAGACCACCCAGTTGTTCTACAACGCTTCTGAGACAATTTCGTTTGAATAGATGAAACAAAAGTTGAACCTTTTATTTTTTTATTAATTATTTATTGCAATACCAACAAATTACATTCAATACAACCAGTTGCCAATTACATTTTGACTGCTTAACCCAGCGACCCCCCCAACCTTCATCACCATCCCCCTGCACCCCTCTCTCCCCCCATCCCTCTCCCCCCCACCAATCAACTGAATAGTAGTACCTACACAGACATAGCATTCCTATTTTAACAAAAGATCACTTAAGGTAGATATCAAATTTGTCCACATTATAATTGTGTTTGGTCGTGCATCATTTATTCTTGCTGATGAAAGTTCCAGGTAAGAAATGTCCAAAAAGCTCCAAAGCCAGTGAGTATTTGAAATATCATGGGGAGGTTTCCAACGCTGGACTACAAACTTCTTAGCTGCAGTCAGGCCTGCCAGCCAGATTTTGCGTGTTTTTTCCGTAAGGGAAAGGTGGGACTCATCACTTAGAAGATGTACAGCAGGGTCCATTAGTAATTGTACCCCTGTTAGTTCTGTAAGAGTACTGATAACCTTCCCCCACAAATCAAAAACCCCTGGACATTCCCATACAACATGTAAAAAAGAGCCAATAGCTCCATGGGGGCAAAATGAGCAATAAGGGTCAGGAACCAGTCCCATTTGATGTCTAATTCTCGGTGTTAAATATGCTCTATGACAAAATTTCAAGTGTATATACCGATGATTTGGGTTTTTCGAAGCACCGGCAGCGTTATCCCAAATCGCATCCCAGTCTAAGTCTTGTCCCAATTCAGATATGTCCCTATCCCAAGCTTTCATTCCCGATGTGAGCATATAATTCTGGGAATTTAATTTATCATAGATATATGACACTATCTGTCCTGGAGCACTCTGTATTCAATTTAAAATGGGATGGTCCTTTAAATCTGACCCCCAGGGAATGCCGTAGGCTTTACAAGCTGATCTTACTCGAAAGTAGAAGAAAAGAGAATGTTTATCAATATTATATCGAGAAATCAGTTCTTAAAAGCTAAGGATAGTACTTGTCCCATTAATATCTTGAAGAGTAGTAATACCTTTATCCTCCCAAGTTCTGTTAGTGAATGGTTTCCCCCCAGATAGAAAACGATTATTGTTCCATAATGGAGATGATTTACACCATACGCTTTTAAATTTTAGGAATTTTTCTGCTGCTCTAAACACTTGTAGTGTATGGGTTAAAATTGGACCGTAATACAAATCACATTTTTTGGTAGACATACCTATAAGGAGAAAGTCCTTCAACCTTATTGGTGCTATTAGCTCTTGTTCTATATTTTTCCAGGATGAAACTTTATCCTCCTCCATCCAATAGCTAAGACTTTTTAATACAAATGCCCAGTGATATAATTTAAAATTTGGACATGCCAATCCCCCATTCGACTTTTTGAATTGTAGAGCTGACCATTTTATATTGGGTCGTTTACCATTCCAAGCATAGCATCATAGTAAGGAGTCCAGTTTTTGCCAATATCCTGCTTAAGGTGCAAGTGGGATCATTGAGCTGATAAAATTAATGCAGGGTAAGATGTTCATTTTAATGACTGATATACAGGCCGGGACTGATGCTGGCAGGTGTCTCCATCTATTAATATCCTCTTCTATTTTTTTCAGAATTAAGGAGTAATTTGTTTTAGCCACAGCTGATAGGGAAGTACTAACTTTAGTACCCAAGTAGAGGACTTCATTTGTAACTTTAATCTGGGGAGGAAGAGAAACCTTACTTTTATCCGTATTAATCAGCATCAGTGCTGATTTTAACAAATTAACTTTGTATCCTGAAAGAAATCCAAATTGCTGCAGTGTTTTTAAAACATAGGAGAGAGTTTGTTGAACATTCGCCATATAAACTAGCGTGTCGTCCGCGTAAAGTGATACTGAATGTGATGATATACTTATTGTAATAGGGGAGATCTGAGGAGAGTTTCTAATTAAGTGTGCAAGCGGTTCAATAGATATATTAAAAATTAAAGGAGGCAAAGGGTCCCCTTGTCGTGTGCCCCGTCCTATGTCAAATAACTCTGAGAAACCTCCTCCTACACATACCCCTGCTGAAGGATTAGCATACAGTGTTTGAATCATATTGATAAATTTATTGCCGAACTTAAATTCTTTTAGAACTCTCCAAAGATATGGCCATTCAAGGCGATCGAACGCTTTTTCAGCATCTAGAAATAACAGGCCACAGGCAGGTGGGATTTTATGTGTTGCACTCAGTATGTGTAAGAGCCGGCGAATATTATCAGATGGGAGATGCCCCTTGATAAAACCCGTTTGATCTGGGCTAATTATTTTCCCAACTACTGTCTCAAGTCTACCGGCTAAGACTTTGGAAAATATCTTGAGGTCGGCATTTATCAAGGAGATTGGACGGTAATTGGCACACTCCAAGGGGTCCTTACCGGGCTTAGGTATAACTGTGATCAGGGCTGTGTTTAGATCTCTATGGAAAGCGCCATTTCCAAAAGCATAATTTAATGTTTCTAACCATACTGGTCCAAGAATATCCCAGAGTGCTAGGTAAAGTTCCACAGGTATGCCATCTATGCCTGCCATACGGCCCTTATTTGTAGCTTTAACTGCTTTAAGTAGCTCATCCAGTGTAATAGGAGAGTCTAGAGTTTTGGTGTCCTCTAACGACAACGTAGGGAAGTCTAATCCACTAAAAAAAATCGTGAAGTCATTCTCAGAAGGAACTGAGCCACTTGTATACAATTCTTTAAAGTAATCCTTGAATATCTCGTTTATTTCCTCTGTTGAAGATACTATTCCACGTTTAGCACATCTAATCGCTGGTATAGGCCTTTTAGTTTCCTGTTGTTTGAGCATTAGAGCTAAAAGATGGCTCGGTCTGCTGCCTTCTGCGTAATACTTATGTTTGGTTATATGGATCGTATATTCTGCCCTGCTTCTTAATAAATCATTTAATTCTGCTTGTTTTGTTCTGAGCTCGTTTTCTTTTGTTATGGTGTATATCTCTTTGAGATCATTTTCCAAAACCTTACATTCGTCTTCTAAGGTGGAAATCTTTTGAAGCCGGCTTTTACGTAGGTGAGAACTGAACCATATAGCGTTATTTCGTAAGAAACCCTTGATGGAGGCCCAAATCACTGTCACATCTGAGACACTTTTTTATTTAAATTTATAAATTCTGTCAGTTTTGTTCTCAGTTGTGATAGAAATTCATCGATTTTTAGAAGGGTGGAGTTAAACCTCCACCTAGTAGCCTTATTTTTAATTTTGCCATAATTAAAAGTAGATATGACTGGGTTGTGATTGGATAGATATCTGGGCAAAAATTCTATTGAGTGTACTAAAGGCAGCAGACCGGAGGATATAAGAATGTAATCTACCCGAGAGAAAGTTTTATGTCTTGTGGAGAAGAAGGTATAGTCTTTAGCAGTTGGATTATGCACCCTCCACACATCCGTTAAAAAAAGGTTAAGTGCTTTGGAAGCAGATTCTTGAGAGCTTGATATAGTTGAGGAAGATTTATCCAGGTTAATATTTACCAAAGCATTCATGTCTGAACCAACATATAGTTGGTAGTCACTTAACTTCAGTAATTGTGAGGTAATTGAGGGAAAAAATTCAACCTCGAATATAGTTGGGGCATATAGGCTAATGAATGCAACTTTTTTTTTACCCTGAATGGATGTGCAGCAAAAAGCTAGACGTCCTTTATTGTCGGCGCCCATCCTTTCAATTGATACATTAATATTACGTCTCATTACTATCATAACTCCTTTCGTACGAGTACCATCAGCTGATGCCACAACGGGTTGATAAAAACGGTTTTGAACCCTGGGAATGTCATTAGGTTTAAGATGTGTTAACTGTAACAGCGCAATATCTATTTTCTTTCTACATAAGAAATCTAAAACCTTTGAACGCTTGTAGGGAGAGTTTAAACCTCTAACATTAAATGATACAATAGTAAGATTTTGTATTTATCTGTGTTGCTCATCTTCCCCTGAATCTGTTGTTGTAAGTTGGTGGTGAAGCTCTGAGTTATCCCTTTCCCACCTCCCTCCCATCACCACTCCCATTCAACCCTTTACTTTGTAACATCTGTGAGTGTCACTTAGCAATGTCAGACACTGAACACTGACATCAACCGCTCCCCTTCCAGCACCAACAAATTAAAAAGACAAAGCAGTTCTCATAGACAATCATATCAAAGAGACAAGAAAAAAGAAACCTGGGAAAACCCGTTAACCTATATAAGTAAAACCGTTTCCGTCTCACATATACCACATGATCAAGAGCCCAACTGCTATCTTGCAAGAAACTGTTGCTTCAATAGACCGTCGCTTAGCGATGGCACTAATGACGTTTTATCTGGTGCCCAGAAATGTAAACAAGTCTACTGGAGACATAACATTTTAAAGTTAGTCAGAACAAACTGCTGTTTCACAGCTTCATTCCTGATGAGGTATTACATTTGGATATATTGAATATTACCTTAAAACTCTGACCTGCAATACTCAGAAACAAATTGCCTCCTTAATTAATTAAATACAAAGGTGCAACAAATGACTTTCCGATAAAAGAATAACCAGAAAACTTCACACTTAGAATGTTAACTTGCCCGTGCCTGATAGATTGCACAGACAGGCAAGTCCAAGCTCTTAATGCAGTTCCATCTCTTCCCGAGGGACGTGTGGACTTTGCCCAGGGTCTTCTTCCATATCTCCCAGCACCGATAATTTCAGAACTTCTCTCGCTTCCTCTGCCGAGTTAAATGACATCTTCATGCCCTTGATATTCACTCTCAAGATTGCTGGATATATGAGGAATGAGTTAATCCCCTTCTGTCGAAGCTTAGCGCGGATCTCCTTGTATCCCTGCCGTTCCTGCATAGTGCCAGGGCTATAGTCGGCGAAGAACTGTAGCTGGGTGCCATCATGGAGAGTAGATTTGGCGTTCCTTGCACCCTCCAGGATAGCCTGCCGGACGGAATACCGTAGAAGCTTAAAAATCAAGGTCCGCGGTCTTGAGGTGTTATTGGAAAAGATCCTATGTGCTCTGCCTCCAAAGGAGTGCTGTGGGAATTCTTGAGCGCTGAAATCCAATTTAGGCAGCATCTTCTGGAGGTAACCTCTTGGATCGTCGCCCTCAGTGCCTGTCGGTAAGTTGACCAGCTGCACATTGTTTCTCCTGGATCTGTCCTCCAAGTCCTTTAATTTCTTCCATATCTTAGACACCTCCGCGAGACAGGAGTTAGTAACTTTCTCATTATTGCGTAAGCAAACCTGAATGTTGTCTATTTTATTGAAGACTGTATTAAATTTTTTAGCGTGAATGTCCGCTTGCTCCTTTAACGACCGGAGAATGTTGCCATTCTCTGCCATATGCTTCCATATGGGGTCGAGAGCCTTTTACAGCGACTCCTTTAGCATGTGTGCTACCATTTCTTGCAGCGATTCCATCTCCGTTGCCATTGTTTGTTTAATTAACATAGCTATTTCTTCGGATGAATCGCTAGCTTGGTGCCGTCTGCCGCTATCTTGTTTCCTGGTTGAATTTGTATCTTTTTTTGAAGCCATGTTTTTCATTAGATCTTTCTCCAACTCAACCTTGTATTCAGACCGTCTATGAGCCCTGAAGAACTTGAAAAAGGGGGTTGTATGTCAGCGCTCAGTGCCGTGCTGCCATCTTGTCTCGTGCCTCACCGGAAGTCCCCAAAAGTTGAACTTTTTAGAAAACATAGAAAAACCTACACCACAATACGGGCCCTTCGGCCCACAAAGCTGTGCTGAACATCTCCTTACCTTAGAAATTACTGAGGGTTACCCATAGATCTCTATTTATCTAAGCTCCATGTACCTATCCAGGAGTCTCTTATAAGACCCTATTGTATCCGCCTCCACCACTGTCGCCGGCAGCCCATTCCATGTACTCACTAACCTCTGCATAAAAAAACTTACCCCTGACATCTCTGTGCCTACTTCCAAGCACCTTAAAACTGCCCTCTGGTGCTAGCCATTTCAGCCCTGGGGAAAAGCCTCTGACTATCCACATGATCAATGCTTCTCATCATCTTATACACCTCTTTCAGGTCACCTCTCATCCTCCGTTGCTCCAAGGTGATAAGGCCAAGTTCGCTCAACCCATTCTCATAAGGCATGCTCCCCAATCTAGGCAACATCCTTCTAAATCTCCTCTGCACCCTTTCTATGGTTTCCACATCCTTCCTGTAGTGAGGTGACCAGAACTGAGCACAGTACTCCAAGTGGGGTCTGACCAGGGTCTTATATAGCTGCAACATTGCCTCTCAACTCCTAAACTCAATCCCACGGTTGATGAAGGCCAATGCACCGAATGCCTTCTTAACCACAGAGTCAACCTGCGCAGCTGCTTTGAGTGTCCTATGGACTCGGGCCCCAAGATCCGTCTGATCCTCCACACTGCCAAGAGTCTTACCATTAATACTATATTCTGCTGTCATATTTGACCTACCAAAATGAACCACCTCACACCTATCTGGGTTGAACTCCATCTGCTGCTTCTCAGCTCAGTTTTGCATCTTATCAATGTCCCGCTGTAACCCCTGACAGCACTCCACACTATCCACAACACCCCCAACCTTTGTGTCATCAGCAAATTTACTAACCCATTCCTCCACTTCCTCATCCAGGTCATTTACAAATCATGAAGAATAGGGGTCCCAGAACAGATCCCTGAGGCACACTGCTGGCCACTGACCTCCATGCAGAATATGACCTGTCTACAAAGGCCTTTGCCTTCTGTGGGCAAGCCAGTTCTGGATCCACAAAGCAATGTCCCCTTGGATCCCATGCCTCCTTATTTTCTCAATAAATCTTGCTTGGGGTACCTTATCAAATGCCTTGCTAAAATCCAAATACACTACATCTACTACTCTAACTTCATCAATGTGTTTAGTCACATCCTCAAAAAATTCAATCAAGCTCATAAGGCACGACCTGCCCTTGACAAACCTCTCCAAATATTCATAAATCCTGCCTCTCAGGATCTTTTTCATCAACTTAACAACCACTGAAGTAAGACTCACTGGTCTATAATTTCCTGGGCTATCTCTACTCCCTTTCTTGAATAATGGAACAATATCCGCAAACCTCCAATCCTCAGGAACCTCTCCCGTCCCTATTGATGATGCAAAGATCATCGCCAGAGGCTCAGCAATCTCCTCCCTCACCTCCCACGGTAGCCTGGGGTGCATCTGGTCCAGTCCTGGAGACTTATCCAACTTGATGCTTTCCAAAAACGCCAGCGCATCCTCTTTCTTACTCTATATGCTCAAGCTTTTCAATCTGCTGTAAGTCATCCCTACAATAGCCAAGATCCTTTTCCATACGTCTGCTATCTCCTCCAGTTCCACACACACTTTTCCACTGTCACACTTGATTGGTCCTATTCCCTCACGTCTTATCCTCTTGCTCTTCACATACTTGCAGAATGCCTTTTGAGATTTTCCTTAATCCTGTCTACTAAGGCCTCTCATGGTCCCTTCTAGCTCTCCTGTTTTCATTCTTAAGCCCCTTCCTGCTAGCCTTATAATCTTCTAGATCTCTATCATTACCTGTTTTTTGAACCTTTCGTAAGCTTTTTTCTTGACTAGATTTACAGCACCCTTTGTGCACCATGGTTCCTGTACCCTACCATCCTTTCCCTGTCTCATTGGAACGTACCTATGCAGAACTCCGCACAAATATCCCCTGAACATTTGCCACATTTCTTCTGTACATTTTCCTGAGAACATCTGTTTCCAATTTATGCTTCCAAGTTCCTGCCTGATCGCCTCATATTTCCCCTTACTCCAATTAAACGCTTTCCTAACTTGTATGTTCCTATCCCTCTCCAGTGCTATGGTAAAGGAGATAAAATTGTGATCACTATCTCCAAAATGCTCTCCCACTGAGAGACCTGACACCTTACCAGGTTCATTTTTGGCAGAGATGCACATTGCTATGATTGGAGGAAAAAGGGCACTACAGTTTGCAATCGTTGAGGGAACAATGAATTCAAAATTGTGTCAGTACATTTTACAGGACAATGTCCGGTTAGCAGTCTGTCACCTGCAGCTTAATAGAAGTTGAATAATGCAGCAAGACAATGATCCGAAAGACAAGACTAAATCAGCAACAGAATGGTTTAAAAAGAAGAAAATTTGTGATTTGGAATGACTGAGACAAAATCCTGATCTTAATCCTATAGAAATATTGTGGAATGACTTGAAGCAAGCATTTCATGCAAGGAACCCACCAACGTCCTAGAGTTGAGGCATTTTTGTATGGAGGAATGGGCTTAAATTCTTCCAAGCCAGTGTGCAGTCCTGATCAACAGTTACCGGAAATGTTTGGTTGAAGTTATCGCTGTACAAGAGGGTCACATGATTTCTGAAAGTAAAGGTGCACATACTTTTTCCAACAAATTCATGTAATATTGGATCATTTTCTCAATAAGTTGATGAAAAAGTATAACTTTTTTGTGTTATTTATTTAACTGAGTTCTCTTTATCTAGTTGTAGGACTTCTGTGAAGATCTGATTACATTTTTGGTCATATTTATGCAGAAATAGTGAAAATTGTACAGGGATCACAAACTTTCTAGCACCACTGTATCTACTCTTGCCTCTCTTTTACTATATATATATATATAAAGTGAAAAAGTGGTATCCTGTTTGATATTGTTCGTTTGCTTAACTTAATATTTCATCTTTCCCCCCCCCCCCCATGGCTTTTTCAGTTGATCTTTATAAGTTTCCCAATCCTTTACCATCACATTAATTTTTGCTCTATTATATGCCCTCTTTTTTTTATTTTAATGTCGGCTTTGACTTCTCTTGTCAGCCACGGTTGCAACATCCTGCCTTTAGAATATTTCTTCTTTGGGATGTATCTATCCTGCACCTTCCAAGTTGTTCCTAGAAACTCCAACCATTGCTGCTCTGCCATCATTCCTGCTCATGTTCCCTCCAGTCATCTTTGGCCAGCTCCTCTCTCATGCCTCTCTAATTTCCTTTACTCCACTGTAATGCTGGTATATTTAACTTTAGCTTCTCCCTCTCAAATTGCAGGGTGAGTTCTATCATATTGTCATCACTGCCTCCTGAAGGGTTCCTTTCCCTTAAGCTCCCTAATCAAATTCGATTCATTACACAACACCTATCCAGAATAGTTGATTTTCTCGTGGGCTCAACCACAGGCTTTTCTAAAAAGCCACCTTGTAGGAATTCTACAAATTCTTTCTTGGGAGATGGCAGAAGTAATTTAAACTTCTTCAGGGTAAGCATCCCTGGAAGGGACTTCTGCCATCTCCAACTAGATCCTGTCCCTAAGTGTGTCTTTCCCTTCCTACCCACTTTCTGCTTTTCACAGGGATTGCTTCCTATGCAACTCCCTTGTCCATTCATCCCTCCCCACTGATCTCCCTCCTGGCACTTATCCTTGCAAGTGGAACAAGTGCTTCACCTGCCCCTACACCTCCTCCCCCATTACCATTCAGGTCCCAAACTGTCCTTCCAGTGGAGGCAACACTTCACCAGTCAGTCTTTTGGGGTCATCTACTGTATCTGGTGCTGCCAGTGTGGCCTCCTGTATATCGGTGAGACTGGACGCAGATTGGGAGACCACTTCGCTGAGCACCTATGCTCCATCCACCAGAAAAAACGGGATCTCCCAGTGGCTACCCACATTAATTCCACTTTCCATTCCCATTCCGACACCTCAGTCCATGGCCTCCTCCACTGTCATGATGAGGCCACACTCAGACTGGAGGAGCAACACCTTATATTCTGTCTGGGAAGCCTCCAACCTGATAGCATGAACATTGATTTCTCTAACTCCCCCCCACTTCACCATTCCCCATTCCCATTTTCCCTCTCACTTCATCTCCTTACCTGCCCAACACCTCCCTCTGGTGCTCCTCCCACTCTTCTTTCTCTTTTGCTAATCAACTTCCCACCTCTTTACTTCACCCCTCCCCTCCCAGATTCACTTTTCACCTTGTTTCTTCCTTCCCTGTCCACCTTCTTACTCTGACTCATCTTTTTTTTCCAGTCCTGATGAAGGGTGTTGGCCCAAAATGTTGACTGTACTGTTCTCCTTAGATGCTGCCTGGCCAGCTGAGTTCCTCCAACATTTTGTGTGTGTTGCTTGGCTTTACCATTTATCAAGAGTATGACTGATCTTCTGCTTCAGCCCCATTTTACAGCGCTGTCTCTAATTCCATTCACATCCAGAAATATTTTGATCTGTAATTTGAATTAACTCAGTGCTTAAGCCTCCACAGTCCTCTAGGGTAGTGAAGGCCAGTGATCCTTCATCGTCGGAATGAAGAAATTTCTCATCATCTCAGTCTGAAATGTCCTGACACTGTGACTTCTGATTCTAGACTCTTCAGCAGGGGAAACATCCACCCTGTGTCCAGTATCTGGAACCCTTTCAGAATGTTGTATGATTCGGAACCAGGATCAGGTTTTTTTATCAGTGGCATGGTATGTGAAATTTGTTAACTTAGCAGCAGCAGTTCAATGCAATACATAATCTAGAAGAGAGAAAAATAATAAATAAACAAGTTAACCAAATGTGCAAAAATCAGAAATACTGTATATTTTTTAAAAAGTGAGGTAGTGTCCAAGGATTCAATGTCCACTTAGGAATCAGATGGCAGAGGGGAAGAAGCTGTTCTTGAATCAATGAGTATGTGGCTTCAGGCTTCTGTACCTCCTACCTGATGGTAACAGTGAGAAAAGGGCAAGCCCAGGGTGCTGGAAGTCCTTAATAATGGACGCTGCCTTTCTGAGACACCGCTTCCTGAAGATGTCCTGGTACTTTGTAGGCGAGTACCCAAGATGGAGCCGACTAGATTTACAACCCTCTGCAGCTTCTTTCGGTCCTATGCGGTAGCCCCTCCATACCAGACAGTGATGCATCCTGTCAGAATGCTCTCCACAGTACAACTGTAAAAGTTTCTGAGTGTATTTTTTGACATGCCAAAACTCTTCAAACTCCTAATGAAATATAGCCGCTGTCATGCCTTCTTTATAACCCGTCAATATGTTGGGACCAGGTTAGATCCTCAGTGACCTTGACACCCAGGAACTTGATGCTGCTTGCTCTTTCCACTTCTGATCCCGCTGTGGGGATTAGTATGTGTTCCTTTGTCTTATCCTTCCAGAAGTCCACAATCAGCTCTTTTGTCTTACTGACGTTGAGTGCCAGGTTGTTGCTGCGGCACCACTCCACTAGTTTGCATATCTCACTCCTGTACGCCCTCTCGTCACCACCTGAGATTCTACCATGGTTGTATCGTCATCAAATTTATAGATGGTATTTGGGCTGTGCCTAGCCACACAGTAGAGCAATAGGCTAAGCACACTCCCGAGGTGCGCCAGTGTTGATCGTCAGCGATGGGAATATGTTATTGCCAATCTGCACAGATTGTGGCCTTCTGGTTAGGAAGTCAAGGATCCAATTGCAGAGGGAGGTACAGAGGCCCAGGTTCTTCAACTTCTCATTCAGGATTGTGGGAATGATGGTATTAAATGCTGAGCTATAATCACTGAACAGCATCCTGACATAGATGTTTGTGTTGTCCAGGTGGTCTAAAGCCTTGTGGAGAGCCATTGAGATTTCGTCTGCCATTGACCTATTGTGGCGATAGGCAAATTGCAATGTGTCCAGGTCCTTGCTGAGGCAGTAGTTCAGTTTAGTCATGACCAAGCTCTCAAAGCACTTCATCACTGTCGATGTGAGTATGACTGGGCGATAGTCATTAAGGCAGCCCACATTATTCTTCTTGGGCACTGGTATAATTGTTGCCTTTTTGAAGCAAGTGGGAACTTCTGCCCGTAGCAATGAGAGGTTGAAAATGTCCTTGAATACTCCCACTAGTTGGTTGGCACAATTCTTCAGAGCTTTACTAGGTACTCCATCGGGACCTTCCGCCTTGCGAGGGTTCACTCTCTTTAAAGACAGCCTAACATTGGCCTCTGAGTCAGAGATCACAGGGTCATCAGGTGCAGCAGGGATCTTCACAACTGTAGTTGTATTCTCCCTCTCGAAGCAGGCATAGAAAGCGTTGAGTTCATCTGGTAGTGAATTATCACTGCCATTCATGCTGTTGGGTTTCGCTTTGTAAGAAGTAATATCTTGCAGACCCTGCCAGAGTTGCCGTGCATCCAATGTCGGCTCCAACCTCATTTGAAATTATCTCTTCACCCTTGAAATAGCCCTCCGCAAATCATACCTGGTTTTCTGGTGTAGGCCTAGGTTGCAATACTTAAATGCCACAGATCTGGCCTTCAGCAGACTACATACCTCCTGGTTCATCCACAGCTTTTGGTTTGGGAATGTACAGTAAGTCTTTGTGGGCACACATTCATCCACACAGATTTTAATGAAGTCAGTAACAACTGCAGCATACTGATCCAGTTTCGAAGATGAATCCTTGGATACAGTCCAGTCCACTGATTCAAAGCAGTCCTATAGGCGCTCTTGTGCTTCCCTTGTCCATACCTTCTTGGTCCTCACTGCTGCAGTCTTCAGTCTCTGCCTATTCTCAGGGAGTAGAAGTACAGCCAGGTGATCAGACTTCCCGAAGTGAGGGCGTGGAATAGCACGGTAGGCATTCTTGATGGTTGTGTAGCAATGGTCCAGTGTGTTGTTTCCTCTGGTATTGCAAGTGATCTGTTGATGGTAGTTGCTTAGTGATATTTTTTCAGACTGCCTGGTTAAAATCTCCCAAAACGATGGTGAAGGCATTAGGATGCGCTGTTTCATGGATGTTGATCCCATTACTCAGATCATCTAAAGCCTGATTGACATTGGCCTGAGGAGGAATGTAAACAGCTATCAAAATGACCCCAGAGAACTCCTGTGTTAGGTAGAAGGGATGGCACTTAACTGCTAGATATTGCAGGTCTGATGAGCAGAATTGGGACAGCACTGATATATTTGTACACCAAGAAGACTTGATCATGAGGCATACTCCTCCACCTCTACTTTTGAGACACTCTGTAGATCTATCTTGACGGTGTCTCGTAAACTGTTAAGAAGCCTCTCTCATTCCTCTAAACTAGACCCCTGCCTAGTCTGCTCAATCTCTCTTGTTCCTCTAAATTACACCCTCTGCTCAGTCCCATACACCAAATCAAGCATTCCTAAAGTCGGTTAGTATATCTTTACTGCAGTCCCTCTATGCCAAGTATATTCTTTAAGCTAAGGAGACTAAACTTGTACCCAGTAGTCCAGGTGGAGTCACAACAAAGGCCTGTATAGTGCAGTAAGGCACCTTTATTCCTGTACTCACATCCTCGTAATACAGGGCAACTGTATGTTTCCTTCCCTAATGATCTGCATATTGGGTTTTGGTGATTTATATACAAGGATATCTAGATCCCCTTAAAAATCAATATCATTCAATATCTCATTACATTAAAAAAAAACCTCTTCTTTTTTTGGGCACCAAGGGGAATATCTACACTTTTCCACATTACAATACACCTGCCCACTCATTCAGCTTGCCTGTATCCCCTGAAGCCTCTTTACTTCCCCCTCCTTCTTGCTCACAATCCCATCAAGTTGTGTATCATCAGCAAGTGACAAACTCATTGTTTCTTTCCCTCACTGGGGAGATGGTTGATAATACAGTAGGTTGTACTGTCTTTACGGCTTAAGCATTAAGGATAATCACATGCATGCAGCAAGGAAAATCTCTGTAGAATTGCACAGTCCTTGAAAACTGCTGTATTTCTCTTTTATTCATTTTATTGCATTTCTTCCAGCTAATTTTCGTCTACATGGATGAACAAATTAAATTATTCTTTAAATTCTAGTAATAACTATAGATTTTTTTTCTCTCTCTCCACTAAATAGCTTCGACAGATGGTTCAGAAATTCTGCCAAGATCACCTCATTCCCAAGGCCCAGGAAATCGACCAGAAGAATGACTTTCCAGAGTTGAGGGTAAATGTGATGTTACATATGGCTCAGAACTTTGTCTATGTCATTAGTTGATAATCTGAAAGTTTAAAAGTAGACGCCAGTATAATTCCCTAAAATGTCAAAGCATCACTTGAAAAGAACCAAATGTTACAATGGGGTAAAATTTGACTTGGAATGCTTTGGTCTTCACTTTGTAACTCATTAATTTACGGTATTTTACATCTAAAAAAACAAAATCTTTCTACATCCTTGAGATTCAATCTAACAAACCATCAGTTGTTTCTTTCTTAATTATAGCCGATAAATCCAATTACAGACACCGGAAATTTTATTTGTAAAATGTCAGTGATCACAATCTAGGTACTGTTACATACCCCGTAACTGGGTTGCCAAACCAGCAGAATTGGACCACTTAGTTGGAGTCTGGATTACTGGAACTAAGAAAGTTTTATTAAAGAAATAAGCAACACAGTACTCTAATCATAAGGATATAAATGCAACAGGTTAGCAATGATAAAACACACATGTACACAGAACTAGGATAATAGGATCAATCAAGCTCTATCGCAGTCTAGGGGTAAAATGATCAGTCTCAAGTGACACAGAGTTCAGTTCAATTTAGTTCAATTCGCAGTAATCGCTGTTGTGCCATTGGGGAGGGAGAGAGAGCGAATGAATATGCAAATCGGATTCCAAACAGACCTTCGATATTCCTCGCAGTTAGCTTTCGGGCGAGCCCTTTGTAATCTCTTCTGAGGTCACCGACTGTGACCCCTCCGTTCCAGATACGATCATTCTTCTGCGGTGAACCCAGCACCCAGGCGAAGGCGGACACACACACTAGGTTCCCGCCGACCGTATCTTTCCACCCCGTGCGTCTATGGCTGGTCCTGCGACCAGACCTCCAAAACTCCCACCAACTTGTGGGGGCACACTGCTTCCAGGGTCTTGTTACGTCATGGTGTTGTGGTGTCTGTTGCCTTAGCGAACCTGTCCCTTTTATCCCCCTGCTGGGGTATCGCCTGTCCATCACTTCAAACAGTTCAGGTTCAAAGCAACTGGTCTTGACAATACTCGGAACTGTGTCTCCTTTTCGTTAATCTCTCTCGTCTCCCATTAACATTTCTGAATGTTCCCCCATTGTCCTCTTATCGGCATCAATCTTCTGATAATTTGGTCTGTTGTCACAGTACCTTTCATCTTCCTGCATCTCTTGCATTCAAGTCCATGGTGACTACCTACTCCTTGTCCATCATTTCATATATAGGACCTTGGTCAGACCCCACTTGGAGTACTGTGCTCAGTTCTAGTCGCCTCACTACAGGAAGGATGTGGAAACCATAGAAAGGATGCAGAGGAGATTTACAAGGATATCCCCCATTTCACCATGGCAAATCTATTTCCCTCTCAACCCCATTCTCCTGCCTTATGTCCATAACCTTTCACGCCCTGACTAATCAAGAACCTGTTAGTCTTTGTCTTAAATGAACCCAATGACCTGGTCTTATAGCCATTTGCGGCAATGAATTCCACAGATTCACCATCCTTTTGCTAAAGAAATTCCTGCTCATCTCTGTTCTAAATGACATCCCTCTATTCTGAGGGTGTGTTCTCTGGTCCTAGACTCCCCCACCAAAGGAAACATCCTCTTCGCATCCACTGTATCTAGGTCTTTCAACATTCAATCTGTTTCAATGAAATTCATCCTCGTTCTTCAAAATTCCACTGAGTATGGGCCCAAAGCCTTCAATCACTGTTTATATAATAACCCTTTCATTCCCAGAATCATTCTTGTGAGCCTCCTCTGAACCCTCTCCAACGTCAACACATACTTTCTTAATAGGGGGCTCAAGTTGCACATAATACTCCAAGTGAGGCCTCACCATGCCTTATACAGCCTCAGCATTATACCCTTGCTTTTATACTCTAGTCCTTTTGAAATGAATGCTAACATCGCACTCACCTTTTTCACCATAGATTCAACCTGCAAATTAACCTTTAGGGAATCCTGCTCGAGGACACCCAAGTCCCTTTGCACCTCAGATTTTTGAACTCTGCTGGAATGAAAAACATAATTGCATCTGGGTCATAGGCACAGAAGATCATGTAAAGAGGATTCACAAAAAAGAAACCAGAGGTTGTGGTCCACATTGGTACCAATGACATGGGTAGGAAGGGAGATGTGGTCTTGCAAACTGAGTTCAAGGAGTTAGGTGCCAAGTTAACTGACAGGACCTCCAGAGCTGTGATCTCAGGATTGCTACATGTGCATGTGCTATTGAGGCAAGGAAGATCATACAGTTTTACACACAGCTAAGAAGGTGGTGCCTGAAGGAGGGCTTCAAGTTTCTGGATCACTGGGAAGGTGGGACCTATACAAACGGGACAGTTTGCATGTGAACTAGAGGGGAACTAGTATCCTTGTGTGAAGGTTTGCTGGTGCTGCATGGGGGGTGGGGTGTGGAGAAGGGTTCAAACTAGAGTTGCAGGGGGATGGGAACTAGAGCAGGTAGTGGGGTGTTTGTGGGGAATGTCGTAAAGCCTACATACAAAGTCAGGAGTTGAAAGGTTGAGCATGGTGGGACCAATGTTCTAAGTTGTGTATATTTCAATGTAAGGAATATTGTAGGAAAGGTGGATGAGTTAGGGTGTGGATCAGAACATGGAATTCTGATAGTGTAGCCATTATTGAGAATTACCTGCATGAGGGGCAGGACTGGTAGCTCCATATTCTGGGGCTCTGTTGCTTTAAATGTGATAGAGTGGGAAGGATTAAATGGGGGTGGCATTATTAATCAATGGAAATGTAATGGCATTGCTCAGACTAGAGGCTATATGGATGGAACTGAGGAATAAGAAAGGGATGACCATATTCCTGGGATTATGTTACAGACTGCCAAGAGTCCACAGGGTTTAGAGGAGCAAATTTGTAGAGAGATCACAGACTGTTGCAAGAAACATAAGGTTGTAAAAATAGCTGATTTTTAACTTTCCAGGTATTGATTTGGACTCCCTTACCACGAAAGGGCTGGATGGAATAGAGTTTGTCAAATGTGTTCCTGAAAGTTTCCTTAATCAAATTCCCAACTAGAAAGAATACGACACTCGATCCCCTATTAGGAAATGATATAGGGCAGGTAATAGATGTTTGTGTAGGGGAACCATTTGTAGCTAGTGATCATATTGCCATTAGTTTCAATATAATTATACAGATTGATAGGTCTGATCCTCAGACTGAGATTCTAAATTGGAGAGCAGCCAATTTTAATGGTATTAAAAAACATCTGGCAAGCTGGCAAAGGTGTACTTGTTAAGTGGGCAGCCTTCAGAAGTGAAATTGTGAGAATGCAGAATTTATTTACTTCTGCTACAGGCAGTTGGAATAAAAGGCAAGGATAACACGTTTAGGGAACCTTGGTTTTCAAAGGATAGAGGCCACGGTTAAGAAAAAGAAGGAGGTGCATAGCAGGTATAGGCAGGAAGGAGGAAATGAGGTACTTGAGTATAAGAAATGCAAGAGAACTCTTAAGTACTCAACTTCTGGAGCAGCAGTACTCTCAATCGATACAATTAAATATTCCTGTTTCAGCGTGATACAGCTAAAAAGCACAACTGCTTCCAAGGTCAGTACAGTCATCAAAGATGACTGAATGCATTTAAACGAACTGTTGCTGCTTAAAACCAACGGAAACAACACCTTGTGGTCAGAAGCACTCATGGAGGACACCTCGGAGGAAGCGTAGGCGTAGATCAGAATTACAAGTGAGTTTAAGAAAATGGGGTTTTAAACTCCCTATACCGACTATCTTGCTGGCGAAGGTGCAGACTCTGGTGAATAAAATCAATGATCTCAGAGCCAGGGTGCTGAATCAGAGGGACATAAGGACCGCGTGTGCCTTTGTTTCACAGAATCCTGGTTAACCTCTTCCATACCAGATGCAGTGTTTCAGATCTGTGAGTTTACTATACACCATCAGGATAGATCTATAGAGTCTCTCAAAAGCAAAGGTGGAGGAGTATGCCTCACGATCAACTCTTCGTGCACAAATATATCAGTGCTGTCCCAGTTCTGCTCACCAGACCTGGAATATCTAGCAGTGAAGTGCCATCCTTTTTACCTACCACGGGAGTCATTCTGGTAGCAGTTTACATTCCACCTCAGGCCAATGTCAAGCACGCTTTAGATGATTTGAGTAATGAGATCAATATGCACAAAACAGCGCACCCTTATGCCTTCACCATCGTTTTGGGAGATTTTAACCAGGCAGTCTGAAAAAATATCACTAAGCAACTACCATCAACAGATCACTTGCAATACCAGAGGAAACAACACACTGGACCATTGCTACACAACCATCAAGAATGCCTACCGTGCTATTCCACGCCCTCACTTCGGGAAGTCTGATCACCTGGCTGTACTTCTACTCCCTGAGAACAGGCAGAGACTAAAGACTGCAGCAGTGAGGACCAAGAAGGTTTGGACAAGGGAAGCACAGGAGTGCCTATAGGACTGCTTTGAATCAGTGGGACTGTATCCAGGGATTCATCTTCGAAACTGGATCAGTATGCTGCAGTTGTTACTGACTTCATTAAAATCTGTGTGGATGAGTGTGTGCCCACAAAGACTTACTGTACATTCCCAAACCAAAAGCTGTGGATGAACCAGGAGGTATGTAGTCTGCTGAAGGCCAGATCTGTGGCATTCAAGTCTGGCAACCCAGGCCTGTGGCATTCAAGTCTGGCAACCCAGGCCTGTAACAGGAAAAGAGGTATGATTTGCGGAGGGATATTTCAATTGTGAAGAGACAATTTTGAATGAGGTTGGAGGCGGCATCGGGTGCACGGTAATTCTGGCATGGTCTGCAAGATATTACTTCCTACAAAGTGAAACCCAACAGCATGAATGGCAGGGATGCATCACTACCAGATGAACTCAAGGCTTTCTATGCCCACTTTGAAAGGGAGAACACAACTACAGCTGTGAAGATCCCTGCTGCATCTGATGACCCTGTGATCTCCGAACCAGAAGCCGATGTCAGACTGTCTTTAAAGAGAGTGAACCCTCGTAAGGCGGAAGGTCCCGATGGAGTACCTGGTAAAGCTCTGAAGAATTGTGCCAACCAACTAGCGGGAGTATTCAAGGACATTTTCAACCTCTCACTGCAACAGGCAGAAGTTCCCACTTGCTTCAAAAAGGCAACAATTATACCAGAGCCCATGAAGAATAATGTGGGCTGCCTTAATGACTATCGCCTGGTAGCACTCACATCTACTGTGATGAAATGCTTTGAGAGGTTGGTTATGACTAGTGTGAACTCCTGCCTCAGCAGGGACCTGCACACATTGCAATTTGCCTATCGCCACAATAGGCCAATGGCAGAAGCAATCTCAACGGCTTTAGACCACCGGGACAACACAAACACCTATGTCGGGATGCTGTTCATCAACTATAGCTCAGTATTTAATACCATCATTCCCACAATCCTGACTGAGAAGTTGCAGAACCTGGGCCCCTGCATCTGCCTCTGCAATTGGATACTCGACTTCCTAACCAGAAGAGCACAGTCTGTGCGGCTTGGTGATAACATATCCTTTTCGCTGACGATCAACACTGACACCTCAGGTGTGTGAGCTTAGCCCACTGCTCTACTCTCTATATACACATGACTGTGTGGCTAGGCGTAGCTCAAATACCATCTGTAAATTTGCTGATGATACAACCATTGTTGGTAGAATCTTAGGTGGTGACGAGAGGGTGTACAGGAGTGAGATATGCCAACTACTGGAGTGGTGCAGCAGCAACAACCTGGCACTCAACGTCAGTAAGACAAAAGAGCTGATTGTGGACTTCAGGAAGGGTGAGATGAAGGAACACATACCAATCCTCATAGAGGGATCAGAAGTGGAAAGTGTGAGCAGCTTGAAGTTCCTGGGAGTTAAGATCTCTGAGGATCTAACCTGGTCCCAACATATCGATATAGTTATAAAGAAGACAAGACAGCAGCTATGCTTCATTAGGAGTTTGAAGAGATTTGGCATGTCAACAAATACACTCAAAGGCTTCTACATTTGTACAGTGGAGAGCATTCTGACAGGTTGTATCACTGTCTGTTATGGAGGGGCTACTGCACAGGACCGAAAGAAGCTGCAGACGGTTGTAAATCTTGGGCACTAGCCTACAAAGTACCCAGGACTTCTTTAGGGAGCCATGTCTCAGAAAGGCAGCGTCCATTATTAAGGACCTCCAGCACCCAGGGCATGCCCTTTTCCTACCATCAGGTAGGAGGTACAGAAGCCTGAAGGCACACACTCAGCGATTCAGGAATAGCTTCTTCCCCTCTGCCATCTGATTCCTAAATGGACATTGAAGCTTTGGACACTACCTCACTTTTTTTTTAATACACAGTATTTCTGTTTTTGCACGTTTTTTTACTCTAGTCAATATACGTAATTGATTTACATGTTTATTATTTTTCTCTCTCTCTCTGCTAGACTATGTATTGCATTGAACTGCTGCTGCTAAGTTAACAAATTTCACATCACATGCCGGTGATGATAAACTTGATTCTGATTCTGAAGTGGGAAATTAGGAGGGCAAAAAGAACACATGAGGTTGCTTCAGCAGAGGAAGTGTAGGAGAATCCCAAGGGCTTCCACAGATGTATTAAGAGGCATGTCCTTTTCTCACTGTTACCATCAGGAAGGAGGTACAGAAGACTGAAGGCACACACTCAGCGATTCAGGAACAGCTTCTTCCCCTCTGCCATCCGATTCCTAAATGGACATTGAAGCTTTGGACACTACCTCACTTTTTTTAATATACAGTTTTTTCTGTTTTTTGCACTTTTTAAAATCTATTCAAAATACGTATACCGTAATTGATTTAGTTATTATTATTTTTATTTTATTTATTATTTTTTTCCCTTCTATATTATGTATTGCATTGAACTGCTGCTGCTAAGTTAACAAATTTCAAGTCACATGCCGGTGATAATAAACCTGATTCTGATTCTGAGTAAAAGGATAGCAAGGGATAAAACTGTTGCAATTGAATATCAGGGTGGTCATCAGTGCATGGAGCCTAAAGAGATGGGGGAGATCTTAAATGGACTTTTCATATCTGTGTTCTCTCAGGAGACAAACACAGGGTCTATGCACTAGTGAAGTCATGGACTGTATACAGAGGTGTTTGCTGTCTTGAGGCAAATTAGGGTAGATAAATCCCCAGGTTCTGACAAGGTGTTCCCTTGCTCCTCGTGAGAGGTTAGTGCAGAAATTGCAGGGGCCCTAGCAAAGGTATTTCAAACATCCTTGGGCACAGGTAATGTTCCCACTAATTTGTAATGATCAATGTGCACAAAAATCTTGTTCTGGTCATTTTTTTCCCGGTGACAACAACATGTGCGCACTGAGTAATTTCTTCAAAAAAATGGTATAAATAAGCCAGTTCTAAAATCTGCAGACAAATCATCGCAAACTCCACGTTGTCAACATCATCCTCATCAGAAACCAGAAAAAGAAAATGTGATTGTTTACGATCATGAATTATACTTAACACGCCAGCGAAATAGAGGGTGACAATCTTTTGTGCACAGTTTAAATTCCTTTGTGTGCTAGTAGCAAGAAATGTGTGAGCTTGCACACGTGCTCACCTTAGCGGGAACTTCAGCCATGGGTGAGATGCCGGAGGATTGGAAGATAGCTAATGTTGTTCCATTGTTTGAAAAAGGCTCTAAGAATGGGCCAGAAAATTATCGACTGGTGAGCCTGACATCAGAAGTGGATAAGTTATTGGAAGATATTCTAAGGATCCAGATATTTAAGTACAGGTTTCCCCCACTACCTGAATGTAGAACATTCCTATGAAACTGTTCGTAAGCCGAAATGGCATAAAGCAAAAAAGCAATTACCATTAACTTATATGGGAAAATTTTTGAGTGTTCCCAGACCCCAAAAAAACCTACCAAATCATACCAAATAGCACATAAAACCTAAAATAACACTAACATATAATAAAAACAGGAATGATATGATAAATACACAGCCTATATAAAGTAGAAATAACATATGTACAGTGTAGTTTCAGTTAACAGATTTGGGAAGTTTGAGCCAAACTTGATTTGTCGGAAAAAAAACGGCACGTACATGCATGTGCACGTCACGCATGCGCGCACACCTGCCCGCTCAAGGCTTCACGGTCATAGTAATCTTTCTCGGGGTAAACACAAGTTTAAAGCGAACGTCTTTTTTCGTAAAAGTGAAAATCCTCTTTCCGTTAACAAAAGCAAGTACTATTGTAGGCCTTTCGTAAAAGCAAAATGTCACAAAGAGAACGTTCGGAAAGCGGGGGACACCTGTATTTCGATAGATAAGGAAGATTAGGGATAGTCAATATAGTTTTTGGTGTGGTGGATGTATCTCATCAATCTTAGAGCTTTTCAAGGAAGTTGATGAAGGCAAGGCAGTAGATGTTTTCTACATTAATTTTAGTAAGGCTTTTGACAAGATCCTATCTGGGAGGTTAGTCAAGAAGGTTCAGAAACTTGGCATTCAGGATGAGATAGAAAATTGGATCAAACATTGGCTTCGTGGGAGAACCCAGAGAATGGTAGTCGATGGTTGCATCTCTAATTGGAGGCCTGTGACAAGTGATATATCGCAGGGATCTATATTGTCGTCTCAATCAATGATCTGGATGATAATGTAGTAAATTGGATCAGCAGATTTTCAGATGACACTAAGATTTGGGGTATAGTGGACAGTGAGGAAGACCATCAAAGCTTGCAGTGGGATCTGGACCAGTAGGTAAAATGGGATGAAAAATGGCAGGTGGACTTTAATGCAGACAAGAGTGAGGTGTTACACTTTAGGCAGATAAACCAGGGTAGGGCATACATGGTGAGCGGTAGGGCACTGAGGAGGGTGATAGAGCAGAGAGATCTGGGAATACAGGTCCACAATTCCTTGAAAGTGGTGTCCTGGGTTGATAGGGACATAAACAGAGATAGAAACATAGAAACCCTGCAGCACAATACAGGCCCTTCAGCCCACAAAGCTGTGCAGAATATGTCCTTAGAAATTGCTTAGGGTTACCCATAGCCCTCTATTTCTCTGAGCTCCGTATACCTGTCCAGGAGTCTCTTAAAAGACCCTATCGTATCCGCCTCCACCACCATCACCGGCAGCCCATTCCACAACTCACCACTCTCTGTGTTTTAAAAAAAAAACTTACCCCTGACACTTCCTCTTTATCTACTTCCAAGCACCTTAAAACTGTGCCCTCTCGTGCTGGCCATTTCAGCCCTAGGATTTTGGCACGTTGACCTTCATAAATCAAAGTATTGCGTACAGGAGTCAGGATGTTATGGTGAAGTTGCATACGACGTTGGTGAGGCGTAATTTGGAGTATTGTGTGCAGTTTTGGTCACCTACCTACAGAAAAAATATCAGTGATTGAAAGTGTGCAGAGAAAATTTACAAGGACGTTGTCAGGACTTGAGGACCTCAGTTATAGGGAAAGGTTGAAGAGCTTAGGATTTCATTCCCTAGAATGTAGAAGAGTGAGGGAAGATTTGATAGAGGTATACAAAATTATGAGGGGGAGAGATAGAGATAGCACTTTTTCCACTGAGGTTGGGTGAGACTAGAACTAGAGGTCATGGGTTAGGGTGAAAGGTGGAATGTTTAAGGGGAACATGAGAGGAGGAAACTTCACTCAGAGGATGGTGAGAGTTTTTAATGAGCTGCTAGCAGAAATGATGGATGTGTGTTCGATTTCAACATTTAAAAGAAATTTGGATAGGGGCGTTAATAGGAAGGGTGTGGAGGGTTATGGTGCATTGCTGGTCAATGGAACTAGGTGGATTAATAGTTCAGTACTGACTTGATGGGTAAAAGGGCCTGTTTCTGTGCTTTTGTGTTCTATGATATATAAATTAAAACTAAATTATGCGCAATTTTTACCGAGGGAACAAAATTTGAACAAAAAAACTTACCTCTTTTGATCTGTCTATAGCGAATATTCTGCTTGTTTCCTTCTGAGAATCTTTTACTGTTTTGTACAGGCAGTGTTGTACTTTTCCCTATGACATCCTCTTCAGCCAGTAAAATTGCTTATCCAGTAGACCAAGGACTCACTCATTACTTCTGTCCTGCTAAATCCACAAATCCAGTGAAGTTTCCTGAACTACACTATTATGTTACATTCTGTAACTCGCTCTTGTAATTGAGTGTGCACTCTGTCATTCTCTATTGAACCCTCCAAGACAATGAGATTTCATCCTGTAAGTTTCCATTATTTGGTGTAAAATTTATTTGATTACGTATGATTAAAATATAACCTCGACTTCATTAGCAAAGAATCAATGATCTAGCAAATGACCACTATACTTTAAGTTAGCGTGCTATAAAAATCCTTTAACAAACGAATCCTGTAGCAGTGATCTGTGGTAAAACTCCAACCATCTGCTGTCTGACTCTTTGGAAGTCTTAAGTGCTCTGGCTCATCAGGTAATCTTCCTGCTTTTGCTTTCTACTCACTGGGGTCCCAGCTCCCTTGCTCCCTTTCAACTTACCTGGTTCACTGGGTAATTTATTATCATAGAGTAGGTTTTTGTAAATAGAGATTTCTCACAGTGCAAGTTGGGCCTTGGCTTGTACAAACCAAGCAATGGCATTTTGCTCCCAAAACACTGACAGCTTCAAAGCGACTTTATTGGCTGACATGTTGAATAACTTTGGAATCATCCTAGAACATCGGGATCATCAATGTAGGTTTTTGTAAATAAAACGACAGAGGTGTTTTAAATTTAAGGGAAACTGTAAGAAACTCCTTTATTGTCAACCAAAAACAAAACATAAAGCACAGGTAAAGCCTGTACATTAGTATGTCATCACATCACACCAGCCTCTTAAAGTGAACCCCAACCCAACCCAACAATGGTAGTTGTAAAGTATCCATACCTTACCTTCTTTTGCATTACCTCATAATAGTATATAACATGCAGGAACAATAAATTAAGAGTTATGAACTATTAATAGAAATAACATGCAATAGTCCAAATTAGCAGATTACCAAAATGTAGAGCATGCTAGCTTATCGGAGTTTTACACTGTATCAGTGTGTTAAGTGTTTTAGATTTCATCAATTCCCATCAATTTGATTTATTGCTTAAATTCCTTCTTTTTGTTGTTTAGGAGTTCTGGAAGCGGCTTGGTGGTCTAGGAGTTCTTGGGATCACTGCTCCTGGTGAGTTGTAGCAGCCTCATTCTCCATTTTGGTTCACTTTGCATTACCCAGCAATAAGTTATGCTATTAGCTGGTGGTGGGATATTCAGCATGTGCCTTCAAGGCGCTCCTCACAGATAATGTGGCTAGTTGGACAGATAATTGAAACAAGGCTTTTGCACACAATCTTGGCTGGTACTTAAGTCCAAATCAAGTTTGCCATATTTTCAATCAGAACTATTTGAATGGAATGCGAAATGAAAAGCTTCCTGTCCTGCTTGTGGATAGTGGGACTTCCATTCAAATGGTTGTCCTGACCGGCATTTGATTCCTCAACAAGCACTTACTACCTGAAATATTTAATTAGTTGTATTTAGCTAAACCAAATTAGCTGTCGTATTTGTAGTCTTAAGTCGCTGTGTCCCAAGAAAATGCTGGCTGGTAGGTTAATAGATTCCCATAAACCACTTACAGTGCTATTAAATAGAGAAATGGAGAATGCAATGAACATATGTCAGAATAAGATAAAGGAGATAAGTGGGGGAATAGGACAAATGGGCATGCTCACAGAGGATCCCAAACTGGGGTCCATGGACCCCTTGGTTAATGGTAGGGTTCCATGGCATATAAAAAGGTGGGAACCTCTGCTCAAAGAGATGACCCAGAAAGGCTGTGTGACTGTCTCCTACGTTGTGTGAACATATGAGTGAATGAATTAGTTGTGTGAAATGCTTTGGGAAGTTCTGAAGATTTGCTAATATTCAGCATAAATGTGACAATTTCCTTTTGTGGGCACTCATCATTTTTGGATATGGATGGTCAATGATGGACCATTTTCTTTCAGAATCAGAATTGGGTTTAATATCACCAGCATACAGTAGTGCTAGAAAGTTTGTGAACACTCCAGAATTTTCTCTATTTCTGCATGAATATGACCTAAAATGTGGGTCTGTACTTGCTGGAATTTAGAAGGATGAGGGGGGATCTCATTGAAACCTTTCGAATGTTGAAAAGCCTGGACAGAATAGATGTGAAAAGGATGTTTCCCATGGTGGGGGAGTCTAGGACAAGAAGGCAAAGCCTCAGGATAGTGGGGCATGGGGAGGGAGTGTCCATTTAAAGCATCGATGCCGAGTAATTTCTTTAGTAAGAAGGTGGTGAATTTGTGGAATTTGTTACCACAGGCAGCTGTGGAGGCCAGGTCATTGGGTATATATAAGGCAGAGATTGATAGGTTCTTGATTGGCTACGGCATCAAAGGTTATGGGGAGTAGGGCTGAGGAGGGGGATAAAAGGATCAGCCATGTTATTTCTTCAGCGGTTTAATCGGGGCACGACTGCGTAAGCACATGGACGTCAGCCAGTGAGGAGGTGATAGAGAGGAGCTGTAGGCAGGTGGTCACACCGGGGCCTGGGGAGACAGATAAGTGGGTAACAGTCAGGAGAGGGAAGGACAGGAGTCAGAGGTTAGAGAGCACTCCTGTGGCTGTACCCCTGTTGAGTACTGTTGGGGGTGATGGCCTCCCTGGGGGAAGCAACAGTGCCCGCGCCTCTGGCACACAGTCTGGCCCTGTGGCTCAGAAGGGTAGGGAAAGGAAGAGGATGGCAGCAGTGATAGGGGACTCTATAGTTAGGGGGTCAGACAGACTTGGGATGCAGGAAAGAAGCACGGATGGTAGTTTGCCTCCCAGGTGCCAGGGTCCAGGATGTTTCTGATCGCGTCCACAATATCCTGAAGTTGGAAGGCTATTGGGAGAGTTTAAACTAGGATTGCTGAGGTGTGGGAACCAAACTGAAGAGATGAAAGATGAGGCAGTTGGCTCACAAATAGAGAAAGCTTGGAGACAGTGTGAGAGGGAAGATAGGCAGGTGATGGAAAAGGGACGTGCTCAGACCGATGGTTTGAGATGTGTCTGTTTTAATGCAAGGAGTATTATGAACAAAGCGGATGAGCTTAGAGTGTGGATCAGTACTTGGAGCTATGATGGTGTGGCCATTACAGAGACTTGGATGGCTCAGGGGCAGGAATGGTTACTCCGAGTGCCAGGCTTTAGCTGTTTCAGAAGGGACAGTGAGGGAGGCAAAAGAGGTGGGGGCATGGCAATGTTGATCAGGGATAGTGCCGCGGCTGCAGAAAAGGAGGAAGACATGGAGGGATTGTCTATGGAGTCTCTGTGGGTAGAAGTTAGGAACAGGAAGGGGTCAATAACTCTACTAGGTGTTTTTTATAGACCACCCAATAGTAACAGAGATATCGAGGAGCAGATAGGGAGACAGATTCTGGAAAGGTGTAATAATAACAAGTTGTTGTGGTGGGAGATTTTAATTTCCTAAATAGAGCAAGGGGTTTAAATGGGGTGGAGTTTGTTAAGTGTGTTCAAGGTGGTTTCTTGACACAATATGTAGTAAACCTACAAGAGGAGAAGCTGTATTTGATCTGGTATTGGGAAATGAACCTGGTCAGGTGTCAGGTCTCTCAGTGGGAGAGCATTTTGGAGATAGTGATCACAATTCTATCTCCTTTACCATAGCGTTGGAGAGGGACAGGAACAGACAAGTTAGGAAAGTGTTTAATTGGAGTAAGGGGAAATATGAGGATATCAGGCAAGAACTTGGAAGCATAAATTGGGAACAGATGTTCTCAGGGAAATGTACGGAAGAAATGTGGCAAATTTCAGGGGATATTTGCGTGGAATTGTGCATAGGTATGCTCCAATGAGACAGGGAAAGGATGGTAGGGTACAGGAATCGTGGTGTACAAAGGCTGTTGTAAATCTAGTCAAGAAGAAGAGAAGAGCTTACGAAATGTTCAAAAAAAAAAGGGAATGATAGAGATCTAGAAGATTATAAGGCTAGCAGAAAGGAGATTAAGAAAGAAATTAGGAGAGCCAGAAGAGGCCATGAGAAGGCCTTGGCAGATAGGAATAAGGAAAACCCCAAGGCGTTCTACAAGTATGTGAAGAGCAAGAGGATAAGATGTGAGAGAATAGGACCAATCAAGTGTGACAGTGGAAAAGTGTGTATGGAACTGGGGAACCGGAGGAGATAGCAGAGGTACTTAATGAGTATTTTGCTTCAGTATTCACTACGGAAAAGGATCTTGGCAATTGTAGGGATGACTTAGAGCAAACTGAAAAGCTTGAGCATATAGATATTAAGAAAGAGGATGTGCTGGAGCTTTTGGAAAGCATCGTTGGATAAGTCACCGGGACCGGACGAGATGTACCCCAGGCCACTGTGGAAGGTGAGGGAGAAGATTGCTGAGCCTCTGGCGATAATCTTTGCATCATCAATAGGGACGGGGGAGATTCCAGAGGATTGGAGGGTTGTGGATGTTGTTCCATTATTCAAGAAGGGAGTAGAGATAGCCCAGAAAATTATAGACCAGTGAGTCTTACTTCAGTGGTTGGTAAGTTGATGGAGAAGATCCTGAGATGCAGGACTATGAGCATTTGGAGAGGCATAATATGATTAGGAGTAGTCAGCATGGCTTTGTGAAAGGCAGGTCGTGCCTTATGAGCCTGAATGATTTTTTTGAGGATGTGACTGACACATTGATGAAGGTAGAGCAGTAGATGTAGTGTATATGGATTTCAGCAAGGCATTTAACAAGGTACTCCATGCAAGGCTTATTGAGAAAGTAAGGAGGCATGGGATCCAAGGGGACATTGCTTCGTGGATTCAGAATTGGCTTTCCCACAGAAGGCAGAAAGTGGTTGTAGACGGGCCATATTCTGCATGGAGGTCGGTGACCAGTGGTGTGCCTCAGGGATCTGTTCTGGGACCCCTACTCTTTGTGATTTTTGTAAATGACCTGGATGAGGAAGTGGAGGGATGGGTTAGTAAATCTACTGATGACACAAAGGTTGGGGATGTTGTGGATAGTGTGGAGGGCTGTCAGAGGTTGCAGCGGTTCATTGATAGGATGTAAAACTGGGCTGAGAAGTGGCAAATGGAGTTCAACCCAGATGAGTGTGAGGTGGTTCACTTTGGTAGGTCAAATATGATGACAGAATATAGTATTAATGGTAAGACTCTTTGCAGTATGGAGGATCAGAGGAATCTTGGGGTCCGAGTCCATAGGACACTCAAAGCTGCTGTGCAGGTTGAAACTGTGGTTAAGAAAGAATATGGTGCATTGGCCTTCATCAATCATGGGATTGAGTTTAGGAGCTGAGAGGTAATGTTGCAGCTATATAGGACCCTGGTCAGACCCTTCTTGGAGTACTGTGCTCAGTTCTGGTCGCTTCACTACAGGAAGGATGTGGAAACAATAAAAAGGGTGCAGAGGAGATTTACCGGGATGCTGCCTAGATTGGGGAGCATGCCTTATGAGAATAGGTTGAGTGAACTCGGCCTTTTTTTCCTTGGAGCGACGGAGGATGAGAGGTGACCTGTTATAGAGGTGTATAAGATGATGAGAGGTATTTATATTATGGATAGTCAGAGGCTTTTTCCCAGGACTGAAATGGCTAGCACGAGAGGGCATAGTTTTAAGCTGCTTCGAAGTAGGTACAGAGGAGATGTCAGGGGTAAGATTTTTTACGCAGAGAGTGGTGAGTGCATGGAATGGGCTGCTAGCGATGGTGGTGGAGGTGGATATGATAGGGTTTTTTAAGGGACTCCTGGACAGGTAGATGGGGCTCAGGAAAATAGAGGGCTATGGGTAATCCTAGGTAATTTCTAAGGTAAGGACATATTTGGCACAGCTTTGTGGGCCGACAGGCCTGCATTGTGCTGTAGGTTTTGTATGATTGAATAGCGAAGCAGACTCGATGGGCCAAATGGCCTAATTCTGCTCCTATGTCTAATGGTGATCAGATCTTCACGTGTCCTAAAACTAGATAAAGAGAACTTAATTCAAAGGTTTCAAAGGTGCACTTAATGTCAGAGAAATGTATACGACATGCATCCTAAAATGCTTTTTCTTCGCAACTATCCACAAAAACAGAGGAGTGCCCCCAAAGATGAATGACAGTTAAATGTTAGAACCCCAAATCCCCCCGCAGCTTCCCTCCACCAGCAAAAAAAAGAATCAGCACCCACCTCTGAGCACTCAAGCGTGCAGCAAAACAACAGCAAAGACACAGACTTGCAGTACGCCAAAGACTACACGTTCACCCAGTATTCGACAAACCACAGGCGTTCTCGTTCTCTCTCTCTATCTCTATCTCTATCTCTATCTCTATCTCTATCTCTATCTCTATCTCTCTCTATCTCTATATCTCTATCTCTATCTCTATCTCTATCTCTATCTCTCTCTCTCTCTATCTCTCTCTATCTCTCTCTATCTCTCTCTATCTCTCTCTATCTCTCTCTATCTCTCTCCCTCTCTCCCTCTCTCCCTCTCTCCCTCTCTCCCTCTCTCCCTCTCTCCCTCTCTCCCTCTCTCCCTCTCTCCCTCTCTCCCTCTCTCCCTCTCTCCCTCTCTCCCTCTCTCCCTCTCTCCCTCTCTCTCTATCTCCCTCCCTCTCTATCTCCCTCCCTCTCTATCTCCCTCCCTCTCTCTATCTCTCCATCTCTCTCTCCCTCTCTCCCTCTCTCCCTCTCTCCCTCTCTCCCTCTCTCCCTCTCTCCCTCTCTCCCTATCTCCCTCTCTCCCTCTCTCCCTCTCTCCCTATCTCCCTCTCTCCCTCTCTCCCTATCTCCCTCTCTCCCTATCTCCCTCTCTCCCTATCTCCCTCCCTCTCTATCTCCCTCCCTCTCTATCTCCCTCCCTCTCTCTCTCTCTCTCTCCCTCTCTATCTCTCTCTCTATCTCTCTCTCTATCTCTATCTCTCTCTCTATCTCTCCCTTTCTCTATCTCTCCCTCTCTCTATCCCTCCCTCTCTCTATCTCTCTATCTCTCTATCTCTCTATCTCTCTCTATCTCTCTCTATCTCTCTCTATCTCTTTCTATCTCTCTCTATCTCTCTCTATCTATCTCTTTCTTTCTTAGCGAGAGGGGAGACATAACAAACAGCTCACTGGTTTATGATGTTAATAGTCCATTGCATAATTTTTTCCGAGCTCTGTGCCCAAAGATCTCAGGTCTCTGGGCACACAGCCATAGATCTTTCAACTCCCAGAACACACCGATCTCCTGCCAGGACACCGACCTTCGATCCACCTGTCTCCAGAGCCATGAGATCTCGGACTTCCAAAAGCGAGCTGAGCTCTTAGGCTGTGTCTTTGGCGTGCCGAATAATGGGCAGCCATGAAACCCCAAGCTGGGGTCCCATTCCCACAAAGAACCGAAGTCAGCGTGTAACTCCAGGTCAGGGTCTTTAAAAGAGCCCTGAAAGAGAAAAATAGAGACATTAAAGATGGAAATAGAGCCATTTCCAACGATGCAAGCAAAGGAGTCGCCATTTAGCGCCATCATGAATTAAATAAGTAACAAAAAAACATTATACTTTTTCATTTATCTGTTAGAAAAATAATGCAATACTACTTATATTTGCTGGAAAAAGTATGTGAACCTTTGTTTTAGTAACTATTGATCAGTCCTGAACGTCGGCTTGGAGGAATTTTAGGCCATTCCTCCTTACAAAACTGCTACAACTCTCGGATGTTGGTGGGCTTCCTTGTATGAGCTGCTTGCTTCAGGTCCTTCCACAACATTTCTATAGGATTAAGGTCAGGACTTGACTCGTCCATTCCAAAACACGCATTTACTTCTTTTTAAACCATTCTGTTGTTGATTTATTCTTGCCTTTCAGATCATTGTCTTGTTGCATTATCCAACTTCTATTAAGTTTCAGATGATGGACTGCTACCCTGATATTCTCCTGTAAAATGTCTTGTTACAGTTTTGAATTCATTGTTCCCTCAATGATTGCAAGCTGACCAGGCCCCGAGGCAGTAAAGCAGCCCAAAACCATGATATTTCTTCTACCGTGCTTCACAGTTGGGGTGAGATTTTGGTGTGGGTGTCCAGTCCCCTTTTCCTCCAAACATAGCAATCTGCATTTCTGCCAAAAAGTTCAACTTTTGTCTCATTTGTCCACAGAGCATTGTCCCAGAAGTGTTGTGGAATATCCAGGTGGTCTTTTGCAAACTTGAGACATACAACAAATGTTTTTTTTTTGGAGAGCAGTTGTTTCCTCCAAGGTGTCATTCCATGAACACCATTCTTGTTCAGTGTTTTTCTTATAGTGGACACATGAACAGAGACTTTACCAAGTTCTACAGATTTCTGCACGTCTTTTGCTGTTACCCTTGGGTTCCTTTTCCACTTCTCAGCATTGTATGGTGTGCTTTTGGTGTGATCTTTGCAGGATGCCCACTCTTTGGGAGAGGTAGCAAGAGTACTGAGTTTCTTTCATTTGTAGACAATTTCTCTTACTGAGGACTGATGAACACTCAGGTCTTTAGAAATGCTTTTATAGCCTTTCCCAGCTTCATGCATCTCTACAATTCTAAGGTCCTCTGAAAGTTGTTTTGATCGAGGCAATAGTACACATAAACAGATCTTTCTTGGGCAGGGCACCTCTACAAATCACATCTCCAATCTAATCTCATTGATTGGTACACCTCACTCCAAATAGCTTTTGTAGAAGGCATTACCCTCAGAAGCTCACATACTTTTTCCAACAAATACATGTAATATTGGATCATTTTTCTGGATAAGTAAATGAACAAGTATAACGTTTTGTGTTATTTGATCGAATTCTCTCTATCTAGTTTAAGGCTTGTGTGAAGATCTGATCACATTTTGGGACATATGTAGAAATGGTGAAAATTCTATAGTGTCCACAAACTTCCTAGCACCACTGTATGTCATGAAATTTGTTAACTTTGAGGTAGCATACAATGCAGTACATCATAATATAGGAGCCAAACTGTGAATTACGATAAGTATATATTTTAAGTAGTTAAATTTAATAAGTAGTGCAAAAACTGAAATAAAAACATTAATGAGGTCTCATGTTCATGGGTTCAATGTCCATTTAGGAATTGGATGGCAGAGGAGAAGAAGCTGTTCTTGATTCATTGAATGTGTGCCTTCAGGCTTCTGTACCTCCTTCCTGATGGTAGCAGTGAGAAAAGGCATGACCTGCGTGATGGGGGCCCTTAATAAAGGATGCCGCCTTTTTGAGGCATCACTCCTTGAAATGTCCTCGATTCTACAGAGGCTAGTGATCATGATGGAGCTGACTGAGTTGACAACTTTCTGGAGCTTATTTCGATCCTGTACAGCAACCACCCTCCCCCCCCCCTTCTTTCCACCCTCCCCCCCCTTCTTTCCACCCTCCCCCCCCTTCTTTCCACCCTCCCCCCCCTTCTTTCCACCCTCCCCCCCCTTCTTTCCACCCCTCCCCCTTCATACCAAATAGTGATGCTGCCAGTGAAAGTGCTGTCCAGGGTACATCTGTAGAAATGTACATGTTTTAGGTGACATCCTCAAACTCCTAATGAAATATAGTGCCCTCTGCCTTCTTTATAGTTGCACCTATATGTTGGGTCCAAATTAGGTTTTCGGAGATATTGACACCCAGGAACTTGAAATAGTCAATGCTTAAGGTCTCAAAAAATCTTAATGACTTGGTTCAAGGTGTATTATACTAAGTCATATGGATAGATACAAATTTATTTTAAACATAATATATCAGGGTTGAGTTAATTGGTCCTAGTCAAACCAGTATTGTCGAAAGTGAACATTTAAGAGCAAACTCACAACTGGTGATGCTATACATTGACTCTGGTACACAAAAGAAATTGGGCAAATGAGAAAAGTATTAGTTGAGTAAATATTATGAATTACAATTCTGTGCCTGATAGCACACTAGAAGCAGATTCAATTAATAAGCAACGAGTATATTGAATACTTAAAATCCTGTGAATGAAAAGGAATGACCGAAATCAATAGTAGCTCTTGCAATGTGCTGTTACTTTGGGCTGAATGCTGTTACCTGTGGAGCTAAATAGACACGGTGGCTAGGCCTTGGCAAAATGGAAAGCAATGAATCTGCCTGCAGCGACCCAACTACACCTCAGCTATGTCATTGTTCCTTAGAGTAGGAATGCAATTGATAAAGCAGCATTTATGGGCCTCTCCTGTGAAAATCGCTGATAACATTGTCTCGAACTGCAGTGATGTAGATTTGCTACAACTTTAGTTTGCTAGTCCACTCCTCACAAGTCATTCCTGTTATTCCAAGTCAAAGTCAAGTTTATTGTACATGAATGCATAGGTGCAATGAAAATCTTAGTTGTAGCAGCATCATAGGCTCATGGCATCATATAAGCAGCATTCACAAGACAAATGTTAAACATAAGTTATACAGGGTACACACTTTTTACACAAAAAACACAATTAGAACAAAAATAGATGAAGTATTCTGTAGTGCAAAGTGATCAAAAGTGGTCATAGTACTGCTACACTAAGACAATGATTATAGTTGTGTCAATTGTCTGAAGAGCTGTTCTTGAACCTGGTAGAATGTATGGGACTTCAGGTTTCAGTATCTCCTGTCCAATGGTAGTTGCAAGAAGATGCCGTAGCCCAGATAGTAGGGATATTTGATGATAGCTATTACCTTTTTGTGGCATCTTCTCATGTAGATACTATTGACGTAGGGAGAATTGTGTCTATGATGTATTGTGATGCTCTCTGTAGATTATTGTGTTGAGGGAGTGAAAAGGAATGAATTTCAGAAATAAACTTCCTTCTCCAAGTGAGTGAATAGTTTGATTTTTCTGATAGTCCTGCAGCTTTGTAGTCACTTTCATTGTGACAGCACTTCACTTCCAGATCTATTGGTACTGTATCCCTGTTCTCAAATTGCTTTAGTAAGGTTTCAGCTCTAATTTCCTGCATTATTAGTCCTGTAATTTAATTAATGTATTTAAATTCATGAGTCAATGACTTTGAAATTGGATGATTAAAAAAGTTACAGTTGATGTGTTTGCACCACTGCATGTGGATATGCCTCTGATTTTTATTCCCCACAGTATATAAAAAATTATACCTCTTTACAAGTTTTTATAGAACATAGAATAATACAGTATAAGAACAAGCCCTTCAGCCCACAATGTGATGCTGAACCAATTAAATTAGTAATCAAAAGGCCATCTAAACTTATCCCCTCAGTCTACACAATGTCGATATCCTTCCATTTTCCTCACATTTATGTATCTATCTAAACATCTCTGATGTATCTGCCTCGACCACCACCCTAGGCCACACATTCCAAGCATCCACCACTCTCTGTGTATTAAACAAAAATTTGCCCCTCACATCTCCTTTGAAATTACCCCCTCTCAGCTTAAATACATGCCTCTGGTATCAGACATTTCAAACCTGTACAAAAGATACAGACTGTCTACACCAGGGATGGCCAACCTACAGCGCATGCGGCAAAAGTGGCGCATTGGATGATTAGAAATGGCACATTGCACCCCAGTGATGATAATAAAAAAGTAAGCCTACTCCTGCAAAAAGTATTAACCAAAAACCGATTTGTAGAAAAAAAATCTATAACAGGAATTCAAGTAGTTTAGAGCTAGAAATGGGTTCTACTGAGAATAAATCTAAAACTTAGCAATTATTTTTAGTGATTTTATTATTTCGTGCACATCTTTTGGTGAATGTTATCTTCTTTCACATTAATCTGTTTTCAATTTTAAAAAATGTTCAATGAATCAAACTAGGAAAGAAGGACTTTTGTTCTGCAGTCGTTACACAACTGTTCAATACACGTTTGATACTTGTTTGATCTTGAGGCGCCAGGCATCTGCACCAGCAGTGCGTTGCAGGTTTTTGCCGGTCAGTTTACAATTGACACTCGTGCACTACGGAGTCGTGCTTTGTTCGTCCTTTGTGAACATTTGCAGTTTAGTACTTTTTCAAAAATTAAGCCTTGTTTTTACATTCAGTTACCCATCACAGTGCAAAAGAAAAGCAGAAAGTGATAGTAAGCGTGAATTCAATGAACAGTGGGAAAATGAGTTCTTATTTATAGCGGGTCTGTCAGGAAAACCTTTGTGCATTGTTTGTGAAAACATTTTTAGCCATGAAATTGATTAAAAACAAAATAAGGTCACGATTGACTGATACGAATTTGAAGAATTCTCTGCTGCTCTCAGTAACTAATTTAACTCCAAACATTGAAAGCTTGGCGAAATCAAAGCAGACTCAAAAGTCTCATTAAGGTAAGTAATGCTTATCTTGTTTTTATGTTAAATCTATATATCATGTAAAAATGCTAAATATGTCTATACAGGTTGACCTTCACTAATCCGGCACCACTAGGACCTGAGGAGTGCCGGATTAGTGAAAATGCCGAATTACAGAAGGATCACATTAAGTATAATCAGTGCCAGATTATGGAAGGAACCGGATTACAGGTAGTCGGATTAGTGAAGGTCGACCTGTATTAACATATTTTTACAAGAATTGAATGAGGGTACAAGAGTTGTATGGCTCATCTGAACTAGTGCATGAAAAAATTGATACATGGAACGTAAAAGGTTAGCACTATCTGTGCCTCTCATAATCTTATGAACTTCTATCAAATCTCCCCTCAGCCTCTGTCACTCCGGATAAAGCAAGTTTGTCCAACGTTTTGTTGTAGCACATACTCTGTAATCCAAGCAGCATTCTTGTAAACTTCTTCTGTACCCTCTCAACGCCTAACTGAAGTTTTATAAAGCTGCCACACAATTTCCTAACCTTTGAACTCAATGCCTTGACTAATAAGAGCAAACATGCCGTATGTCTTCTTAACCACCATATCAACCTGTGTAGCCACTTTCAGGGAGCGAAGAACTTGGACCCCAAGATCCCGCTGCTCATCAATACAGTTAAGGGTCTCCATCTCTTACATTTGATCTACCAAGATGCAACACTTTAGATTTGGCCGGGTTAAGCTCCATCTGCTATTTCTCCATACATATCTACACCCTGCTGTATTCTTTGCCAGTTGCCTACGCTATCCACAACACCACCAATCTGCAAACTTACTAACCCAACTATGTATATCTTCATCTAGTTCATTTAAATACGTTACAAACAGCAGAGGTTCCAGTACAGATCTCTGCCAGACAACACTAATTACAACTGAACACCACTAATCACAGACCTCCAGCTAAGATAGTTCCCTTCAACCACTACCATATGTCTTCCCTGGGCAAGTAGGTTCTAAATCTAAATGGCCAATTCACCTTGGATACCATGCATCTTAATCTTCTGGATGAGCCTCCTATGAGGGACTTCATTTTGTCAAATGCCTTACTAAATCCCATGTAAGCAACATCCACAGCTCTACCCTCATCAGTCACCCTTATCACCTCGTCAAAAAACTCATTCAAGTTAGTTAAATATGACTTGCCCCACACAAGTAGTGGATATGGCCTAGTCAATCATGGGTAAAACACTCCACACCATTAAGTGCATCTACACGAGGTGTTATCACAGGAAAGCAGCATCAATCATCAGGGAACCCCACCACCTAGGACGTGCTTTCTTCTCTCTGCTGCCATCAGGATGAAAGTACAAAAGCTTCGGGATTTGCACCACCAGGTTCAGGAACAGTTATTACCCCTGAACCATCAGGCTCTTGAACCAGATGGATGGCTTCACTCAACACTTGTCCCATCGTTGAGGTGTTCCTACAACCTATGAACCCACTTTCAAGGACTCTTCATCTCATGTTCTTGATGTTTATTGCTTATTTATTTCTATTTGTACTTGCATAGTTTGTTGTTTTATGCACACTGGTTAAATGCCCAAGTTGGTGCGGTCTTCATTTATTCTATTATGGATTTATTGAGTATGCCCACAAGAAGATGAATTAGGGTTTCAAGATGGCAACAATGATCATCGGCAACTTTCTTTGGGCTACAGAAAATTGTTCCAGATTTCCTCTTAAGTATACTACTTTTGAATTACTTTCACTGCAACTTGCAGCATGTAAATATCCTGTTAACAACAGAATTTTCAATGACATCAATGATCTTCAGATCACACGATCGATGATAAGACGTGGAGTTAAATGCAGTGCCTTTAAGGGTCACTGCCATGGCTGAAAACGTGGCAGGAGAGCAGGGATCCAATTCAGGCTGAAATGCAGAGGGATGAGGCCTCCGCTACCAAGCATCTTGTTGCCAAATGCGCAGTGGCTAGAAAATAAGATTGACGGTCTCAGGGCAAGGCTGCTGTATCAGAGGCAGGTGAGGCAGATCTCAGTTGTTTGCTGTACCAAAGTGTGGCTGTCTGTTGACACAATGGATGCAGCGGTCAGACCAGAAGGATTTATGATTTTCAAAATGGATTTTTCCATGAACTCTGCTAAGGAAAATGGTGGGGTAAAGAGGTTATTTAAAAGAGAGGACCCTGTGAGAGATGCAGAGTCCCAAGGTGGGTAGATAGTAGCGCAGGCTTTGGAAGTCTCAGTAACTTACTGATGGGTTTTGGAATGCCAGTAGATTGGTCAGACCAGTTAGGTTTCGCTGGGATTGAAATAGGACATTACATTGTTTCTGTTCTTAAATCGTTAGGTTTTCTCAGGAGGAAAGAGATGCTTTCGGGCTGTTTGTAATAATTCTAAGACATCAGTATAAAGAAATAGCTGGTATTAATGAATTGGAAGATCTGTTATTCTAAGCAAATCACTATTAATGGCGCAGAGTAGGGCTATGAAGTTAGAAGATCAAGTATACAGATAGCCTGTCGGCTCATGAAAGTACAGAATTTAGAGGCAACTTGAGGGGCCAGTTGAGAACCTGCTCCAGTGAAATTTCGGGCCATGTTGAGATGGGTCGATGATCCTACTGTGGTGCTGGGAGATGGGGATATTTGGCTCAATGATGAAAATGAGGGAGAGTGAGTAGTGTGGACCCCTCAGTTTAATCCTTGAAATGATTGCCCTCTCCCTTGTGTGCCGGAAACAGGATGGGCCAGGCCAATGATTATGTGTTCCCTCACCCACGATGGGGAGCATTGACCTGCAGATACTTTGTCTTAAGGGGAGGAGGCTAAGGAATGTGTTGGGGTATGGTGTAGTGGACACCTTTGACGCAACAGAGCTCAGAGAATTCTCCACTCAGGATTTAGTGAGTTTAGGGGATAGGTACAGACAAAAAAGGCTGGGGAATCTTTGGCTGTGTTGTTATTCAGAATATGGGATGGGGGGGGTGTACTGGAGTGATCCTACCTAACACATAGATGGGTGTTTTAGGGAGTCTGTTGTCCCAGCATGAAATCAATAACAGCCTGAGAACACTGCTTGCTTCTCTTGAGCATAATACATCACTATGGATTTGGGTAATGGCAGCAGTTAAACTTGGGTATCCCACTCTTACTGAATGGAATTTAAAACCCCGAGTGGAGTGGAGCAGAGTAGAGGAGGGTACTAAAGTTCTATGCCCATGGGCTCTTATCACAGAGATATACCACGATAGTGGTAGCCCACCAGACAATATTGAATTAACTTCTGAAGTTGTGGGTTAAGGAGGCAGTTTTCCCAATTAAAGGAGTAGTGCTGTCTTTAATAGCACCGGCTGTTGGTCACCCTATAAGTACAGCGATTCAATTATTACAAGGTTTAGAGTATGTAGAAGAGGGTGCGTGTAGCCAAGTACAGAAGTTAGATAAGCAGATGGGGAGTGGGGGGGTCCCTGATATCCCGTAAAGAAATGTTCTTAGCATTGCTTAAAGCTGGAGTTCCGGAGGAGCAAGTAAATGGGCTTTCGACCCCTACCCTCTATGCAATGTGGAGGAAGTTCTGTACAGAAAAGGGAGGCTGTTGTGGGGGAAAGGTCACTCAAGTCCTCTGCAGATAGGGGTTCCTTTTGTCCTCTGCCAGGTTCTTCGCATTCCATTCAGGGCTCCCTGCAAAGGATATTAGCTAATGTTCGGCAGCACTGGGGATCGGGGTGGTTAGTACATTTTCCACCTCGTTGTTGTGGGGAGTGGGGGGGGGGGGGTCATTCGACCTTCATCCATCTTTCCTGTAAATAGAATGTGAATGATTTGAATGTGGAGAAATGTGAGGTGTGGCCACACGCGTCAGTTTGTTTTTGTGTGCATGTGTCTATGGACTCTGAGTGTGTTGGGCCTCACCCAGTTGTTTTTTCCCTTATCAGTTGTTCTCTGATAAGTGCTGTTTCTCTGTGAGAAATTAACTATGTTTTATGTTTTTGCAATTCCATAGCAAGTTTTAAAATAAGACGAATGCACCCTGGGCTTTGTGTTCTAATCTGTTACGTGTTTATTGTTGTGTCTTAATCTGTTACTTTGTTTTTAGTAATTGGTTTTAGGGATGACTCATTTTTCATAGTGGCTATATGAAATTTGAGTTGAAATTTGGGCAACTTTATTCTGGATATGAGATGCCCACATTTCAGAGGAAATTGAGCATTTGGGGAGCAATTCTTGTAGTTCTATTGTTTTTGTGTTTTCTAAATGTCCAGCGACTAATCAGGAGTGAGTGCATTTGTATCTCCCTGCATTGCAGAATGGCAAAGAGGTGGCTGCTGATTTGTGGTGGGAGATCCTAGTCCTGTGGTTGGCATTTGAACTTGTGCACTGAACCAGTGGGTCAGATTGCTGAATTTGTTTGAAGACTCTTTACTACATCACAGAAGGAATGCCACTGATATTGATACCTTTAGTGACAAAGAAAGACTATTGAGGAAATTATCTGGCCTCTCAGATTTTGGAATTCTGTTTTGGGGGAGCTGAGAGGGGATAGTCTTTTACAGCCAACCTCAACCCACAGTATGGTAACAGCCTTAAGGGACTTAAACCTTAATAGCCCTGGTGGAGTAAGTGTTTTAAGGGCTGGTATGTCCCTACACACCACATGTTGAATTGGAAGGTCCTGATTCTTAAAGTGATTTCCCCGCCTGACAGAGTGCTGGTGTAGGTGGTATGTTCATTACAGGTACAAGGGGGAAGGTGGATGGCAAGTGTGAGCAGGAGCCGTATCCTGGGACAGCTGTCTATGCCAAATGGTGTTGTGAAGCTGGGCCCATGTTGGAAAATAAATGGCATTCGCTAGATATACAGTTCTACCCATTGTTCCCACAGGATGGTCCGGTTGATATGTGATGCCCTATGAATGCCACCCCAGTGCCTTGAATGAGCACCTTGCCCATGCTGGTCGGTAAGAGGGCTATTACGAAGGAAGGATGTTTTGAATGATAGCCTTTCTCAGCATGGAATGCCCAGATTGTCCCAGGAACTGATGCCTTGGATTACCTGCTCACAAAGGAATGTGGCACTGGTACTGTTAGTGGATAAGAATGCAGCACCTACATTCCTGATGGGTTGGTGAACATCACTTACCTGGTTGGTCGTATCTCAGAGTCTGTGTATAAAATTAAGTGGGGGAGCAGTTCATTGGCTATTACACTCCAGGGTGAGGCTGGTGCCCTTTTGGGACAAAGGGAAAGCTGGTGGGCTACTAGAGTATACCTATTGGGTTTACAGGACTGGGTATTGTACTTTGTGTTCCATGCGTAACTTAGTTGGGAGTTCGCAAGATTCATATTAGTCTGGGGATTGGATCATCACGTTCGCAACTCTCGAGGGGTGGAGTGTTCTGTGGGGGGTATGCCTTATTCTGATTGTTGAAAGTCACTTTCTGTTGTGATTGGTTAGTTCAGAAGCTGCAGCTACTTTTCCCATTGGATAGGTACCTGGTGTCCAGTTTTTAAAATCCTGTGTATATAAAATTGCACATGGAAGGGGCATGCTCTCTTCTTCCTTTGTTTAAGGCATGCCCATTGTGAAGGCATGCTCCACGTGTACTTTTAACTGAGTATGCTTGTCGAATATATGTATACTTGTTGAGTATTCAGCTTTGTATTGTCTGTAACTTGGGGGACATGAATGTTTGGTCAAATTTTTACCTTTTATAAATAAATGATTAACATACCTATTCGAAGTCGGTGTATTTCCTGTCTCACTTGCGTACCTGATTTAACATTATATCAGGTCATGCTGTTTTTTGGCTGTTGCCATCGGGTAGAAGGTACAGGTGCCTCAGGACTCGCACCACCAGGTTCAAGAACAGTTACTACCCCTCAACCATCAGGCTCTTGAACAAAAGAGGATAACTACATTTTTCTATTGAGATGATCCCACAATCAATGATTTCACTTTAAGGACTTTTTATCTCGTTATTTATTAATATTTCTTTATTTGCATTTGCACAGTTTGTTGTCTTCTATGGTCTACTTGTTCTTTCGTTGATCCTGTATGTAGTTACTATTCTATAGCTTTGCTGAGTATGACGACAGGAAAATGAATCTCATGGTTGTATGTGGTGACAGGTACTCTGATAATGAATGTTACTTTGAACTTTGAACAAAGCCATGCTGGCTCTCCCTAATTAGGCAATGTTTTTCCAAATGCTCATAAATCCTATCCCTAAGAACTCTTTCCTGTAATACCCCTATCACTGACCTGAGACCTACGAGTTTATAGTTTCCAGGAGTATCCCTGGTTCCCCTCTTGAATAGTGGAACAGCATTACCAGTCCTCCAGGTCTCACCTGTGGCTAGAGAGGATTTATTGGTTAAGGCCCCAACAATCTCTTCTTTTGCCTCTCTCAATAACCTGTGGTATATCACACCAGGCCCTGGGAACTTAACCACCTTAATGCTCTAAGAGACCCAACACTACCTCCTCCTTTACTTTGAAATGCTCTAGCATATCAATATACTTGACACTGATCTCCCTATCCTCCACATTCTCCTCCTTGATAAATAATGATGTAAGTATTCATTAAGGGCCCCACGCACATCCTCCACATCCAAGCAAACGTTTCTCTTATGTCCACGACCTATGGACTCACTTTCAAGGACTCTTCATCTCATCTCATTGCTTATTTATTTATTATTTTTTCTCTTTTTTGTATTTGCAGTTTGTTGTCTGCCCTGACAGGGTTTTTCATTGGTTCCATTATGACAGGGGTCCCCAGCCCTTTTTGCGCCGCGGACTGGTTTAATACTGACAATATTCTTGCAGACCGGTGGGAGGGGGGTGGGGGGGTGTTAATCATGACCGGAATAAAAGTGATAAGTTAACTAAGTCACTTTTAAGTGGCTAATACACTCAATTTTGTTTCTAAAAGGGTTTATCTAATGAATTTAATATTAAACACACACCACATATTTTCCCCATATGAACGTATAAAATCATTGCAACATACCAATATCACTGAATCGGTGGGAGCCCTGGGCTTGTTTCCCTGCAACAAGACTGTCCCATCGGGGGGTGATGGGAGACAGTGGTACTTGAAAGGGGTTCCTTATGTCCAGTCTATTCCACAATTTAGTTTTCGTTGCATTCATTGTAGGAAACCCTGCTTCGCAGAGATATAATGTTGGAAATGGAAGCAACGTTTTCAGTGCTTTCGTGGCTGTCTCAGGATATTCAGCCTTGACTTTGATCCAGAATGCCGGCAGAGGTGTTATGTCAAACATACTTTTCAGCCCACTGTCATTTGCAAGCTTGAGTTGATCATCTTCCCGCGCTGACATGGATGACGCGCGGGTAATGACCTCACGTGTGTTCAAGTTCCAACAGTGGGCGTGACAGGGAATGAGGAAAGGTGCAGCTGACTTTCATATCGTTTCCTCGCGGCCCGGTGGTTGGGGACCACTGTTGTTATGATTATTACATTTATTGAGCAGGAAAATTACTCTCATGGTTGTAAATGGTGACATATATGTATTTTGATAATAAATTTACTTTAAACTTTTATTTTTGAGTGGTCCTACCCTCTCTCTGATTATGCTATTGCTCTTAATGTATTTATAGAATACCTTGCGGTTTTCTTTAATCCTACTTGCCAAGGAATTTTCGTGGCTCTTCCTGTCTTGCCTAATTCCCCTCTTGAGTTTGTTTTTGGCTTCTTTATAATCCTCAAGGGTTCTGTTTGATTCTAGCTTACTAAGTTTTGCAAACTTTTCCTTTTTCTTCTTGACTAAATTTATCGCATCTCTCGATATCCAAGGCTGTCTTACCTTACCTTGCCATCCTTGTCCTTTCTTCTTGACTGGAAGATATGTGGACTGTACTGTACTCTGTGCAGTTGGTCTTTAAGCACCCTCCAAATGTCAGATGGGATTTGCCAAAAAAACAGCAGTTCCCAATTAACTCTCCTTAATTCTTGCCTAATATCCTCATAATTTGCCCTGCTCCAATTTAATCCCACAAAGTCCATACTTATTCTAATCTATAGCTATCTTAAAACTTAAGGAGTTGTGGTCATTGTCCCCTAACTCACCCACTGAAAGGTCGTTCATCTGACTAGGCATATTACCCAACAACAGGTCCAGTACAGACCTCTTGTTTGTTTGTTTGTTGTGTTGTATGTTTGTTTATTTATTTATTTATTTATGTATTGGGCTACAGCATGGAATAGGCCCTTCTGGCCCTTTGAGCCATGCTGTTGCACAGTCCCTCATTTAATCCAAGCCTAATCACAGGACAATTTATGATGGCCAATTAACCTACCAACTGGTATGTCTTTGGACTATGGGAGAAAACCAATGCAGTTACGAGGAGAACCTACAAGCTCCTTACAGGCAGTGGCAGGAATCGAACCCAGGTACCCTGTTCTGTAAAGCCTTGTGCTAACCACTACACTACCATGCTGATTATCTACAAATTGAATTAAGACGTCCTCCTAGATGCACCTAACGACTTCAGCCCCATCTAGACCTCTTTCACTAAGAAGGTCACAATTTATATTAGGGAGTTGAAGTCCTCCATGACAATAACACTCTTGCTTTTACCCCTTTCCTTAATCTGCCTGCATATCTGTTTCTCAAGGTCCTGGTGGCTACTGTGGGGTCTGTAGTGCAATCCCATCAAAGTGATTGCACCCTTCCTATTTTAGAGTTCTTTGACTCGGGACAAGCCCTTCATTATGTCTTCTCTGAGTGTAGCTGTGATATTATCCCTGATTAGTAATGCAATCCTCCCCTTCCCCCTTTTTTTTCCCTGTCTTTTCTAAAGCATCAATACTGTGGGACATTAAGCACCCAGTCCTGTCCCTCTGCCAACCAGGTCTCTGTAATAGCCACAACATTATAGTTCCATGTTCTAAAGTTCATCACCTTTACACATAATACTCCTAGCAGTAATGTAGCCATCTCATCATATCTATTACTTTGCTCCTGTCTGTTTTTATTAGTCCTGACATCTACTACCTTCCTCTTCATCCCTCCACTTTCTGACCCGGTGCTCTGGCTCCTAGTTTGTAGGGTATTGTTATGCCTCCAGTTTAGGTGCAACCCATCCCCCTTGTACTGGTTACCCTGCCCCAGAAGAGATTCCAATGATCAACGAATCTGAAGCCCTGTTTCCTGCACCAGTTCATCAGCCACTCATTTATCTGTATTATGATCTTAATTTTGTCCTGACTAACACGTGGCACCAGGAGTAATTCAGAGATTACTACCTCCCCTCTTCAGCCCCTTCCTCCATTCTACCCCTGTCATTGGTGCCAATGTGCACCACAAGCTCTGGCTGCTCACCAGAGAATATTCTCTTGAGAATATTCTGCAGCTGCTCTGAGACATCCTTGACCCTAGTATCTAGGAGGCAACACACCATCTTGGCCTCATTGTTGTTCCCACAGAATCTCCTGTCTGTGCCCTAACTATCAAATCTCCTATCACTATTGCTCTGCCTGACTTTACCCTTCCCTGCCGAGCCTCAGAGCCTGCCACAGTGCCACTGGCTTGGCAGCTGCTGCTGTACCTTGATAGGTCACCTCCCCCAGCAGTATTTGTTGCTGAGGGGAAGGGCCAATCCAGCTCCTTCGCACAGTCTTTCTTTCAAATTATTGGCTGTGGGCCTCATATTGAAGAGCATACGAAAGTGTTTGTATGCTGAGTTGCATATCTAATGACCATATGCTAATGGAGTCCTATTTTGCATGTTATTACAGAACCCATGAAAGAGTGGATTACATTGATTATGATGTACTTCCTAATTAAATGTTGCTTAGATTGCTGGTGAGAATCCCCTGTGCATCTTAATAAGAGTACTTATATCTACCCACAAGGATTTAACTTTTCATCTAAAGATGAATTAATTTTGATAGTAGGTTTCCTCTTTAGTGTTCACTCATTGAAATGCAAGTGAATTATATGTCAATGAACACAAATTGAAATTGTGAAATGTGTTTTGTATTTAGCTGAATGTAGAGGGCACATATTATTAGAATGTAAAGCATAAAGCAGTTCAAGGCCTTGGCCCCAATACCTATGCTGTACATGATGCCCAGTTATACTGGATTAATTTAAAATACAGGAGTAACTCAGCAGGTCTGGCAGCTTCTACTGAGAGGAATAAACAGTTGGCATTTTTAGCCAAGACCATTCTTCAGCAACGGAAAGAGGGAAGAAACCAGAAGAAGGTGGCACGGGGAGGGGAAGGAGTACCGGCTGGCAAGTGATGGGTAAAACCATGTGAGGGGCAAGATGAGTGGGTGGGGTACGTGGGGTGAAGTAAGAAGCTGGGAGGTAATAGGTGGATGAGGTAAAGGGCTGAAGAAGAAGGAAACTCAGAGAAGTGGACAGTGGAAGAAAAGGGAATGAGGAGAGGCATTAGAGGGAGATAAAGGGCAATTGAGAAGAGAAGTGGTGAAAAGAGAACCAGAATGAGGAATGGAAAAAGAGAAGGGGAAGTGGGGAAGAAATTATTGGAAGTTAGAGTTCGTGCTATCAGGTGGAGGCTACCAATTAAACTCTTTTCTCACTGAATATGATCCATATGCTTCATTTCCTGCTCATTGCACGTGATCCATTCATGTCCTTAGCTAAAAGCCCCATTTGCCACTCTCATAGCTACTTCCACCACCAACCCAACAGCCCATTCCAGGCATCTCGCACCTTAAAGCTGTGCTCTCTAGAATTGAGATTTCTACTCTGGCAAAAATATTTGGTGTGGCTTGGAATTGCTTGAACCAAGTTCTTGAATGGATTGAACTTTTTTTTAAACCTTTATGTTTAGCATAATATGAACTAAACTGTATAGTTACAGTTACTTGATTGCTGCAATGAAGAATACTTGATTGCTGCAATGAAGTTAAGTCACCTTCAGTCTTGCAGCATTTTATTATCAATAAATCATTCTATTTCTTCCCACCTCTTGCTTAGCTTTCCCGTAAACACATTTACGTTATTCCTGCTTGTTCCCTACAGCCATCATATGTCCTGCATATCTGGTTTGTGTTCTTGTTAGAGAATACTTAGTGGGCATCCTGTTTAAGTAATCCCATGGTGTCTTACAGTGGAGTATGGAGGAACTGGAGGTGGATACCTAGATCATGTCCTCGTTATGGAAGAAATAACCCGAGCTTCTGCTGCTATTGGCCTCAGTTACGGAGCCCATTCCAACCTGTGCATCAATCAGCTGGTGAGAAACGGCAATGAAGATCAGAAGAAGAAATATTTACCCAAGGTAAAGCAGCGCTTATTAAGTTTTATTTGAATAACCCTCCAACAATGTAAATATTTATATAATTTTACAGTCATAGTCGTAGAAGAGTACAGCCCAGAAACAGGCCCTTCGGCCCATCTAGACCATGCCAAAACTATTTAAACTGCCTACTCGCATCGACCTGCATACCTTCACCATCCATGTACCTATCCAAACTTCTTAAACATTGATATAGAACTCACATGCCCTACTTGTGCTGGCAGCTCATTTCAAACTCTCACAATCCTCTTGAATGAAGAAGTTTCCCCTCATGTTCCCCTTAAACCTTTCACCCTTAACTCATGACCTCTATTTGTAGTCCTACCCAACCTCAGTGGAAAAAGCCTGCTTGCATTTACCCTATGTATACCCCTCATAATTTTGTATGCCTCTATCAAATCTCTCCTCAATCTTCCATGTTCTAAGGAATACCTTCCTAACCTATTCAATTTTTCCTTGTAACTCAGGTCTTCCAGACCTGGCAACATCCTTGTAAATTTTCTTTGTACTCTTTCAACCTTATTTACTTCTTTTCTATAGGTAGGTGACAAAAACTGCACACAATACTTCAAATTATAAAAGTTTTTCTTATTCATAGTATGATAACCAAACTAATGGGTTACAGAAAAGTGGGCTTAACCTAACAGTTATTACAGAATTTGGCCGAATGGTGACAAAATGGAAAAGCGTAGAAAGGTGGGAGACCTGAAAACAAAGAATGACATAACACCAGTAATGCCAAATGGCATTGACTCAAACAAACAGAAAGCAAAATCAGTAAGGAGATGAGGGCATAATGTGGGCAAGTAGTGAAATAGTTTCATTTTCCTTCCCAGCCATTTCTGTCATTTCCAAGCCTGAATGTTTGAAACTACAGTAAGCAAAACAGTTCTGAATTCTCTTACTGCTTATTTATCGCCAACAATCAGTAACAAAAATCACTGATTTTTGAACATAAACACACACAGCTGGCACTATTGGAAGAACTGTTCTTTCTAAGCACGATGTAGTGTCTTAACAGTCACACAAGCGTACGTGACTGACGCTAGTCAAGAACTGTTTGGCAAAAGTCTCCTACCCCAACTAAGTGGTGCAGTATCCCAAATAAATGAAGAGAATCTGGCTCTTTTCTCAATTAGTTTTTGTGCTTTAAGAGTTGTCCCAAATCAGTGACTGCCTAGATTATCAGATGGCCTAATGAACCAGAATCCACTGTATTAAAGGAATTGAGGAATGTATGGGCTTGCTGCAGAAAAGTGATACTGAGATCAAATCTTCCATTTTTTGTGTTCTCATGATACCACAGTACTATGCAAGGTAAGGTATATAAATTTGTGCCATGCATCTGTCTGGACTAATTTTTATTAAACTTCTGTTGCAGTTAGTGAGGTTACAGGAGACGGGTGACAGTGCGTGAGTTAGGGTAATGACAGCTGGAGGGTGCATTCTAACTATAATAATAGTATGCAGTCAGTTGCACTGGACTAGCAAATTATGCCTAATCAAGTACCACCTGTATTAACAAAATTGCAAAGATGAAATAGGTGGACATTATAGAGTCATAGAAAACTACAGCCCTTTGGCCCATCTAGTCCATGCAAAACCATTTAAACTGCCTCGTCCCATCAACCATAGCCCTCAGTTCCCCACCCATCCATATACCTATACAAACCTCTTAAATGTTGGAATCGAAAGCACATCCACCTCTTGCGCTGGCAGCTCGTTCCACTCTCTCACCAAGTGAAGAAGTTTCTCCCATGTTCCCCTTAAACATTTCACCTTTCATCCTTAACCCAAGACCTCTACTTGTAGTTGTGCCTAACCTCTGGGAAAAAATGCATGTGTTTACCATTTCTCTACCTCGCATAATTTTGTATACCTCTATCAAATCTCCCCTCAATCTTCTACGTTTTAAGGAATAAAGTTCTAAGCTATTCAAACTTTCCTTATAACTCAGGTCCTCCAGTCTTGGCAACATCCTTGTATATTTTCTCTGTACTCTTTTAATCTTATTGATGTCTTTCCTGTAGGTAGGTGACCAAAGCTGGACACAATGCTCCAAATTAGGCCTTGCCAATGTCTTGTACATCTTCAACATAACATCCCAACTTCTGTACTCAATACTTTGATCTATGAAGGCCAGTGTGCCAAAAGCTCTCTTTATGACCATATCTACCTGTGATGCCACTTTCAATGAATTATGGACCTGTATCCCCAGATCCCTTTGTTTACTGAATTCCCTGGTCCCCTACCGCTCACTTTGTAAGACCTCCCCTGGATGGTCCTTTCAAAGTACAACACCTCACATTTGTCTGCATCAAATTCCATCTGCCATTGGTTATCTTATTATGAATAAGAGAAACTTTATTAATTTTATCCTTTACAGTCTTCCTCGCTCTCCTCACAGCAGAACAACATTAGCTATCCTCCAGTCCTCTGGGACCTCACCTGTCACTAAGGATGATTTAACTATCTCTGCTAGGGGCCCTGCAACTTCTGTGTTTGCCTCCCACAGGGTGTGAGGGAACAGCTTGTCAGGCCCTGGGGTTTTGTCTATCCAGATTTGACTCAGGACAGCAGACACCTCCTCCTCTGTAATCTGTGTAGTGTCCATGACCTAGCTGCTGCTTTGCTGCTATGGACCCTGTGTCCATCTCCCGAGTAAATACAGATACAAAAAAATCTATTTAAGTTCTCCCCCAAGTCTTTTAGCTCCACACATGAATTACCATTCTGATCTTCCAGAGGATCAATTATGTCCCTTGCAATCCTTTTGCTCTTAACATAACTTTAGAAGCCCTTAACTGCCTTTTAGCTCTCCTGATTTCTTTCTTAAATGTTCTCTTGCATTTCTTATACTCCTGTGGTACCTTATTTATTCCTAACTGCCTATACTTTCTTTTTCTTAACCAGGGCCTCAATGTCTCTTGAAAACCAAGGTTTGCAAACCTGTTATCCTTGCCTTTTATACTGACTGACACATACAAGGTTTATACTCTCAAAATTTCACTTCTGAAGGCCTAACCCAGTTACCAAGTGCACCTTTGTCAGAAAACAGCCTGTCCAAATTGACACTTGCTGATACCATCAAAATTAGCCTTTCTTTCTGGGCCGGCTGGTGGCACAATGACATCGGCGCCAGACCCGGGAGCGGAGGTTCCCGGGTTCAAAACTAGTCGGGTCCGCTCCCAAGTATGCTTTCCATCCGTGCTGGGTTGAATGTCGAGATCACAACTCGACCTCGTAAAAATCAAGGGAAAAATACTGCAAAAATGTCTGTGCGAGGAGTGGCGCGCCACACAGTCTCTCTCTCTCTCGCTCCGTGCCTTGTAAAAGCCATAAAAAGACATCATCACGGACGCACACGCACAGATGTACACGCACACGCACAGACTCGCATGCGCACAGGCACACACAAAAAAACCAAAATTAGCCTTTCTGCAATTTAGAATCTCAACCCGAGGACCAGACCTATCCTATTCCATCATTACCTTGAAACTAATGGCATTGTGATCACTAGATCAAAGTGTTCCCCTACACAAACTTCTGTTACCTGCCTTGTCCCACTCCCTAGTAGAAGATCGAGCACACTCTATTGTTGGGACGTCTACTTTTCTTGTAACAGTCTGTGATCTCTGTGCAAATTTGTTTCTCTAAATTCTGTGGACTGTTCAGTGGTCTATAATAAAGCTCTATTAATGTGACCTTACCTGTGTTATCCCTCAGTTCAACCGATAAAGCCTCATTAGACGAGTTCTCTGTCTGTCCTGACTGAGCACTGCCGTGACATTTTCCCTGACTAGTAACACCATTCTTCCCCCTTTAATCCCTCCCGTTTGTCGCATCTAAAACAACAGAACCCCGGAATATTGAACTGCCAGTCCTGCCCTTCCTGCAACCAATCAAGTGACCACAAAGGTTGCTGGAATTTTATTCCAACTGCCTAGAATTCCTCCATTCTGCATTATTTCCAAAAACAAGATTACATAGGTAGCCAGGATAAAATTTCAATGGAACAACAGGCCACAGCATTTTAAAGGAGAATTTCAACATACCAAACAAGATGAGTATTACTGAACTTGTCTACTTTAAGTGAACCAATAGCTCTTGAATTAGGAGATATATTTTGTATTTATATACTTTTTAGGATGTGGGGATTGCTGCCAAGGCCAGGATTTATTGCCCATCCTTAATTGCCCTTGGCAGAGTTGGTGGGGTAGACCGGAGTTGTGGGAGCAGGAAGCTGATCTTGAATTTCTTTTGTCCTTTATGTTGAAAGTGCTGTCATGGTGCTGTTGGAGACAGAGCTCCATGATTCAAACAAAACAATGACAGAACAGTGATATATTCCCAAACGAGAACGATGTCTTGTTTGACGTTGCTGCAGAGTAGCCCTGTTGAATACTGTACTGTACTGCATTTTGTAGATGCTACACTGCAACCACAATGTGCTGCTGCTGGGGATTGAATGTTTAATGCGGTGACAGTGAGATGGCAATCAAGTGGGTTGTTCTGCCCTTCTTTATTTTAGTGTGGCACTCATCTTGGCAAATTGGAGTGTACTTCATTGAGTTCCTGCCGTGCCTCATAGATGTTAGGCTTTGGGATATCAGGAGGTGAGTCACTTGATGCAGGAAAATATCCAAACTCTGGCCTGCTGTTGAAACCACAGGATTTATGCAGATAGGCATACGGGTTTCTGAGCAGTGGTGTCATTGAATATTACGGGTACATAGGTAGACTCTGATTTGTTAACAGATGATGATTGCCCAGCATTTTGTGGTGCATTAGTTACCACTTCCCAGCCTGTGTTTGAGTGTTGTCTTGCTGCATCATAATTTTTCCTGAGGCTCTGAGAATAAAATTTAACCCTGTAATGATCAGCAAACAATCCCGCCTCTGACCTTGAGGGAAGGAAACTTCTTGATGAAGCAGCTGAAAGTAGTTTGGCTTAGGGCCTGAACCCCTGAGGGTACAGCTGAGTGTTGGTGAATGGGATGAGGACAGTTGGGTAACATGATGATCTGCATGTGCACGGTAGACCAAAGTGTCTGTTTTTATTCTGTATGACGCCATGATTGACCACGCTTCTTTTCTTTATGCAAATTGGAACTGCAGCTATTGAAATGATTCCCCTTTCTTCCACTTTAATTTTAATAGAGACCCTTGATGTCACTCCAGATCAAATGCAGCCTTGATCTTAAAGCAAATAACTCTTGCCTCACCTCTGTAATTTGACTCTTTGGCCCGCATTTGGTATATGGTTGCATTGAGGTCCTCAGTAGACTGGTTCTGTCAAAATATAAGCTGGGCATCAGGGAGCAGGATAGTACCTAATAACTACTGCATCTTCAGGCTCCTCTACCCCTTCTCATTGCTGCTATCAGGGAAGAGCCTGAAGACACACACTCAACCTTTTAGGAATAGCATCAAATTTCTAAATCGTCTGGGAACAGTAGCTCCCTATTTTTACGGCTTTTTATGCTATTTAAGTGTATTGCACTGTACTGCTGCCACAAAATAACAAACTTCATGAACTTGTCAGTGAAAGTAAGTCAGATTCTGATCAATATTGCTGATTGGGAGTAGACTGGGTGATAATTAGGTGGGTTAGAATTGTGCTGCTTTTAGTGGGCATTATGTATCTGGGCGATCTTCCACTTTGTCAAGTAGACAGCAGAGAAGAAAAATCTGTAAAGCACAACTAGAAATCAAATGTATTTGTTGTATTCTATAAATTGCTTCTACTGCAGCTTCTGGCCTCACTCCAGTTGATTAGTGAGGTGAGTTTGCATCTGTTTAACTGATTTTTCTTTGCAGTTAATCAGTGGTGATCATGTGGGAGCTCTCGCAATGAGTGAACCGAATGCAGGCTCGGATGTTATCTCTATGAAAATGAGGGCAGACAAGAAAGGTTTGTGGAAGTATTTGCATAATGAGTAACATCACAAGATGTCTGGCAATAGATTTGTACACACAGTTCACCAATAGACTTCCTCCTGCCCTAGCTAGTTGTGGTTCCATCTGCCATTCACCCGTCCCCTAATAATTCCCATTATCACCTCCCTTACTTATCAGACTACAACAGTATTGGTAGCTCTTTGTGCCTCTGCTTGTCTTCCTCCAGTAGATGTCTCTAGCCTCCACGTTCTCCTCGCCACACTTTACTCTATCTGCCTTCCATTTTTCTCTGTCTGCCTCCATCAACCATTTCACCTGCTGCTTTCTCCCAAATCTGCCCTCCCCTCCCGTAGCTGGCACAACCTACATGTCACCCTTCACCTCCCCTCACTTTTCTTCGTACAGGCCACTTCTCCCCTCTCCTGTACTTCCATCCAAAACATCAAATATTTTATTTCTCGCAGAGATAAATAACTTCAATGGTTGGAGTTCAAAGCCACACCACAGAGTCACTCCAGCGGATAGCCTGTTGCTGCACATTCCAACATCTGCAGTCTGTTGAACTTTGATTGTTGCCCTTTGGCATGTATACCTCAATCCAATGCAGAAGGGTGAGATCAAAATAATCTTGCATCACAAGTCTGCACTCCTTTAACACTTCCCTGAATGGTAACAAAAACCTCCCTATGAGTTGGGTATATATTACTGTTTTCTCATTCTGTGGCACATGGGATTTAAATGCTTCCATCAACACTACACCAACCAGACAGTCACTGCTAGGGCAAACCAGAAACCAAGGCTGACTGCAGCGGTTTGTGCACTGCTTAGGCATCAGGACGCTGCCTTTAGATCAGGGGACAGGACCACTCTAAGGTCAGCACGAGCTACACTCTCCCATGCCATCAGGAAGGCAAGGTGTGAGTACGCATGGAAAATCCACAGACGCCTTTGTGATATCAGGGAAACAGTGGATGTGGCAGGGTTTACAAACCATAACCGATTACAAGTCCATCCTGTATGTCAACAACAGTGACACCTTCCTTCCTGATAGGCTGAATGGCTTCTATGCATGATTTGACACATTGATTGATGTGACATCAAGGAAAGTTCCCTCTCCCCCCCCAAAGAACGGGCACCCAGTCTGGCTGCAGCCGAAGTGAGGAGGATCCCAGCCAGGGTAAACCCACACAAAGCTGCGAGGTCGGACAACATACCTGATCAGGTGCTGAGGGACTGTGCAGCCCAGCTAACAGGGGCCTTAATAGACATCTTCAATATATTTTTGAAACAATCCACTGTCCCTGCAGTCTTCAGTGTAGCCACCATCATTCCCGTGCCCAAGAGAACGATGGTAACTGGTCCAAATGATTATCGTCAAGTGGCACTGAAGTGCTTTGAAGCAGCTAGTAATGGATCGTGTAAAATCCCACCTTCCAGATACATTGGACTGACCATATCCAGTTGGCTTTTTGCTTAAACCGGTCCATTGATGGTGCCATAGCCTCGGCCCTCCACTTTGTCCTGTCCCATCTAGAAGGTGATGATACATATGCCAGTTTGTTGTTTATTGACTTTCAGCTCAGCATTTAACATATTCATCCTTCAGAGGTTAGTGGATAAACTGTTCTCGTTGGGAATCATCACCCTTCTCTGCAACTGGGTCTTGGATTTCTTGAGGAATAGACCCCAGTCAGTCTGAGTTGAGAGCAACATCTCAAGCTCTTCACACTGAGCACTGGTGCCCCCCAGGGCTGTGTGCTCAGCCCGCTGGTGACTCATGACTGCACTGCCAGATCCAGCTCAAACTGCATCATCAAGTTCACTGATGATACGCAGTAGCTGGCCTCATCAGCAACAATGATGAGTCGGCATACAGAGAGGAGGTAGAGAGATTTGTCAAATGGTGTGAGAACAACAACCTGAGACTCAACATGGACAAGACAAGAGAGATGACTGTGGACTTCAGAAAGGCACAGGTTGACAATTGTCCATTGCTCTGCCGTGGAAAGAGTGAAGAGCACAAAATTCCATTGTGTGCACATAATGGATGATCTAACCTGGACTCTCAGCAGTGTCTGTAATTTCTGAGGAGACTGAGATGTGCAAGGCTCCCCTCCTCCATTCTAACCACTGTCTACAGGAGCACTACAGGACTGTTGAGAAGATCATTAAGGTCTCCCTCCCCACTATTTGTGACATTTACCAGGAGTGTTGTAGATGAAGGGCCCGGCCCAAAGCATTGATGAGGAGGTACAAAAGCATCAGGACCAGACTGGGTAGCAGATTCTTCCCTTAGGGTGTGAGTCAAATGAATACCGTGCTGCCACTGAGATCTCATCACTTGGACAGCAAGCAGTTTACCTGTGTTGTGCACCACACAGATTTTGAATTATATTTCATTAACTTATGGTAATATTTTTATGTGCTATGTGTGATATATGCTTTGTGGGTGCACCTTTGTCCAGAGGAACATTGTTTCGTTTGGTTGTATATATGTACAGTCAGATGACAATAAACTTGAACAAAGTTGACTCTATTTGGGATTTATCCACAAATGATAACTAGAAGTGTAAACTTGCATGGTCTGCATTATACATTCTCTTCTCACTGTTGGTGCCTTTTTAAGAATTCACTTTTAGGATCCAAAGGGAGAATCAGCATTCATTTCCCAGTCTTAGTTGTCCTTGACCAGATGTTGATAATCTGTCTTCTTGGATTGCTGCTTTCTTCATTTGGGTTAAGGTCCTTTCCCATCGCAGTTGGACAGGGAGTGCAAGGATTTACATTCAGTAACAAAGCAGGACAAACAATTTATTTCCAAGTCCGGATGATCTACAGCTGCGGCTAGTGGTGTTCCCCTGCACCTGCTGCCTGACCCTCCTTGGGGGAAGAGGTTTGGGAGGTGGACTCAGGGTAGTATTGATGAATAACTGCTATCCATTTTGTAAGTAGTATGCACTGCAACCATTGGGCACAGGTGGTGAGGGAAAGAAGGTGGAGATTGGGGTGCCAGTCAAGTAGACTGCTTTTACATTGGTGATGACAAGAGAATTGTTGACACAGCGGCCATTCAGTCATGGAGAGTATTCCATTATACTTTCTTTTAACTGTATTAGGAGGAGGAGAAGATGGCGGCGCGACACAGCGTGCGCGGCCGCTCCGAAGTGATATCGTATTTGTAAGTAGGGGCCGTGCACAATCCTGATTTGATGGAGACAGACGTGAGAAGCACGGAGGAACTTCTGAAATGCCTGCTTCGCTGCCGTTACTACTGTGGGATCAAGAATCTCTGGAGGGGAAGGCCCCAAATCCTCAGCTTTGCCTATTGCCTGTTGCTGGGGCCGGGGTCGAAGCACTCGGTAGAGATGGTGCTCAGTGCTCGGTATCAGAGGGCTGGTCGGATACTCAAAGTTTTCAGACGGACTCAAGAGTTGGCTGTGGTCATTTGCTTCCAGGGTGCTGCATCGGCAAGTTTGCGGCGCTGGAGGTTCAAGGCAGGAAGAGATTTTCTCTTCCTTCTACCGTCTGCATGAGATGATGGGACTTTTGAGAGACTTCGAGACTTTTTTTACCGTGCCCATGGTCTGTTCTTTATCAGGTTACGGTATTGCTTTGCACTGTTGTAACTATATGTTATAATTATGTGGTTTTTATCTGTTTTTTTAGTCTTGGTTTGTCTAATGTTTCTGTGATATCATTCTGGAGGAACATTGTTTCATTTCTTAATGCATGCATTACTAAATGACAATAAAGGAGGACTGCGTGTCCTCATAATCTAATTATAGATGGCGAAATCACTTTGTTGTGTCAGCAGATACGTTGCTTGCTATTCTCTGTCATTGCGAACTAAATCCTACTCTGCCTTCCCTTCTGGTGGCACAGGCCTACCCCTGAGATAAGATGTGCCCAGGAAATGATGGAGTAATCTGGCATATCATTGCAGATTGTGTCAGCCTGTTACCTGACTGGTCTCTTGGTCAGCTATCTCTCAGTTTAGACACCAGTCCCCATAGGTTTGTGAAGGGATTTTGTTCAAGCTCATATGATCTAGGGATGACTTTGCATGTCAGTATTCAACATCCATGTCACACACAAGAGTCAACACATGGAATATAAAGTTGCTTCTACACCAAACTGCAAAAAGAGTGCAGACTTCCTCTCTGAGGGGCATTAGTGAATTATTCACTTTCTTATGACAATTTGGTAGAAGATTGTTGCAATTGTCTTTACTAGTTACTTTTGAAAATTCCAGATGCTTAATCTGCAATTAAAATTTCACTGCAACCCTGGTGAGATTTGATCCTGGTTGGCCATTGTGCTGCCACATACTCCCTGTGTGGCATTGCCCACATTGGTAGCTTGTCATGTTTAATGTCAAACTAATTATTCCATTGGAATCCTGTTCAACAATTTTGCTTTTCTTTTGCAGTTTTTTTTTGTTGGCTGTCAGCATGTTCCCCCAAATGAGACTGAGTTGGTGTATTTTTGTGTTCAGGCTTATTCCAGTCTGTGAACAGTTTGTCTCTGGGGAAATCTGATTCCAAGTAGTATACATAACCATCTGACACCTACTGAACTTTGGATTCACAACCTACTTCTGAGCTGTTCGGAAAAGAAATAATAATTTCAAACCTAGTTTTAACCCCATATACATCTTGGAGGAACTCCCAGCTTAATCCTATTTTATAGCAAAGTGATCAAAAAACCCTGAGCTATACAAATTTACTCTTAATTTAAGAGGACAGAAATCTTATACATTTGGAAGATGTTGCATTTAATGTAGCAGTAGTTAAATTCTGAGGTTGGAAACACAGATACCTCATTCAGGCAGTGTATACTAAACCATGCTGTAAATGATGTTGCCAAATCTGAAAAATTGTTCAGTCCCCAGCAGGTTTAAACTTTATTTGCCTCAACGGAGAGATGGATTAATACAATGAGGAGCAGAGCCTTCCAGCTCACCAAATCCGAGATGATCGTCAAAGTTTATTGTCTTATGTAAAAGTACAATGTATGCACAGGTGCACTGAAAAACTTACTTGCAGCAGCACCACAGGCACATAGCACCAGATTCACAAGAAAACACATAAACTATGCATTTTTTACAAGAAAAATCACAATTAGAACAAAAAGCAACAAAGTCAATTGCAGTGCAATATAAAGGTTAGTTGTCTGCTTACACTGATCCCATTTTATTTTTCCCAACACACGAGGGGCATTTTACAATTGTCAATTAACCAGTCAAACTGCACTTCTTAGGATGTGGGAGGGAAATCTAAGCCTTCAGAGGAAACGCATACGCTCATAGGAGAACATGCAAACTCCATACAGACTACCAGAGGTCAGGATTGAACCTGGGTCACTTGGGCTGTGCTGTTATAGTTCTATTGTTCAGAAGAACATTTCTTTTAGCGTTTAGACAGTAAAGCAAATAGCATGGAACATGGATATGTCCAGGACTTGCTGCAGTGATCTTCCTGCTGCTGCCTTTAAGGAGTTTGTACATTCTCCCCATGATTGCGTGGGTTTCCTCTGGGTGCTCCAGGTTCCTCCCACAGTCCAGAGATGTACCAGTCGGTAGGTTAATTAGTCCTTGTAAATTATCCTGTGATAGGCTAGGGCTAAATCAGGTATTGCTGGGTGACACAACTCGAGGGACCTATTTCTGTGCTGTATCTCAGTAAATAAATCAAATCTTTTAATTGTTCTGATTCCAATAATCACTTTGTTTCACTGTCTTTGTCATTTTTCCTTCCTTTCTTAAGGTGATTTTTACATCCTCAATGGCAACAAGTTCTGGATTACCAATGGACCTGATGCAGACGTTCTGATTGTTTATGCCAAGACAGACATTAATGCCAAACCAGCGTCACATGGCATCACAGCTTTCATTATAGAGAAGGTAACATTTTACGCATTTCTCGTCAGGACTGTTTCTCTATTACCTTACAGCATGGGAGGTCATTTTGTCCAATCACCTCATAGACTAATCTACCAACGTTGTTCCCCTGTAACTGAATCCCAGCAAATCGCGTCACTTCTCGGCAGATTTACTGGGGGAAACTTACAGTGTCCAGTTAACCCCTCAATCCTCATACCTTTAGGATGTGGGAAGAAACAGTGAATTGCAAAGGTTCACAGAGGTCAGGGTTGTTACTAAATCACTCAAATCAGCTCTACTGCCTTTGCCTCTGTGGTGTTGGATATTTGTAAAACAGTATTACTTTCTATTTAACATAATGATGTAAGGTTTTGAATGTTCTGCTGAGCCTGCTGATGTGTAAAATTTACTATTTCCAAAAGTGAATCATGGTCTGGTGCTATTCTGTGAAGGCAAAGCTGCACTTGGCAGATTGGGAATCACTTGAGGAATTCATAGCTAACTGTGGTGATGAGGGATTCCCACATTGAGGATTCAAGAGATTTGAGGTCTCTTTGTGGAGTCCATTTATGGCCTGATAATCTATCATCACCATGTGCCAGGTGGAGTAGGTAATTTGGATTGCCCACTTTGACAAGTAGTTGAACCAGGTAGATTCCATATTTGGGCCCGTAACGTGGAATCCCTGTTCAAGGACCTTGGATTTCAACTGGTACTCAAGCATCACTTTGTGGACATTATGGCAGGACCAGAGCCTCTCACCCCCCCCCCCCCCCCCATTCCCATTCCCCCCATTTTCTCCAATTCCACGTAGCTGAGAGCTTGGCAGCTTGAAAAAAAATATATAGAGAACCTTTTGGCCTAAGGAATGAGTTCCCTGTCAGTGCTTTCTTGATAATAGATTCCTTATTTCTTCTATGCTGTAGGGACAAGAGGTTTTTTTCTGAAGGGAAATTTACAGGGAGGTTTAGCAAGCATCAGTCTAGAATAGATTTGCAGCGTGACTGACAAATTGCCAAAGGTTTAAGTTCTGAAGTGTAAATTGTATATTGAGTAGGTTTAGAGTGAATGTGGAAAGATAAATTTGGAGGAAGAAAGTAACTAGTTACAGGAGAAACCTGGTAATGAACATCCTTCTGTACGCTTATCCAGAAAGACACCATCACAGTGTTGTTCTGTGATTCCAGCATTGTTGCTTCCACTGAATTATCTTTCCATTTCTAGTGGTGTAACAAGGCAGGCTGGCTCGAAAGCTCTTGGTCTTGTTGCTTGTTCACCATGCATGTCCCTGCTCTGCATCCTGTGTGTTGGAATGGGATAGAGCCGTGGTTCTCGGCCTTTAAAACCCACTTGTTCACACAGTGCCCCTCCCTCCCCTGTATAAAGATCTAATAACATAAGCTGCTTCATTTGAGGAGTTGGGGCTATCCAAGTGACTTTTAATGCAACAGATGCAACAAGCATGACAGGTGTTTTACTTTTATGAACTTTTCGATTGTCTTAATTGGCTTAATATTCTATCACCTTTGCCTCACTCCCCAAAAGGCCAGACATCTCAAAGTGGGTACCAGTGGAAAAATCCATTCCAAGTCATGCAGCCAGTGTGACTTTGGACTATTGTGAGATGAGTACATGGGGGATTTTGTCCACATCCTTTCATAGCTGACAGATGGTCAAACCAATTACAGCAAGGCTAATTGTTCTCACCAGCTTCTCTTCATTTTGTCTTTATTCCAGTGTGTCTTGGAGAATTTTAGACCATTAGATTTGGGAGCAGAATTAGGCTATTTGGCCCATCAAGTCTGCTCTGCCATTCGATCATGGCTGATAATGTATATTATCTCTCTCAACCCCATTCTCCTGCCTTCTCTCCCTAATCTTCCCAAGCAGCCAAAATTTATAACTTCATTATTTGCTGGTATGATCCTCATACACATTTTGGAGACTTGCTATCCCCTAGCTTATATTTTGAGTATGTTTGAAATTCCTTAGAGGATTCTAGCCACCACAGAGAGAGATGTAAGGTGGAACGGGCTTGTTTTGTTGTAATGTTTCCTTTCTGAAGAAGATGGCAGCAGAAAGTATTGATGATGCATGATGAGCTGAGGTCTGTGTAGCCATAGTGGGGAGGTGGATCAGCTCTAAGAACAAGGCAGGCAATATGGGGTTAACCTCAAATCAATTACCCATTTTTGGTGGACTATGCTTCTTGTTTGTCTTTAAGGATATGCCTGGATTCAGTACAGCTCAAAAACTCGATAAATTAGGAATGAGAGGCTCCAACACATGCGAGCTAATCTTTGAGGACTGCAAAGTGCCAGGTATTAAATTGTTCCTCTATTTGAACTTAATTGTTGTGTGATCTAGAAGCGTGAAAGGGTGCTGGAAGTAATTTCAATAATATATTTTTGAAACGGAATTGGATATGCAATTGGAAAAATTGTAGAGTAGCACTGGGCTGGTAGGTGGGAGAGAATAATTAGATACTTCCAGAAAGCTAGCAGAGATAAAATGGGCTGAACATCCTCCTTGGTTGTATGACAGAAGAAAACGAATCTTAAGAACATTACAAGAGCCTGTTTCATGAGCCTTCATGCTGTTTTATGGCAAACAATTGAACCTTAAAATGGCAGTCACTGCCTACCACCACCTCCCTAGTCAATGAAAATAGTATTGACTAAGGGTAAAGCTGTCTGTTGAATATAATTAATGAAACAGATATGTGTGAGTGATCCCATTCAGTGTTTGCATAGCATGTTATTAAAAATACAGATTCAGCCTCGATTTTTTTTGGATCAGACATCCGTGATTAAGTCCACTTTGCATAAATCATCTTTTGAGAATTTGGCTAGGTATCAGAGCTAATCAGTGGCCTTGTAATCTGTGACATTCAACACGCTGATCTGAGAATGATTAGGTTCATCGCCCTGGCTGTGAGTTTCCATTGAGAGTTCCTAGTGAAGAGTGGAGGCCTTTTATTAGTATATAGCATCTGTATGGACAAAAGTCTACTTTTTAAATGTGTGATGTTGTTAGGTGCCTGATGTTAGCAAATCCTGACACCTTCACCATCGTTTTGGGGGATTTTAACCAGGCCAGTCTGAAAAAAATCATTAAAAAATTACCATCAACAGATCACTTGCAATACTAGGAGAAACAACTGGACCATTGTTACATCACCATCAAGAAAGCCTACCGTGCTATTCCACGCCCTCACTTCAGGAAGTTGGATCGCCTGGCTGTGCTTCTACTCCCTGAGTATAGTCAGAAATTGAGGACTGCAGCACCAGCAGTGAGGACCAAGAAAGTATGGACAAGGGAAGCACGGGAGCACTTAAGGAACTGCTTTGAATCGGTGAACTGGATTCAGGGATTCATCTTCGAATATGGATGAGTATGTTGCAGTTGTTACTGACTTCATTAAAACCTGTGTGGATGAGTGTGTGCCTACAAAGACTTGCCATACATTCCCAAACCAAAATCAATGAATGAACCAGGAGGTACGTCATCTGCTGAAGGCCAGGTCTGCGGCAATCAAGTCTGGTGATCCAGGTCTGTACCAGAAAACCAGGTATGACTTGCGGAGGGTTACTTCAAGGGCGAAGAGACAATTTCGAACAGTGTTGGAGGCGACATCGGATGCACAGGAACACTGGCAGGGTTTGCAAGACATTTACTTCCTACAAAGCGAAACCCAATAGCATGAATGGCAGTGATGCTTCACTCAATGTCTTCTTTCTTTTCTTTCCTTTATTAATCTTTTTATTGTTATAAAAGGAACATAAATACAAACAAGAGGAGAATTGTCTCAAATATATACATATCAATAACAATGCAAACAGAGATTGAAATAAACATTATCAAAATCTTACATAGTGTTAAGCTATTATATAATATATACTAAAGAACAAAATAGCAATTCTCCTCTTATTGATTCATGAAGAGGAAAGAAAAAACTTTGAATTTTAAATGAAGGGGGAAAAGACCCCCACTATACTATACCAAAGAAAAGGGACCGGGCAGTCCATGTTGAGGATACGACCAAAACAAAAAGACTTTCTGATCAAATCTAAAACTTCGAGAGAAAAAAACCAAAAAAAAATTGGAAGAGTAATAAATCAAATTAAATGAAAATATTGAATAAAAGGTCGCCATATTTGCTCAAATTTAAGGGATGTATCAAATGTCCGATTTATTTTCTCTAAACTTAAACAGGACATAATGGAGGAAAGCCAATAAAAGACAGTAGGTGGATTAGAATCCTTCCACTTCAGTAAAGTGGCTCTCCTAGCCAATAAAGTTGAAAAGGCTATCATATGTTGAGCAGAAATAGGAATATTTCCTGGTTTCGATGGGATAATCCCAAATATTGCCGTAAGTAAATTAGGTTGTAGGTTCAGATCCAGGAACACTCGATGTCTTCTATGCCTGCTTTGAAAGGTGCAGAAGATTCCTGCTGCACCTGGTGACCCTGTGATCTCTGTCTCGGAGGCCAATATTAGGCTGTCTTTAAAGAGGGTGAACCCTCACAAGGTGGAAGGTCCCGATGGAGTACCTGGTAAGTCTGTGAAAACTTGTGCCAACCAACTGGCGGGAGTACTCCAGGACATTTTCAACCTCTCACTGCTACAGACGGAAGCTTCAAAAAGGCAACAATTATACCAGTCCCGAAGAAGAATAATGTGAGCTGCCTTAATGACTATCGCCCAGTAACACTCACATCTATAGTGATGAAATGCTTTGAGCGATTGGTCATAACTAGACTGAACTCCTGCCTCAGCAAGGACCTGGACCCACTGCAATTTGCCAATGCTACAATAGGTCAACAGCAGACGCAATCTCAATGGCTCTTCACATGGCTGTAGGCCATCTGGACAACACAAACACCCATGTCAGGATGCTGTTCATTGACTATAGCTCAGCATTTAATACCATCATTCCCACAATCCTGATTGAGAAGTTACAGAACCTGGGCCTCTGTACCTCCTTCTTCAATTGGATCCTTGACTCCTAACCGGAAGACCACAATCTGTGCGGATTGGTGATAACATCTCCTCCTCACTGATGATCAACACTGGTGCATCTCAGGGGTGTGTGCTTAGCCCACTGCTCTACTCTCTCTGTACCCACGACTGTGTGGCTAGGCATAGCTCAAATACCATCTGTAAATTTGCTGACAATACAACCGTTGTGGGTAGAATCTCAGATGGAGACAAGAGGGCGTACAGGAGTGAGATATGCCAACTAGTGGAGAGGTTTCGCAGCAACAACCTTGCACTCAACCCCCATCAGTAAGTCAGAAGAGCTGATAGTTGATCTCAGGAAGGGTAAGATGAAGGAACACATACCAATCCTCATAGAGGGATCCGAAGTGGAGAGAGTGTGCAGTTTCAAGTTCCTGGGTATCAAGATGTCTGAGGACCTAACCTGGTCCCAATATACAGATGCAGCTACAAAGAAGGCAGGACTATGCTTCATTAGGAGTTTGAAGATATTTGGTATGTTGACAAATACGCTCAAAAGCTTCTATAGATGTACCACGGAGAGCATTCTGACAGGCTGCATCGCTGTCTGGTATGGAGGAGCTACGGTACAGGACCAAAAGTACCTTCAGAGGGTCATAAATTTAGTCAGCTCCATATTGAGTACTAGCCTACAAAGTACCCAGGACATTTTTAAGGAATGGTGTCTCAGAAAGGCAGCGTCCATTATTAAGGACCCCAGCACCCAGGGCATGCCTTTTTCTTACTGTTATCATCAGATAAGAGGTACGGAAGCCTAATGCACACACTCAGCGATTCAGGAACAGCTTCTTCCCCTCTGCCATCTGATTCCTAAATGAACATTGAACCCATGAACACTACCTCACTTTTTTAATATATATTATTTTTGGTTTTGCACAATTTTTAATCTATTCAATATACATATACTGTAATTGATTTACTTATTTTTTTCTTCTATATTATGTGTTGTATTAAACTGCTGCTGCTAAGTTATAGAATTTCATAGAAAACCCACAGCACAATACAGGCCCTTCGGCCCACAATGCTGTGCCGAACATGTACTTACTTTAGAAATTACCTAGGGTTACCCATAGCCCTCTATCTTTCTGAGCTCCATGTACCTATTCAGGAGTCCCTTAAAAGACCCTATCGTATCCGCCTCCACCACTGTCACCGGCAGCCCATTCCACGCACTCACCATTCTATGCATAAAAAAACTTGCCCCTGACATCTCCTCTGTACCTACTTCCAAGCACCTTAAAACTCTGCCCTCTCGTGTTAACCATTTCAGCCCGAGGAAAAAGCTTCTGACTATCCACACGATCAATATCTCTAACAAAGTTAACAAATTTCACGACACATGCTGGTGATACTAAACTTGATTCTGATGTCTGTTATTATTTTATGGTTTCAGCCACCAACATCCTGGGAGAGTTGAACAAAGGTGTGTATGTTCTGATGAGTGGTCTGGACTTGGAACGGCTGGTGTTGGCTGCTGGCCCTTTAGGGTAAGGAATTATTTCTGTCTGTTCCCATAGATTGTATAACACAGGACTTCCGGGTCATCAAGGGAATGGCGGTGTAAGGAAAAGGTCTCTCGACAAAAAAGAAGGTAAACTGCCCCAAAATCGAATTTAGACAAATAATATTGCATAACTATATTAATAAAAGGGGCAAGGATGATGTCTAAGAACAAGATTAAAAAGTCCGCTCCAAAGGCTGATAAACACAAGGAGACGCAGCAAGGCGACGGGCCTAGCTCCCCCACGGCAAGCCAGGACGGAGAGAATGAGGGGGAATCGGTGACTCTGTCTTTGATTCTCGGAGAGATTCGCGAGTTCCGACAAGATAACAGCAAACAGCTGGAAGATATTAAAGGAGAAATAGTAAAAACTAACTCGCGGATAGATGAAGCCGAAGCGAGGATTGTTGGAATTGAAGAGAAGCTACAAAACACAGAGGAAGTGATAGCAGAAATGCTAAAGCTGCAAGAGCAGCTCCAGTGGAAGCTAATAGACCAAGAAAGCCGCTCAAGAAGGGAAAATGTGAGGATCTACGGAGTTCCTGAAGGAACTGAAGGTAAACCCGGGTTGATGATTCCCTTTGTGGAGAAGCTGCTTAGAGAGAACCTTGATATACCGGCCGCAAAAGACCTACAGATAGAAAGGGCTCACTGCGCGTTGGCACCACAGCCTCCAGCAGGCGCCCAGCCCAGATCGATTCTGGTCAGGTTTCTCAGTTACAGAACGAAGGAAGAGGTGCTTAAACAGGCATGGCAAAAGAAAGGTTTCATGTGGAGCAACTGTAAAATCAGTTTAGACCACGATTACGCACCGGGGATCCTTGCCAGACGGAAGGAATATGCGGAAACACAGAGGATCCTGAAGGAAAACAACATCAGATTTCAGACCCTGTATCCAGCTCGGCTGAGAGTCTTTTATGACGAAGGGACAAAAACTTACGCTACGGCGGAGGAGGCAACGTCAGAGCTGGCGGACCGGGGACTACCTATTAAAGTTATCACCCAACCTGAGTCGTTACTGGAGAGGATTCGGCAGAAGTCGTGGCAGTTAGCGCGGCGAGGACGCTCCACTCGAACCAGAGTGTCAAACTACAAGGAAAAGCTGCAAATATTCAGATGCGAATGTACAGAGAATACAGATTAATTAAGAGAAATGACTGAAAAGAGTAAATCGGACTTAAAGATAAAATGAAAGCTGGTAACTGAAAATAAACTAGACGGAATAACTTGAATGATAGCAATATGGTCGAGACATAAGTAGGAGAAAATTCTCTATGATTATTCAAACTGCTGAGGGCCCTCTAACACAGGGTGAAGATAGAGGTTATCCCTCTGAACTGAGGCGGGTCGGTGCTCAGGCCTCACTGTGGGAAGTCGGGAAAAATTTTCAAATGTTATACTTTCAAAAATGTCTAGGGTGTGGTTATATGTCTTGGTTTACTGTTGAGAAGGGATTGCTTACTGTTTGGTTAGAAAAGGAGAGAGTTTTTTTTCTACTAGAGAAAAATACAAACTGAATTGGTAAAAATAATTTCCTATAATGTTAATGGGGTTTTGAATCCAGTTAAAAGAAATAAGATTATGTCTAAATTGAAAAAAGAGAGGGCACAAATAGCTTTCCTCCAGGAAGCACATATGAGCCAATCTGAACATGAAAAATTAAAAAGAATAGGCTTTAAGCATGTATTTTATTCATCATATAAATTGAGCCACAAAAGAGGGGTAGCTACTTTAATATCAAGTTCTCTTAATTATGAACATATTTCAGAGACTAAAGACAAAGATGGACGATTTGTAAAAATTACAGGAAGAATAGAAGGTACAGAAATAACATTGCTGAATGTTTATGCTCCTCCAGGTTGTGAATGGTCATTTTATAGACACATTTTTGACCTAATGGTCAGTTCTCAAGGGGTAGTAATTTGTGGAGGGGATTTTAATATTAGATTAAATCCTGTATTAGATTCTTCAAGAATAGTTACTCAGAATAAACCTCTGACTCGGAAAATGAATTTATTGATGGAGGAGTTGGGAATTATGGATGTGTGGAGGGAACTACACCCCACTAGTAAAGATTATACACATTACTCTTTCCCTCATTCAGCCTATTCAAGGATAGACTATTGCTTTATCTTTAATACAGATAGACTCAGGATAAAAAACTGTAATATTGCAACAACTGATCTGTCGGATCATAGCGCAGTCTCTATGTCTCTAATCCTGGAAAGGAGAATGAGGAAAACACTATGGAGGTTAAATTCACATATACTCAATAACCCGAAAGTAATGGAGAGATTAAGGGGAGAAATCAAAGAATACCTAGGCCTTAATGACATGGGAGAAACATCACCAGTGATCTTATGGGATACATTGAAAGCTGTACTGAGAGGGAAATTTATTTCCATTACCAATCACATGAAAAAAATCAATGCACAAAAATTAGCAGACCTTTAAGGAAAATTAAAACAACTTCAAGTTGTAGATAGCAACAAAAGTAATTCAAATCTAAAACAGCAAATTAGGAAATTGCAAAGTGAAATTGACAATATTTATACATTGGAAACTCAAAGAAATTTTCTTTACCTGATACAAAAGAATTATGAAGTAGGAGGTAAATCAGCTAGATTATTAGCATATAAATTACGAAAACAACAAGCAGACAATGCAATTCATAAAATAAAGAATCCAAAGACAAAGCTTGTGGAGAGTACAACAGGGAAAATTCAAGAGAGTTTTGAAACATATTATCGAGAGCTGTACTCCCAACCCCGGGCCCCCAATGAGCCCTATATAGACAGTTTATTGAATTCTTTAGATCTACCTAAACTTACAGATTTACAAAATGAAAGTTTATTAGAACCAGTAACTGTCAAAGAACTGAACGTGGCCATCTCTAGGTTAAAGGCTGGAAAGTCCCCGGGTTCTGATGGGTTTACCTCAGAGTGATACAAATCGCTGAAGTCACAGTTAGCCCCTTTACTACTTAACACCTTTAACTGGATCTTACAGAGAGGAGAAACTGCACCTTCCTGGAGAGAAGCGATTATTTCAGTTATTCCTAAAGAGGGTAAAGATAAACTAGAATGTGGCAATTATCGGCCAATTAGTGTTCTTAATTTAGATTACAAACTATTTACATCTATATTAGCATCCAGATTGGAAAAGCTTTTACCTAGCCTAATCCATTTAGACCAGACTGGATTTATTCAACAAAGACAAACACAGGACAACGTAAGGAGAACTCTACACATATTAGAACAGGTTAATAAGAACGAGACAGAGACAATGGTAGTAGGATTGGACGCTGAGAAAGCTTTTGATTCAGTTAGTTGGGCATTCCTATACAGAGTGTTAAGAAGATTCGGCTTTCAAGAAAAGTTTATTAAAGTAATTCAGACTCTATATGACAGCCCTACAGCCCGAATTAAGATAAATGGTGACCTCTCTGACTTCTTCATCTTAGAGAGAGGCGCTAGACAGGGATGCCCAATTTCTCCTCTCCTTTTTGTGCTATATATTGAACCGCTTGCCCAACTAATAAGACAGAGCGAAATTGTAAAAGGTATCAAGGTGGCAGGGATTGAACAGAAAGTGGCGTTATTCACAGATGATGTTTTGGTCTATCTGAGTGAACCAGAAAAATCATTTATAGGATTGTTTACACTGTTGGATAACTTTGGGAAAATATCAGGTTATAAAATAAATGTAAAGAAAACGCAGATTATGTCCCTAAATTATACACCATCCAAAAAATTGCAGGATACATACAATCTTAAGTGGGAAGCTAAATCATTAAAGTATTTAGGAATAACCCTGCCGAAGGACCTTTCAACGCTGTCACAGGTAAATTATGGGCCACTAATCTCAGAGATAAAAGCAGATATGCATAGATGGAATCTTATCCCCTTTTTAAGTTTAAATTCAAGGATAAATACTATAAAAATGAATATTCTTCCTCGGTTACTGTATCTTTTCCGTACTTTACCTGTGGAGGTGGATGATAATCAATTCAGGGAATGGGACAAATGGATTTCCCGCTTCATTTGGCAAGGAAAGAAACCTAGAATTCGATATAACACCTTACAGTTAGGGGAGGAAGGAGGAGGTATGGTTCTTCCTTGCCTGAGAAATTATTTTTATGCCTCACAGATAACCCCTCTGTTAGATTGGTGTAATAGGGAATACAAGGCTAGATGGAAGGAAATAGAATTTGGATTAGTTGACAGTTTTCCTGTACAGGCCTCAATAGCTGACAAAGGATTGATGGCCCAATTGGAAAAATTTAAAAACAGTTGGATAAATCTTACATTAAAAGTATAGCAGAAGGTGGTTAATTTGTGTGGAATTAATAACATGTTAAAACTCTTCAGATGGTGTGCATATGATACCGAATTCCTTCCCAACAGAGGAGATAAAAGATTTGAACTATGGATAGAGAAAGGTCTTACAACCTACCTCTCATTTATAGTTAAGAGTATTACAAAGTTTCCAAATCCTGCAGGACAAACATGACCTAGAACCCAATGACTTATTTAGGTACTTTCAAGTACGAAACTATGTTAAACAGGGTTGTAGATATACAGACCTATCAACAGTAGAATTAGAATTTTTCAAGATTCTGAATTCGGCTTGCAGTTCAATACCTAGTAAATCAGTTTCTCGATTATATAACGCACTCTCCCACGCTAAAAATGTAAACACATTGTATATTAAAGAGAAGTGGGAGAAAGAAGCGGGGTTGGTACTTTCAGAGGAGACTTGGGGGAAAATCTGCAGCTTTCAATGGTCCTCGACTAATTCTTTGACTTGGAGAGAACATTGTTGGAAAAATATTATAAGATACTTCAAGACCCCATAACAGGAAAAATATAAAGGTACAAATGTGACGTGTTGGAGAAGGTGTGGCTCCAAGGAGGCAAATCATTTTCATATTTTCTGGGATTGCCCTGAATTAAGTCTATATAGGGAAGGTATTCATAGAACATTAGTTATGGTACTTAGATCCCAGATACCTCTGAACTTTGAGACGCTCTATTTGGGGCATGTATTGTTTCTTGAACAGAAGGAAGGTATAAAGTTGCTGCAGGCCCTCTTAGCGGCAAGTAAGAAATCAATCACTAGAAAGTGGCTAAATCCAGTACCACCTACATTAGAAGATTGGCACGAAATTATCTTGGAAATATTCAAAATGAAAAAGTTGACTTACTCCCTGAGAATTCAAAAAGAAAAAATTTTATCAAATCTGGAATAAATGGATTGAAGATATAACCCCAATGCGAGCAGACTTTAGATGACTCTCCTAATGATTTATACTGCTCTTCTCATCAACACAGTAATAATGCTAACGTAAGCACCCCTAGTCTAAAAGTTTACTGTTTTTGTTTTCTTTTGGAAAATAGAGAATTAATACAAGTAAAGGAAAAGATTTGGGAAAGGGATAAAAAATGATAAAATTAAGTAAATAAGTACATAGGGATTGGATAATTATGTCTGGGGGCAGGAGCAAGCATGAACAAGTTGGGATATAAACACCTACAATGGTTGTTACATGGGCTTACATACAATATTTTGGACCAGTAGAAATGGTCCAGAAGAGATATATGGAAACTATTATTACTATTTTTCTTAACAACTAATACCATTACTTAGCCTAATAGATTAGAATTACCACTGTACATAATTATCTATTTAAGTGTCTAATTTCCTTTTATATCATCTCAATGTGTACTTAAGAAGGTATAAATAATTATAGTTTTATACATATAAAAAAATGGAAAAGGTTATATGTGTGAAAAAAGTACATGATACTTGTGAATTCCTTATCCAAATAAAAATAAAATTTTAAAAAAGAAGAAAGAAAAAATAAGATTGTATAACACATCTGTTAGGGACCATAATTGACGTTTTAATTTAAAATAGTGTTTGAATACAAGTATGTTCTGTACTGCCATTGGCAATTCAGGTCAAATTTACAATTCTGGTATCTGTATTTATCTTTCTTTATGATATAGGATATTGTTTAACCCATTGAGGTTATGCTTATTCCTATCAATCCCAGTCCCCAACCTGTTCCATCATATGTGCCTGGTAACTGTCCCAAATTCTTCACTGAGCTAAATTGCAGATAATTTACAGTTGCTAATTAGCTGACCAACCAGTGTGCCTTTGGGATCTGAAAGGAAACCCAGTGCCTGAGGAGACTTACGCCACATGTCATTACAAAGAAAGCACAACAGCTCCTCTACTGTTTTTAGGAGTTTATGAAGATACAGCATATCATCTAAAACTGTGACAAACTTCTATAGAGGTGTAGCAGAGAGTCACAACACACTGGAGGAACTCAGCAGGTCAGGCAGCATCCGTGGAAATGATCAGTCAACGTTTCGGGCCAGAACCCCTGATGAAGGGTTCCGGCCCGAAATGACTGTTTGTTTCCACGGATGCTGCCCGACCTGCTGAGTTCCTCCAGCGTGTTGTGAGTGTTGCTTTGACCCCAGCATCTGCAGAGTATATTGTGTGTAGCAGAGAGTATATTGATTGGTTGCATCATAGCCAGGTATAGAAACGCCACTACTCTTGAACGTAAAAACCTACAAAAGTTAGTGGATTCAGCCCTTTCCATCATGGGTAAAGCCCTCCCTGCCATTATGCATGTCTACTGTATGCGGAGCGTTGTCACAGGAAAGCAGCATCCATCATCAAGGACCCCCACTATCCAGGACGTGTTCTCTTCTCAGTGCTGCCATCAGGGAGAATGTACTGGAGCCTCAGGACTCACACCACCAGGCTCAGGAACAGTTACTACTCAACTATCAGGTCCTTGAACTAAAGGAGATAACTTCACTGATCTTCACTCGCCCCATTACGAAACTGTTCCCACAACCTAAGGGCTCACTTTCAAGGATTCTTCATCTCAACTTCTTAACAATATGGCTTATAATTTCTTTTTTTCCTTCTTTTTGTATTTGCACAGTTTGTGTTTTGCATATTGATTGTCCATCCTGTTGGGTGTGGTCTTTCATTGATTCTATTATGTTTCTTGTATTTACTGTGAATGTCTGCAAGAAAGTAAATGTCAGGTTTGTACATTGTGACATATATGTACTTTGATAATACACTTAGTTTGTATGTTGAGTGGGGAGAAGGTGCAATGTCCGCACAGACAGCACCTAAGGGTCAGCATTGATTCGGGTTGCTGGGTCTGTGGGGCACTCAAGACTACCTGCAGAGCTATGTTCCTCTTCTGTTTGCTCTCGGATTTTGAGAACATAAAGATAGGGCTACCGTATGATACTCCATTTCATTAATCCAAGAATGAACCAAGCTCTGTTGACCGCAGGCAACATGATCACTGTGTTGAAAATAACCAGTGCTTCCCATCTCCTCTACTTTACCCCAGTTTTCCCTGCTAATCTCTACAAAGTACAGATTCTGTCTGGGCTGAAGTTCAATGGCTGTCTGCACCCCTCTAATCAGCAGCCTGTGTGTGCTTGGCTATACAGTGCAAGCCTAGCAAAGAGTGTTGCCAGGCAATTTGAATGTAAAAACACATCAGCAAAGACTTATCAGTGCATGTGGTGTCACTTGTTGCTCAGTTTGCTCTGAAATGGTAGAGAACGAGGCTGAAATTCCAGAATGGTACTAAGGAACTGCTGTCGGATGCCATTTTTCAGATAATGTATTACACCAAAACACCATCTGCTTCTCAAAGGGATGTGAACGATTATTCATAAAATGCTGGAGGAACTTGAGTCTGGCAGGAGGTAAGTGAACAGTTTATGTTTCTGGTTGAGACCCTTCATCAGGACTATTAAATTGAGTTCCTTGAACAGTCAACTGTTCATTTCCTTTCATAGATGCTGCCTGACTTGTTGAGTTCCTCAAGCATTTTGTGTGTGTTGCTCCAGGTTTCCAGCATCTGCAGTCTCTTGTGTCTCCTTGCTGCTGCTCCTCTGCTAAGTCTCTTTGAGATATGCATAAACTTACAAAGTTTTCCTCCTCTCTTTAGGAGTCTTGTGAGATCCTCTTCCCTCTTTCACTGCTCCCCTCTCTGTGGTCAGTACTGCACTCTGGCTTTTCAACCATGTGTTCTCCCAGATTTTGCTTCCACAGCTATGTGTCCTTCCTAGCCACTTGTCTCTGCTGTCATCTTGCATCACATGGCTTCCAGTTCTATTTCCAGGCCCCAGTGAAGAGCCCAAGTAGATGTGTTTCTTTGACTGGTTCTCCCTCCAGTTCTCCTGCCAGATCCTATGCACCACCCTCACCTCACTCTCCGCCACCTGCCATGGACCTCTTTGGCATTTCGTCCTGCGTCAGATCAATGCCTTCAGCTGCCAATTTTTCTCCTTCTTAACTTACATGAAGGGTCAGAATCTCACCTGCCTCTTGAGTTGTAGCCCCCACTGCCTAATTCTGATTTTGGCCCCAGATGCCTCCAGACTAAGACCCCTCATGCTACCAGTAGCCTATTGCTACTTTTATTGCTCCACACTTCCCACCCACCCCTCATCCCCCTTTTACTCCTCTGGGCCCCCTTCTTCCCACCCTGTTTTCTCAATACGCTCCAGCCCTCTACCTTCCTTGATCCCTCCAACCCTGCCCCTCTCCTGAGGTCATCTCCAATCCCTGTCATATCTTTATTCCCTCAGACCTCTCCCTCTCTGAGGCCAAAATTTTGTCCTTAACAGGGACCTTGCCTTTGTCCCTTTGTAGCTACTTCTCAACAAGCTCTGCCACGCCACGATGCTGAGCTTTATTTCTGTCGCCTCCACCTCCTGGACTAGTACATTGGTAAGAATTCCCCAAGCCCCACAGATGACCCCTTCACCTGCCGAAGGCCCTCCTCCTCCTTGACGCCACACTCCGGCCTTCTGACTGCTTTCACAGTGAGGGGATATTAACTATCTTGACTTTACCACTCCCCTGTTCTAATCTCACTCTCCACTCTTGACACTAATCCCAACCTCACTGTCAAACGTAGAGACAAGCGAGGTGCTGTTGCGGTTTGATGATCTGATCTCTACCTTGCTAAAGCCAGATGGCAGCTTTCAGATACCTCTTACTTCTGAATCAGGACCCAACTAAGAAGCGTCAGTGCACTGTCTCCCATACCATCACCGACCTCATCAGACTAGAATTAGGGGACATTGCCCCAAGATTCAGGGGAGAAGATTTAGGACGGGGATGAGGAGAAACTGTTTTTCCCAGAGAGTGGTGAATCTGTGGAATTCTCTGCCCAGGGAAGCAGTTGAGGTTTCATCACTAAATATATTTAAGATAGTTAGATAGGTTTTTACATAGTAAGGGAATTAAGGTTTATGGGGAAAAGGCAGGTTGATGGAGCTGAGTTTACAGACAGATCAGCCATGATCTTATTGAATGGCGGGGCAGGCTCGATGGGCCGGATGGTCTACTCCTGCTCCTATTTCTTACGTTCTTATGTTCTTATTTATCACATCCAACATCTTCCTTTTACAGTCTCCAGCTCATAGGTTCCCTCTCCTACACTGCCTGTTTCTAAAAGTCCTGATGAAGGCTTTCAGCCCAAAACATCAACTATTCATTTCCCTCTATAGATGATGCCTGATATGCTGGGTTCTTTCAGCATTTTGTGTGTGTTGCTGAATTTACAGCAGCTACAGTCTCTTTTGTGGCCATAGCGTATTCTTTGGCGCAATCTTGAAAAGAACAGGAGTTTTTGCTGCTCCCCAGTTCACTATTTATTCTTCAGCCAACAATTCAGCAGTCACTGTCTTTCGAGAGTACCTGATAGTGTTCCGGGAGGACTCCAGGTCATCAAAGTTATTTATATGTAATTACATCTTTCTACTGGAATTGCATTGCAATTGGCTTTAGCCTCTTGGTGCAGTAGAATGACTAAAATGCTCCCTCAAAAAGTGTTTATTTACTAACACAAAAATACAGAAAATGAAGGAAACACTCAGCACATGGAATTAGAAACAGAGCTAACCTCTCAGGCTAAAGATCCTATCTTGGGAAGGACAGAACTCAAATTAGCCGGGGCATGGATGGATCTGACAAAAGGAATACCTCTAATAGGGTGAAGCTGGTTTACCATTGGGATAAGCTGTTGATAAAGCTGTCTGGTTAATAGGTTATTGGGGTTTGTTACAGAGAACACAAAGGAACTTGTAAAATCTATGCAATGCAGAGCTACAGGAAATGTCCAACAAGTCAGGCTATAATAGTGGGGAGGGTAAAACTGAATCAGTATTAGAGATGGATGACCTACTGACCAGTTCTGATGCATTGTGCAAGTGTAACTCTACAGTTGTTGACTTTGCTGTTATCTTGAAGGCTTGTCTAGATGGAAGATGAGGTGCTATCCCTCAAGTATACAATTAGGGTTCCTTACCACTGGACAGGAGGCCGCAGATGGTTAGTTCATTTGAAATAGGGAGAGATTAAATCCTAGTGAACTTGTGCGCACAATATAGACCGAAATTCAAGTATATTACTAAGGCATTCCTGTTGGAGGAGCCACCTTTCAGGTAAAACATTAAACCAAAGTCCCACCCATTCAGATTCCTAGGCACTGTCTCACCAAAGTGCAGTCAGTTCTCATTGCTCTGTTAACAATACAACAATAGAATCATGCCAACAGCAGGGTGGCGCTTTTACTTTCTGGTATTTAAAGGCAGTGACTTGGGAGGCGGTGAATTCCGATGTAAGCCTGGATTCCAGCATGCTGGTTGTCTAGGGCAATGTAGAACTGGTCAGAGCCAAAGGTATAGGGTGTAAAATACAGGACCATTCCAGATTGACTGGCTGTTACTGGCTCAGATGCCACAATCTGAATCAGTGGCTTGAGTAAGAGCATGGAATGTATTTGATCCAGCTTTCTGATGATGCACAGCCAGTGGGAATGCCAGCTATGAGGAGGATGTTAAAAATTTGCAAAGGATTCGTAAAGTAACTGAGTGGGCAAGTACATGACAAATGGAATACTATTTAGGAAATTCAAATTATCCACTTCTGTTCGGAAGAATAGCAAGATAGGATTGTTCTTTTACAGAAGGGAATGTGGGCAGCACAGCAATACAACTGGTAGAGTTGTTGTCTCACAGCTCCTGCAACCCAAGTTCAGTTCCAGCCTCGAGTGCTGTTTTTGTGGAGTTTGCATATCCTCCTTATGACTGTGCGTTACCTCTGGGGGTTTCCGTGCATTGGAAAGTTAACTCATGGGCCAAAAGCCCTGTTTTCATGCTGTATGACTTTATAAACTAAGAAAATTGGTAACCAGAGGGTGTGGATGTCCTTGTAATATGAGTCATTGAAAACTACAGGAACAGCAACTAGAAAATCAAATTAGGAGATTGGTGTGCACGATTAAGTAAATCTTACTACAATTATACAGGACATTAGCAAGAACATTACTTTTCATAGTATTAACCTCTTAACTTGATGTATTCCCATAAGGAATGCAACAAATGTTAACTGGACTTGTGTCTGGGAGGGAGTGGAGTGGATGCAGTGAGATTAAACTGTAGAGAAATTCAGAAAATTGAGAGATGATTTCATTTAAAGGACTTGATTGGGTTGATCCTGAAAAGGCATTAATGTTGACCGGCACTCCAGAACCAGAGAGTTAAAGCAAATCGCAGTGAGGGTCAGCTTTTTAGAATTGATCAATTTCTTCACTTGTGAATATGAATTCAATTCAAGTATAATTGTCATTTAGCCATATATAAATAAGTATAGCCAAATGAGACAGCATTACTATGGGGTCAAGGTGCAAAGACACATTACCAACAGTCACACACAGTAAATGCATACAAGATCACAATCATGAAATAAGAATCCTGATGCCACAGCTTGTTGCAAACAAGTTAAACCCACAAAGAATATCAGTAAAATTACGACACAGAATATGCATGTATACATAGTTCTGACCTCTCAGCCCATTGATTTCATCTGTCGACTGCCCCCAAGGCCCGTTAGACGACACCGTGGCTTTGAGGCCCAGACCTTACCCTGACACCTGACTCCCACTCGGTGAATCCGTGGCTTTGAGACCCAGTCCTCACATATACAAGCACATATAGAACATTAGTAAAAACACAACCAGATGAAAATATATGTATATAGTCCAGAGCCTTCAGTTCATTTTCAGTCTTCAGTCACCCCAATTGTGCTACACCGTCCCCAGCAGAGCGTGATGGCTTGGACACCTGTCCTCCGGTGGCTGGAAAGCAATCAATCCTGCAGCTTGGGGCCTGAGTCCATTGAGTGCCGCTAAGAATCTGCAGTTCACCACAACAGAGCTTGCCTTGTGCTGAGCAAAACCGTGGGAGGGCAGCTCCGACTCCATCCTGGAACCGTGCCACACTGCTCCCAGTGAAATGGAAGGGCTTTGCCCCCTCACACTGGGCGCTGCAGACAGGTGACACTGTGGCTTCAGGCCTAGTCCTTGCTACGACTGAGGACCAGGGAACTTCCCCGCCATCCACCGCATCCAGTAGATCAGTGAATCAGGCTTGCGGCTTACCAGATTAACAATATCCAAAGGGGTCTTGCGATCACAAGAAAAGCGACCATGACGGCCACTCGCTATTTGACTGTGAGCCTCTGTCAACTTGGGCAGAAACACGTTGCGCAGCTCCTTCAGTTATCTCCGCCAGTGAGTAACTTGCTGATGGTGTAGACCTGTAGTACTTTCAGTTCTTAACGGGATCTTGCGATCATTAGATGTACATTTAAGTTTAACAGCAGCACCTTTTGTTGACCCTGTAGAAGCCTTTGCAACCAGTCGCACTGCCATCTTGCCGGAATTGTTGATTATCAGAGTTGTGGGCACCTAAACTGTTCAGTACGTTCAATCCGGAGAGAAATATTTTTGAAACTAATAGAGTTAAAAGAATAACTGGGACAGTGTAAGAAGTAGATGATATGGAGGGCTTGAACAAGCAACTTGTGCCTCTTGTATGTTGTTTTAAAATTCTGTGGAGGTTCTGAGCGGTCTGCTTGGTCATACAGACCTGAAACGCCCATGACTAGAGCCCAAGTCTGCAAACTTCAATTACAGAAGCAAGTTGAATATCAACTGCACTGGGGCTCCTAAATGGATTTTGCTAATGACTTGCTGCAGCTTTTCTTTTGACCATTGTATTTTGATTAACTTGGTTTCAAAATGTGTTTCAATCATCTTGCAAACCGTTGAAAGGCTAAAAGAGAGAGATCAACTTTTTTGCCTGGGATAAATGTTAGTTATGGGTGGCATTAGATCTCCCCACCTGTTCCTCTGGTCACTCTATAGGATCTCGTACACCTAGATCAGGTGTTCCCAACCTTTTTTATGCCATGGACCCCTATTATTAACTGCTGGGTCTGCGAACACCTGACCTAGTGGAATCCCTAGTTCACTGCCTTGTCTGAAAGGCTACACCTCTATAGCATTCCTACTGTATTACTTTCATTTAACAATACTGTATAGGCTTAGTGCCATAAATCTCTAGGGTGGAACTTTAACTAGAATCTTTAGGTTCAGTAAGAGTCCTGCTCGTACAGCTAAGGTTGATGGATATGAGAAATTTTGTTACAGAGTTCTTTGGTTTGGAATACATTCCTATCTCTAATTGAGGTGTGAAAAGCCAAGGCTGAAGGCATTTCCCCCCTTGAAAATGAGAAGGATATTGAAGTCAGTGTAGGTTCCATAGTTTGGATTTGCTGTGCTAGTGGGTTCTAGAAGCGTAGCTGGACTGAAGCAACAGAGTTCCATGACATTGAAATCTGGGAAGGAATGAAGTTGTAGAGGAACATCTGGGCTCAGCTCTGTAATTTAATTTTAATTTTGGTGTGAATTCCTTGTGGTTCACTTGCAGCATCATGCAGGCAGTTCTGGACAATGCCATTCCTTATTTACATGTTCGAGAGGCTTTTGGCAAGAAGATTGGAGAGTTTCAGGTAAGATTCAGCAAGAATCTTAATGTAATGGAATAACAGATTTCTGTAAATCTGACTTTATGCAAATTCCTCCATAGACTTTTAAAGCTTTTTCAAACTGGTAATAAAATGTTTCATGGCATTCCTTAATGGCATGTATGGTACACATCCCACAAGTTTAATAATGGATCACCATCATTGGGGCTATTGTAGAGGATTGAAATAAGCTGCAAAGAGTTATAAACTCAGCTCCATCACAGGCACTAGCCTCCCTAGCATCCAGGTCACCTTCAAGGAGCAATTTGTCAAATAGGTGGCATCTTTAAAGACCCCCATCACCCAGGACATGCCCTCTTCTCATTGCCACCATCAGGGAAGAGGCACAGGAGCCTAAAGACACACAATCAAATTCACTTTTAATTATCATTCAACCATGCATGAATATAGCCAAGGTGCAAGACATACACAGCACATTCAAAACAGTGAGCAAAAAAGCATAGTCATGCTAAAAAAAAAAAACAACGCATATACACTATATAGCCCAGGACCCTCTAGCAAAATGTCCCATAAATTGATGGTACAGTTACCAGCAGTATGCAGGTGCACGCAATCCAGCCTGTTATTCCACTGATTGAACACCGGAGGGCGGCGCCAACAGGAGAGGCCAACCCCCAATGGACACCACACTGCACCACCTTTAATGTCACCTCACCTGGACTGCAGCAGCAGGCAAGCCCACGGCTTGAGGCCTAGTCCTCGCTACATCCGATGCTATGCAACTTCCCTGTTGCCTGCCGCGCCACCAAACAATGGAAGCAGGTTTGTGGCATCTTACATTTTCAATGTCCAACAATAGCTTGTGATTGCAAGAGAAACATCCAAGACAATCACCTACAGTTACACTGCTGACTTGTATCCAATTTCTTTGAGTAGCAGGCAGCAACACGGTTTGCACACCGGCCGACTCCTCTGACACCCTGAGAGGCACCCCTATTCGGGAATAGTTTCTCTCCCTCTGGCATCAGATTTCTGAATGGACATTGAATCCATAAAGACAAACAAACACACACCCACACACACACACACACACACCCTCCCTTCCCCCCCTCCCTCCCTTCTCCACCCCCCCCAAGAAGTTATCATGTTTCATTGTTTTGCAACATTGAATCACAGTGAATTTAATTTGGCTTTTTATTCACTGAGCAATAGAAAAAGACTCGTGTCAAAGTGAAAACAGTTCTCTACAAAGTGATCTAAATTAATTACAAATATAAAATACAAAATAATTCATTGCGTAAGTACTCACCCCCTTTAATATGACACACCAAATCATCACTGGTGCAGCCAGTTGGTTTTAGAAGTCACATAATTAGTTAAATGGAGATCTGTTTTTGGAGACCTGTGTACAGTCAAGGTGTTTCAATTGATGGCAGTAAAAATACACCTGTGTCTGGAAGGTCCAGCTGTTGGTTAGTCAATATCCTGGCAAAAACTACACCATGAAGACAAAAGAAACTCTAAGCAACTCTATAAAAAGGTTATTGAAAAGTACAAGTCAGGAGATGGATACAAGAAAATTTCCAATTCACTGCCTATCCCTTGGAGTACAGTTAAGTCAGTCGTCGAGAAATGGAAAGAATATGGCACAGCTGTAAATCTGCCTAGAGCAGGTCACCCTCGAAAACTGAGTGACTGTGCACGAAGGGGACTACTGAGGGAGGCCACCAAGAGACCGATGACAACTCTGGAGGAGTTACAGGGTTCAGTGACTGAGATGGGAGAGACTGCACCTACAATAGCTGTTGCCTTGGTGCTTCACCAGTTGCAGCTTTATGGGAGAATGGCAAAGAGAAAGACACTGTTGGAAAAAACTTACATGAAATTTCGGCTAGAGTTTGCCAGAAGTCATGTAGGAGACTTTGAAGTCAGCTGGAAGAAGGTTCTATGGTTTGATGAAACCAAAGTTGAGCTTTTGGCCATCAGACTAAACCTACATTTGGAATAAGCCAAACACCGCACATCATTAAGAACACACCATCCCTACCATGAAGCATGATGGTGGCTGCATCATGCTGAGGGGAGGCTTCACTGCCGCAGGCCCTGGAAGGCTTCTGAAGGTAGAGGGTAAAATGAATACAGCAAGATACAGGGAAATCATGGAGGAAAACCTGATGCAGTCTGCAAGAGAACTACGACTTGGGAGAAGATTTGTTTTCCAGCCAAAGCTACACAGGATTGGCTTAAAAACAACAAAAGTTAATGTCCTGGAGTGGTCAAGTCAGAGTCCAGACCTCAATCCAATTGAAAATTTGTGGCCGTTGAAAAGGGCTGTTCATTCATGATCCCCGTGCAATCTGGCAGACCTTGAGCAGTTTTGTAAAGAAGAATGGGGAAAATTGCAGTGTCCAAGTTTGCAAAGCAGACAGAGATCTATCCACACAGACCCAAGACTGTAATTGCTGCCAAAGGTACATCTTCTAAGTACTGACTTGAAGGGAGTGAATAGTTACGCAATCAATTATTTTGTGTTTTATATTTGTAATTAACTTAGAACACTTCCGTAGAATCATAGAAAACCTACAGCACAATACAGGCCCTGTTTGAACATGTCCTTACCTGAGAAATTACCTAGGGTTACCCATAGCTCTCTGTTTTTCTGAGCTCCATGTACTTGTTCAGGAGTCTCTTAAAAGACCCTATCATATCCTTTGTCAAGATCTGTTTTCACCTTGATATGAAAGGGTCTTTTTCTGTTGATCAGTTGATATATACGCACTGTAATTTACAGATTTTTTACTATTATGTGTTGCAATGTACTGCTGCCTCATAACAAATTTCATAACATATGCTCATAATATTAAATCTGATTCTGATTATGGATAGTGTAAGGGTGATTAATTGAAATGTAAGAATTATAGCAAGTACATGTAGAGTGATACGATCTGGGTTACTGTAGAAAACAAACATTTCTGACTTGTGGAGGAATTGGCTTATAGACAGTTCTCAGGAACAGAACTCTATCCAGGGACTGCCTGTAAAATTCCTTCCTCTGTTTTATTCACTGGGATGTGTGTTGTACTGAGAAGACTTCCTTTGACCTTGATTGCCTTGTGCATGGAGAGCATTCTGGAAATCATATTGAGCCACTTGTTAGTTTTAGTGGTGGTTAAGTGCTCTCAATCAGTAGGCCTGATGTTGCAGTATCCAAGTGTGTCTTTGGAAAATCTGTCCTGCAAGTGATAAACTGGATGTTTGAATGCCGGGGCCGTCTGGATTGAATAGACGGTGTCAGGACAGGAGGTGAGGGTCAGGCTGGGGCCAGCTGGATTGAACACTCACAGCACGATGGAGGAACTCAGCAGGTCAGGCAGCATCAGTGGAAACCAGTGATGCTGTCCGACCTGCTGAGTTCCTCCAGCGTGCTGTGAGTGTTGCTTTGATCCCAGCATCTGCAGATTATTTTGTGTTTTTGAATAGACGGTGTCAGCATCAGAGGTGAGGGTCAGGCTGGGGTCAGCTGGATTCAATAGACGGTGTGACCAGAGGTGAGGGTCAGGCTGGGGTCAGCTGGATTGAATAGACGGTGTGTCGAGAGGCGAGGGTCAGGCTGGGGTCAGCTGGATTGAATAGACGGTGTGTCCAGAGGTGAGGGTCAGGCTGGGGTCAGCTGGATTCAATAGATGGTGTGTCCAGAGGTGAGGGTCAGCTGGATTCAATAGACAATGTGACCAGAGGTGAGGGTCAGGCTGGGGTCAGCTGGATTGAATAGACGGTGTGACCAGAGGTGAGGGTCAGGCTGGGGTCAGCTGGATTGAATAGACAATGTGACCAGAGGTGAGGGTCAGGCTGGGGTCAGCTGGATTGAATAGACGGTGTGACCAGAGGTGAGGGTCAGGCTGGGGTCAGCTGGATTGAATAGACGGTGTGACCAGAGGTGAGGGTCAAGCTGGGGTCAGCTGGATTGAATAGACGGTGTGTCCAGAGGTGAGGGTCAGGCCAGGGGCAGCTGGATTCAATAGACGGTGTATCCGGAGGCGAGGGTCAGGCTGGGGTCAGCTGGATTCAATAGACGGTGTGACCAGAGGTGAGGGTCAGGCTGGGGTCAGCTGGATTGAATAGACGGTGTGACCAGAGGTGAGGGTCAGGCTGGAGTCAGCTGGATTGAATAGACAGTGTGACCAGAGGTGAGGGTCAGGCTGGGGTCAGCTGGATTGAATAGACGGTGTGTCCAGAGGTGAGGGTCAGGCCAGGGGCAGCTGGATTCAATAGACGGTGTATCCGGAGGCGAGGGTCAGGCTGGGGTCAGCTGGATTCAATAGACGGTGTGACCAGAGGTGAGGGTCAGGCTGGGGTCAGCTGGATTGAATAGACGGTGTGACCAGAGGTGAGGGTCAGGCTGGGGTCAGCTGGATTGAATAGACGGTGTGACCAGAGGTGAGGGTCAGGCTGGGGTCAGCTGGATTGAATAGACAGTGTGACCAGAGGTGAGGGTCGGGCCAGGCCAGCTGGATTGAAAAGATGGTGTCGGGACAAGAGTCAAGGGTCAGGCCGGTTGTGACATTTGCTCTGCTCTGCGCTGCACTGAGGTTGAGGCTGTAGCCTGCTCTGGCTGTTCCGGGCTTTGTGTCTGAGGACTCACTTTTGTTCTAAATGCTATTTGCTTACTTTATTGTTTGTATGATTTATTCTCTCTCTCTCTCTCTCTCTGCACGTGAGGTGTTTGTCTATATGGGTTCTTTGGGTTTCTTTGTTCTGTAGCTGCATGTAAGGAGACAAATCTCAAGGTTGTATAATGTATACATACTTTGATAATAAATGTACTTTGAATCTTAGAATAAACAATGGGCTTGGTAGGAACGGTGGCAATGCAATAAGATCTTAGTTTCCACTGCAACAGAGCAGTTAACATTCGGTTGCGGGGAGGGGGGGGGTTGTACATTCTTCTTCAGTGGGGGGAAAGCATGATAATAGGAATGGAGAATAAATTGCCCAAACTCAGTACGGACTGTGTAAACTGCTGCGTTTCCTTCCTTTGTCAAAACTCTTTTAAGGAAGCTTTTGTTCAGCTCAAGTAACATTCCTTTTACAAACCTTGGTGTTAATTTCAGTGTGATAATGTTCTTGTGAAACACCTGGGGATGTTTGGCTAAAGAAGTGCTAAGTGAACTACCTCAGGCTGCTAATTCAGGAGTGTGTTAAATGAGCCATCAATTTAAAAGGTACGGTTCCAGATTTCCAGATTACCTTTAACATGGCAAACCTAGCGTTTGATTACTGACTGCTGTTTGATAGACGTAATTTTTGGAGAGGCTGTCCATCTTGGTTGTTCCTATCCAGAAGTGACTGTGCTTTTCCTTGCATTGCTGAGGTAGTCATTGCAAGCTCACTACCTCCGTTTCCCTCAGTTCTTCCCACAGCTGAGTTGCAGTGTATTTCACTGAAATGAGTTGGTCATTTTAATTATTTCTAATAATAATGTGTTGTGTGTCACTGTTTCCTTTTCTGCAGCTTTTACAAGGCAAGATGGCTGACATGTACACCCGTCTAAGTGCATGCAGACAGTATGTGTACAATGTGGCAAGAGCCTGTGACCTGGGTCACATGAGTGCAAAGGTGAGGCTACAGACAGCTCTGCAGTCTCTTTCTATGAACTGATGGAAAAGCAACCTCATTTTCAATAAATACCTGGTAACTTTGCTGCTAAATTAACAAATTTCATGTCACATGCTGGTGATAATAAACCTGATTCTGATTCTAAATTAATCTCTCTAAACAGTTTACACAAATTCTTGATATTAGTTATTATCTCTTGGATCATTTCAGACAAATATTTTGATGATTTCTTCAATTAACTGCTTCTGCTGGAAGTGAGTTGGAATAATATTAATCTGGTGTCCCAGTAAAATTCAGTTCTAATTTGCTTTAAATTTACAGTCTGAGCCACTGGATCACTGGAAAAGGGAAAGGGGGACATTCTCAGTATGTTGATCTTCTCAAGCAATACACAAAAAGCTGGAGGAACTTGGTGGGTTAGGCAGCAGCTGTGGAGGAAAATGAGCAGTGGACATTCCTCTCTGTAGAAGCTGCCTGACCCCCAAGTTCCTCCAGCTTCTTGTATTGCCAGCATTATAGTTTCTTTTGTCTCCATATTATTCATCTGCATTTTATATTCAAGTATATTGTTGGGGAATGACTGAGTATTTGTTTTGAATCTAACAATACCATATCAGATGGGGGTTGGGTATTGCCGATCTGTTGTCGAAAATTTATTGATACTTGTCTTAACCCACCACTGACTTTGTTTTCTCTTACTCGGTGAGGATCTGGTGGAATTATTACCTCCACCAACTCCTTACTGAGCCTCTAATGGTTTTACGTTACAAACTAGTCAGATTAAAATATGAAAATATAGGATGTGGTTTTGGGTACTGGAAGCACAAGATAAAATAAGCCAAAGTCAGCATGGTTTCCTTATGGGGTTGGGGAGGGGGGAATCTAATCTGACAAATCTGCTGGAATTTGTTGAGATAGTAATAAGCAGGACAGGCAAAGGAAACTTTGAGGATGTTGTTTATTTGGATTTTCAGTAAGCCTTTGACTTCTCAGGCTGTTAAACATGATAGGAGCTCAGCATTTGATGGCTCTAGGCCTGTACTCATTGTTGTTTTGAAGAATGAAGCAAGGATCTCATTAAAATCTACAAAACATTGAAATCCCTAGATAGAATGGTTGTTTCCAGTAGTGGGAGAGTCTAGAAACAGAGGACAAAGCCTCAGAGTAAAAAGGCCTGCATTTACAACTGAGATAAGGAGGAATTTCTTTAGCCTGAGAGTGGTGAACCATGGAATTTAATGCCACGGATAGCTGTGGAGGCCAAGTAATTGGATATATTTAAAGCAGAGACTGATAGGTTTTTGATTAGTAAGCATGCTAGATAGCAGGAAGAAGGCAGGAAAATGGAGTGGAAAGAGAAAAACAAATCAGCCATAATCAAGAGGTGGAGCAGAATCCATGGGCACGAATGGCCTAATTCTTCTCCAGTATCTTATATTGTACTGCCCATAATTTAAAGCTGTTTTGCCAGGCTTACTTAGGCCTTGAGCATAGTGTGGCAATGAAATATTGCCTAGGAGCAGGTGGAGGTGCTTTTGACTAAGGAATTCCTGAAACTGAAGAATTCCCGAGTGCTTAAAGAAACCTGAGGAAGGATTTCCTACATAGCATTTTGAAACTTGTTTCAGAGCTACAAAGCAAAACACAGATAGCACTTTTTTCTGCTATTTTTGCCCTCAACTGGATAACCAGTGTCAAAGTTTATAAGTCAGGAGGTATAATAGCGCATTATGTCTAAGTAATCCAACGCTAGTGTCACTGCTCTTCTACCTTTGATTTTCCTTTAATGGATGAAGTGACCTCTCTTTTTGCCACTCTGTGTCAAAGCTTTTCATGTTGACCAGCCCTCAAGGGAAAGAAGTTAGGAGAACGTTTTTTTACTAGGCACTCTTAACAAAATTGAAGGCAACTTGGAAAGGCTTCCAGAAAGCAGAGGAAATGGTCTAAATCATCCTGTTTGTTGTTTTAAAAGCCTTGCATTCATAGTGCAAAAGGGCAGTGGGAAATCAGATGGAAAGAGAGTTGCAGATGTGTGAAATAGTGCTTCTTTTTCACCTTGCACATAAAATCTCTGTGACTCTATTCCGTGTTTATCTCTGCCTCTTACCATCCGGTGCCTCTCTTCCTTCCTTTGTATGGTTCCCGGACAGTGTAGTAAAGATGTAACAGAGGTTGAATGCCCCTAATCCGAAAACCTTCAAAATCCAACATTTTTTGAGCACTGACATGATGTCACAAATGGACAAAATTCCACAAGGTGCTGGGAAGTTTCCCAGGTGATGAGCAGGTCTCTGCTCACCACACCCAGTTCTGAGAAGTGACCTCACATATGTAGTAAACAGAAGTTAATGAAAAATAGAAAAACACTGCATAAAGTGAAAAAATAATTGTGTATCGAAAGGTGGATTTGTCAGCATCTGAGTGAACATATGTTAATCATGAAACAAGCAAAGATCTATCACGATAAACTGAAAATTGGATCTAACTGTGAATAATCAGCAGGCTGCTTGCAGAAATTTAAGAAAAAGACACTGCATTAAATTTTTAAATATTTGTGGTGATAAATCATCTGCTGATCACGAAGCAGCAGAGAAATTCATTGAGTTTGCCAAGATTGTTGCTGATGAAAATCCAACACCAGAACAAGTCTACAATCTGATTGTTTTTATACTTTATGTAAAACATTAAAAAAGTAAAATACCAATACAGTGTACTGTAACCTTTTAATCAAAACACAGTATTGTAGGCAGAGATTGAAAGCCTGCTGTTGTTCGTCGTTGTTCAACAGCTGATTCAGGTATTCTCTCCTGATGCTGCTGTGCTGGTTTTGTTACTCTGCACACAGTATAGTTTCATTGTATTAATGGTATGGTATCATTTTTACTGTTAAGTACATGTGTGATTGATAAGTGTAAGGCAAAACCTGCTTACCAGTGGCACATAAATTCAGAGTTGGAAATGATGGCGATCCTAAGCTACTTCATTATATATTCCAAAAGCTGAAACTCCTCCAGCTCCAAGCATTTGGGATGAGAAGTATTCAACCTGTTCTACGTAGGGTGCAGTTAATTATGTTTGGTAGTTAAGTTTAACCACTCAGCATCTCTCTCTCCTGTTTGTTTGAAAGATGGGAAATGTTTTTATACATCAGTTACCCTTCTGATTGCTTCGACCTCATGTTGTCTTGTAAGTGCTTATCAATCAGAAAGCATCACTAAAATGAGTTCTCTGGCTGCTGCCACATAGCTGTTGTAGGAGCTTGCTATGGCTAATGGGCTGACATTTTTCCAACATGACAGTCGTGTTCAGAACTACACCATAGATTGTAAAGTGCTCTATGGTCCTCAAGTTCCTGAAAAGTATTACTGTCATTCCTCAACTTAAGAAAGGGATGTTTTCCTGGAAAGCATTTCAGGATGTATATTGTATACATTTCCTTGACATTAAATGTACACTTCAGATCTAATCTAAAATTTGTATATCACAATCCATGACAGATGTATTGCAGATTTAATACATCTATCATACATATTTTAATATAGTAATTCTTAAGGATGCAGAATGGTATTCCATTTATTATAGTGAGAAACAGATTTGTAAATTGAAGGCATGTTACCCCAAAGAGTCAGTGGCATTATCACACAACTTCATAAATTAAACTTATGTAATAGAGTAATTAATACAAGTGTCTTTTTGTTGCATTGTTTGGACTTGGAAAGACATTAAAAGCTTGGTTGGGACAATTGCAGGGCGTTGACTAAGACTTAACAGTTAAAATCCTGAATTTTAAACACTGGGAACTCAGGATCTCATTTATATCTGCTTTCTTTTACAGGATTGTGCAGGTGTAATTCTTTATGCTGCAGAGTCAGCAACCAAAGTGGCCCTGGACGGAATCCAGTGTTTGGGTATGTGTTCCCTAAACAATAGCTCTCTGGGGGAGAAAGCAAAGGCTAAATGATTAGGAAGCCAACATCAATGGAAAGATGGGAAACAATAATTGGAAACCGGAAAGCATTTGGCGTGCGGTCCTTCAGAAATCAGGAACTGAGTATAGGAGCTGGAATGTTAATTTTCTATTAAATACTACTCATTCTTCTAAGTTGCAAATCAAGTTTACTCAATCTCTTCTCATCCATTAGGGAATTAGGTGGAATTTTCTTGGCCACTTTTACAGCTACACATTTCTATTTTTCATTTTTAGTTCAAATTGAATTCACATTCCAAAGGATTTCAGTTCTCTTGTTTACTGATAATGAATTCTGAAATGTTATGAATGGTCCTTTCTTCCAATGTTAGTTTTTAGTTCTGCACTTTTGGACATTATGGTACTATTAGAATCTATTCAGTGTAGTCTTTGCTAGTTGGGTCTAATCTGTTCATCCTTTTTTTGTTGTGTTTGGACTTGCAGGTGGCAATGGTTACATCAATGACTATCCCATGGGCCGTTTTCTGCGGGATGCTAAGTTGTATGAAATAGGAGCTGGAACCAGTGAAGTCAGGAGGCTCATCATCGGCAGAGCATTCAATGCTATTTACAAATAACCCATTCTCCCGGCATCCCACCAAGATGAAACCTGGCCATAGGCCTCCTCCTCCCACAAATTAGTACTTTATTCTGGCAATATCTCATATCAACTTTTTAAGGCATATATGCATTATATTTTGAAGTGCCTTGGTTTCTGTTGAGACATTCTTCAATCCTAGAGAAATATCAGCTGCAAAGCAAAATCATGAATGTTGACTTTAATAAAATGTGAAATATTCTACTGAAGTATCAGGAAGGAAAGGTACTGCAGTTAGCACAGCAGAAAAAGATGCGCTGTACAATACTAACTTGGCATTACTATTCAGGTCTGTTGGTTTAATCTACTAGGTGGTGCATTATTGTTAATGTGGAGAAAAATGGCATATTAACATATCCCCGTAGTGCTACGTGTTAAATAGGAGAGCTGGCTGCATTATTTGTTGCTGTGTACATATTCTGTACTTGTTCAGAGGTAGATCAGATTATATATGTAAATATTCAATTGCTGTTGTTGGGAAAGCTATAATGCAAATCATTGGCAGGTTAACTTTCTTAAATAGTAATTAAGATGCAGACTGTCCTAGTCAGCAACCTCTTGATGAAAACTATAAACTCTAATGGAGCTCTCATAGCGTTACACAGAGCCGGAAGATGCACTCACTCAGGTTGTACTGATGCAGCAGTTTGCATGATTTCACTGTTACAAGGAATGTGTATTTTAAAGATACAGCATCCCAATGCCTCTTGGGTTTAATTGCTTTTCAGTGAGACTATCTGGAGTAGGGGTTCCCAAACTTTTTTATGCCAAGGACCCTGACCGTTAGCTGAGGGGTCCGTGGACTCCTGGTTAGGAATCCCTGAGGAACGGTAATGGTAAGTTTTCTATTGCTGAAAAGATCCGTTCTTTACATTTTGTATTATACAAGTCATGTCCCATGTAACAAGCTATAAAACCTGTTTTTTCACTTTCAAAATGTCAGTGCCACTTAAACAGTGACTTCTGGGGGTATATATGTGGTATAGTGCAATAAGATGAATTTGAAATATCACTTTATTATTAAGTCGAACATGATGTCATTGAACAAGAACCCTTTTCTTGTACTACTGAACTGGTTAACAGTGGTTACAAATACAGGTAATCGTCCTCAGCTGTCATATGTTGTTCAAATCTTGCTACTACACTGACATGTTCATACTGGGGAATTCATTCTTGGTGAGACAACATGCTCATGTGCACAAAGGATTTGGTGCCGAGTTGCCTACTCTGTTTGGACATTTTCCTGCATATTTCATCAGATAAGCTCCTCTCTTTCCTGTTACTGATTTCCCAAAACTCTCAATATTACTGTAGTGTTTTTCCCCCATCAGTTGGGAAATGAGGAAACTCATTGTCCAGTGATTGGATGTTTCTTGACACTTGGGTAAAGAATTTTTTGTTGCTAGATCCAAGATTGTATTCATTAATGAATAAAGTGTTAACTGAAGGTGTTGCAAGCACTTTGAGCCATTCCTGTGACTTTTCTCTGTTTGTTTACCTGAAAATGAATCTTCATTACCAAAGACTCAAACCAGGAGAATTTTGAATATTCATATTGTAAATTTGATCAAATTATTGAAATCAATTACAAAAGGCAAATTGTGAAAATGGTCTGCCAGTTAAATCTTTGTATAATTTTGGCATTCTAGGCTCTCAGTTTGACGTTGAAAGATCTGCAGTTCTAAATCACAGCTGCTATGGGGTTGCAGAAGCTTCTTACAGACTCTTGCTGAAAGTTGTTCCATCCAATAATAGCTAAGTAAAACAGAGGGTTGGAGATGGTAGCTGACAAAGTGTTCATTTGGGTTGGAAAAGTACTGTACACATATTGTGTAGTAAAATTGCCTCAATGGACAATTTACCTTAATCGATACATTTAAACAAGAGCTTGTATATCTACTACACAGTAAACCTAGTAAAACGCCCAAACTTCTTTATTGGCATTTTTTAATGACTCCAAACTATATAAGAGAATATTGGACCAGATTTTCTAATATGCTTAACTGCTACTATTGTCTTGGTTTTTGAGCAGGAAGTTGGATGCCGTAGTCAAGACACTCTTCCATCTGTCCCTTTCAAGCACGCAATGTTAAGATTTCTTAGCCTACTTGATTGTCTGGAATGCCTGTGCTTGACTGAGACCTTTGGAACAAATAAGAAGTGATTAATTCATGTGCATCCTCAACACGACATTATTCAACTTAGTACTGAAATTTAAGTGAATCCTGGAGAAAAGTTAACGGCAGAATATTTTTAGACAAGATAAACAGAAGCTGGGCCTAAACATTTATTTAATTTCATTTTCCTCCAGGCAATAGATATGAAAGTCCCATTCCTCGAACCAGAGCTGCTGAAAACTGTCACCAGCTTTGGTCAGAGGTCAGATTTTATAAGCATCTTAAAAAAGGAAAGAGAGATAGAGGAGTACAGGGAAAGAAACATTAGCTTTTCATTCTTCAGTAACAAGTGACAACCTGAATACAAAGTTACTGTTTAAATTACTGCTAGGTTTCTGGACCTGAACCATTTCAATTATATAGGACTTTTTGAGTTCTAGATACACCAATGCAGCCTGCGATAGATGAGGCTGTGGTCGTGATTCCACAGTTCATTCAGTGTGTTCAAATAAAACCTACAGGTGATGCACTTTCCTCTATGACTGGTGCACTGTGTTTGAGAGGAGCAACTCTGACATTTACCTGTTTTCTATTACAAATGGTGTTTTCTGTATGAATGGATCAGGATAGACAATGAGTTTATTTAACAGCTATCCAACAAAATAGATATTGGGGTGGGTTCCCTTCATCCATGCACTGGAACACTGAATTATGTAGGTGCTCTCGACTCCATTTCTATTCCTGAATGGGTCAGTAGTGCTGGGGAGAGTAGGTATGTGCTCTCTAAAAAAGGATACAAAATGCTTAGAAGCCAGGCCCATTTGGGATGGAGGTTATAAGAGATAACATGAAGGAGTGTTTTGTGAAAGTTGAACAAATGATCAGAAATGACCAAACTGTAGAAGTTGATTTTTTTTTTAGCAAAGCTTGGAGGGGAATCCACTCGATACCCTCTGGACTTGAAGAAAGACCAGTACACGACCTTCACACCAGGTTATATCTCAAGACAGTGATTCTGGGCATTTGGGATGTAAATTTGAAGATGATGCCAATATCTTTGCATTGAAGTAGAGATTTGAAAATACTTGAAAGAATTCTAGAAGTGCGAGGTTAGTGGACTACAAACAGGCAAATGGCTTTTAATTTCAGTAAATATATTGTTGTTCATATTAGGGTCAACACAGTACATACCATTTACAAGGAGAACAAAGCAGTAGTGAGGAAAAAAAAGGTTATTGTGTTCCAGTCATAATGCTGAGGACTAATTAGAAGAATCCATTGCTGAAGGCAGCAAGATATTGGTTTGTTTTCACAGCACCATCCTGTATGATTTGTGTATAAGGACATGGTGTTTACCATATAAAATGCTGATCATTTGAACTTGTACGCAATTTAATTTTTGACCCCCATTTAGGGAAATAGGGTAACCATGGAGAAGATGCTGAGAAAGATTCCTATTTAAAAGAACCTCAGTTAGTCTTAAGGGGTACAGGACCTTGCTGTTTAGTGTGCCAAGCAGCCTTGGCCATCTCTGAAACCAAATTTGAAGGTTGAGATAAAGTCACAGTCAGCAGGAATGCAGGGTTGAGACACAAAATGTCCAGAAATCCTTCCTCCCCCCACTCCCCCCCCCAATACAACCGTAGTTGCTGCTCTATCTACTGAGCTCCTTCAGCAGATTGTTTGTTGCTACTAATTCATGGTCTACTGGGCAGCTGTGATCACTCCCCTTCTGAGGCATGGACTACTTCCAACAGGTGTCTCAGAATGCTGGCAAATTAATGTCAATGGTTTCTCTAAAAAAGAGTTGTGAAAATCCTGTGTGGCTAAGGAGATGGTGCAGGAGGGAGGTTTTCAGAATTCAGACCATTATGCCCTTTTCCAGGGATGGTGGGACCTGTACAAATGGGATGATTTGTAGCTGAAATGCAGGGGAACCAGTATCCTTGTGGGGTGATTTGCTGGTGTTGCTCTGGGGAGAGGTGGGCTGGGAACTAGAGTGGCGGGGCGGCAAGTGGAGAAAGTAGATATTAAGCCTACACGCAAAGACGGAAACCGAAAGGCTGAGGATACTGGGGCTGATGTTCTGAGTTGCGTATATTTCAATTAAGGATTATTGCAGGTAAAGCAGGTGACCTTTAAAGCGTGGCTAAGCACATAGAATTATGATGTTGTAGCCATTAGTGAGAGGGCTGCAGGAGGGGTAAGACTGGCAGCTCAGTGTGCTGGTGTTCTGTTGTTTCAGACCTGACAGAGGGGTGAGGGTGAGGGGTAGCATTGCTCATCAGGGAATTGGCACAGCAGTGCTCAGGGAATACTGGTGGGCCCATCTTCTGAGACAGTATGGCTGGAATAGAGGAATAAGAGAGATGACTATATTAATGGGTGTATATTATAAACCTCTCAATAGTCAGCAGGATTTAAAGGAGCAACATTAACAGTTGGAAGAAAAATAAGTGTAGGGGAACACTTTGGAGCTAGTGATCAGAATTCTAATGGTTTCAAGATAATTATGGAGAAGGATAGGTCTGGTGCCTGGATTGAGATTCTAAATTGGAGAATGGCCAACTTTGATGGCATCAGAAGAGAACTGGCACATGTGGATTGGTATAAGTTGTTTTCAGGCAAAGGGGTATTTGTTAAGTGGAAGGCCTTCAAAAGTGAGTAAAGAATTGTATGTTCCTGTTTGAATTAAAAGCAAGGCTAACGGATTTAGGATTCTTGGTTTTTGAGGGGCATTGAGGCTCTCGTTAAGGAGGAAGCTCATATTTGGTATAGGCAGTTGTAAGGTGTTGAGGTTTATTTAAAAAATGCAAAAGAACAGCTGAGAGAAAAGAGGAGGGCTCTAAGAGGACAAAAGTGGCTCTGGTAGACAAAGTGAAAGAGAATCCCAAGGGCTTTTACAGATATATTAAGAACAGCATAGCAGTTGGTTCTCTTGAAGATCAGTGTGGTCATCTATGCATGAAGTCAAAAGAGATGGGGGAAATATTAAATGTTTTTTTGCATCTGTATTTGCGTGGGAGACAGACGTAATCTGTAGAACTGAGGGAAGAGTAGTGTGATCATGGACCATAGCTAGATTATAAAACAAGAGGTGTTTGTTGTCTTGAAGCAAATTAGGGTGAATAAATCCCCAAGACCTGACAAGGTCTCCCCTTAGACCTTGAGGGAGGCTACTGCAAAAATTACAGAAATATTTCGAACATCGTTAGCTGTGGGTGAAGTGCTAGAGGACTTGAGGATAGCAAATTTTCTTCTGTTGTTCGAGAAAGGCTCTGAATAAGCCAGTAAATTACAGGCTAGTGAGCCTGATATCAGTTGTGGTAAATTATTGGAAGATAATATATGGGACAGGATATAATGTATAATAATTTGGATAGAAAGGGCCTGAACCAGTCTCAGAGAGTTTTATTAGGAGGTTACAAGGAAAATAAATGTTGTCTACTTGGACTTTAGCAAAGCCCCACATGGGCTGGTTCATTTGGTTAAGTTACTTGACATTCAGGGTGAAGTAGTAACAAATTGGATTCAGCAATGGCTGAACAGGAGAAGAGAGAGTGGTAGTAAATGATGCCTGTCTCTGATTCACGGCCTGCTTTTAGTGGTGTGCCACAGGGATTCGTGCTGGGTTCCAATGTTCCCTATCATCCACATTAATGATTTAGGTGATGTGGTAAAATGGATTGGGAAATTTGCCGATGACACCAGGACAGTGAGGAAGGTTATTAAAGCTTGCAGTGGGCTCTGGACCAGCTGAACAAATGGACTGAAAAATGGCAAGTGAAATTTTAATGCAGACAAGTGTGAGGTGTTGTCTTTGATCCTCAGAATCAGATTTAGTATCACTGGCATTTGTTGCGAAATGTGCTAACTTTGCAGCAGCAGTACAATGCAATACCTAATAAAATAGAAAAAAAAACACCATGAATTACTGTAAGTAGATACATGTATGCATATGTTTATGTACACTATATCAAATAGTTAAATAAGTAGTGCCAAAACAGAAATAAAAAAAGTAGTGAGGTAGTGTTCATGGTTTCATGTCCATTCAGAAATCAGGTGGCAGAATGAAAGAGTCTCTTTCACTAAGTGTGTGTGCCTTCAGGCTTCTATGCCTCCATCCTGATGGTTACAGTGAGAAGTGGGTATGTCCTGGATTGGTGGTGGTGGTGGGGGTTCTTTAATGATAGATGCCGCCTTTCTGAGGCAGCACTCCTTGAAGATGTCTGGGATATTATGGAGACTAGTACCCATGATGGAGTGGACTCTCTGCAGTTTACTTTGATCCTGTGCAGTAGCCCCCCCCCCCCCAACGGTAATGCAGTCTGTCAGAATGCTCCCTATTGTACACCTGTAGAGGTTTTCAAGTGTTTTAGGTGACATTCCAAATCTCCTCAAACTCCTGACAGAATATAGCCACTGTGTTGCCTTCTTTATGTTGGGACCAGGTTAGGTCCTCAGAGATGTTAACACTCAGGAACTTGAAATTGCTTGCTGTCTCTACTTCTGTTCCCTCTATAAGGATTGGGGTGTGTTTCCTCATCTTACCTATCCTGAAGTCTACAATCAGCTCTTTGGTTTTACTGACATTGAGTGCAAGGTTGGTGCAGCAGCGCTACTCGATTAGCTGGTATATCTTTCTCCTGTGTGCCCTCCCATCACCATTTGAGATTCTGCCAACAATGGTTGTATCATCAGCAAATTTATAGATAGCTTTTGAGCTATGCCTAGGCCACATAGTCATGGGTGTAGAGAGAGTAGAGCTGTGGGCTAAGCACATACCTCTGAGGGAAGACCTAATTAAAAGTGATTCATATTAGCATTGGGTTGCTGGAAAGGAGCCAGAAGACTCTGTTTAATATTTGAAGAAAAAATAAATGAAAATAGGAAATTAGAAGCAAAAATAAAAAAAATGCTGGAAACATTCAACAGGTGGGGCAGAATCTGTGGAGCAAGAATCTGAGTTAACTTTTTCAGATTAGACCCTTCTCCAGAGCAGTTCTAAATGCCTTGCCATAATATACTAGCTGTCATGATCTTTTGTGGTGTTGGGGAGGAGGAGAGAGTGTACATTGGGGAGGTGATGAGGTCAGTGCTAGTCATTTTTGCGTGTTCACTCAAGCATGTCAGTTAAGGATGAGTATTTTTAGGTGAATTGAAAGAGGTGGCTTATTTACTGATGGATGCTGTCTGTTAGAGGTAACAACAAAATACCAATCATCAACAGGCCTCAGCTAACCCTACACATGTCATAACACTCCGGAGGTGAGTATAAACCAATGGTAAAAAAAAATCCATTCAAAATGCAGAAGTTTTCTTAGAAGCTCTCAGCTCTATTACTCATTTCTGATCAACTAAGAGATCAAAGCTGTGAGCGATTTAGAGTATGTTATGCCTCTGGAAATGTAGCTGCCTAATAGAAATACATATGTGGGGCATTAGAAGTCATTGCCAACCCCTAGGATTGCAGAAGGAATGAGAATCTTCCTGACCACTCCTCCAATTGTGCCAGATTCCCTGAATGTATATGAATCGCAATGCTGAAAAACACATTGTTCAGAAGAAGAGTTTCAGCCCAAAACATTGACTGTTTACTGTCTTTCACAGATGCTGCCTGGCCGCTGAGCTCCTACAGCATTTCATGTGTATTAATTTGATTTTCAGCATCTGCATTTTTTTTCTTGTTTGTGCATCCTACCTGCCATCTTGACAATTCTTTGTGCCTGGCAAAGAATTCAGTCACTCTTTTAGCAGAGAAGACATCCCAAGAAGTGGAATATTTCAGTGAAGCTCTTCAGTAGCATTCCTGTCTCTGAGTCAGATTGTGGGTTAAAATCCTACTCTAATACAGGTTGATCATGTAGTCGAGATTGGCATTTTAGTACCACAGTGAGGGAGTGTTCCACTGCTGGAGGTGGTGTCTTTTGCATGAGACATCAAATCAAAGCACTATCTGCTTTACCAGGCATGCATAACACATCTTGCACCATGATTCAAACAGAGATGTTCTCCACAATCAGTACTTTACCTTTGGTCAATGTCAGCAGATCTTATAATCTGGTAAAGTACATCATTGCTTTTTTTAAACGTAGGAACTTGCTGTGTACAAACTGCAGCATTCTCTACTGTTTAGGTACAATTCCACTTGGCATTTAAAAGCGGAGCTATTGTATGTAGGAGTAACAGAAGCAAATTTAATAATTACTTTTAAAATAATTAGGTAAATAAGTAATGGAGAATTTTTTTGTAGGATTCTGGAGTGGCAGAAAAAGGGGAAAAACAGATAGCTCTTACAAAGGTCTAGTTCATGACAATGGGTGGAATGGTCTCTAGTTCCACTGTTACACACAGATGACACTTCATAACATCTAAATGGTTTTAAAGGGCTGGACTGTCCATGGATGTAAATAAAATATATTTTCTCATCTTTCATAATAAATAAAGCACATAAGAATCTGGTTTTGATATTCCAAGTGTAGACGGTGACTTAAACTGGTAAATGATTGCCTGCCCTTGTGGGAAAACTTCCCAGAAGAAGAATGTCCCCTATAATCCTTGATATCATAATTGTAGGTCAAGAATTGAAACAACTTCTGGCACTCAATAGATATAAATCAGCTTGCATCCTGAGGAATCAAACAGCCATGAAGGGGCAATCATGAATCATATAAATGGATCCCATAGAGAATGGATTCGGTAGATATCAACTACAATCCCAAATGTCTCCAGAATAGATTATTTCCTGTATGAGTTGCTATTAAGATCATGTTTAGGGTTGAAATTTAAAGTAATAAGGCTAAAAGGTGAAATATTTAAGCGGGATCTGAGGGGCAAATTTTAGAGGATGGTGAGAGTGTGGAACAAGCTGCCAGCAGATGCAGTGGATGTGCTTCAATTGCAACATATACAAGATGTTGCAAGAAGTATGGAGGGCTATGGTCCAGTGTGAGTAGATGGTACTAGACAATAACAGTTCAGATGGGCTGAATGGCCCGTTTTCTGCAGTAGTGCCCTATAACTCTATGTTCCATTTATGCCAAGTCAGGTCATGGGTTGCAATTGACTTCAGCAATCTTCCGTCCCACTGCTATTTAATGATAACCTGGATTACTAGCGCTTAGGGATTCCAATCACAGACCTAACATGAAAATCGGGTTTATTATCACTGGCATGTGTCGCAAAATTTGTTAGCTTAGCAGCAGTTTAATGCAATACATAATATAGAAAGAAAAAAGTAAATAAATCCATTACAGTAAGTATATATGTATATTGAATAGATTAAAAATAGTGCAAAACAGAAATATATTGAAAGAGTGGGGTAGTGTTCATGGGTTCAATGTGCATTTAGGAATCGTATGGCAGAGGGGAAGAAGCTGTTCCTGAATTACTGAGTGTGTGCCTTCAGGCTTCTGTACCTCCTTCCTGATGGTAACAATGAGATGAGTGCATTCCCTGGATGACGGTGGTCCTTAATAAGGGGTGTTGCCTTCCTGAGACACCGCTCCTTGAAAACGTCTTGGATACTATGGAGGCTACTACCCAAGATGGAGCTGACTAACTTTACAACTTTCTGTAGCTTTTGATCCTGTGCAGTAGCCCTCCACTACCTACCCCCCAAAGCTTTTGTTCCTGTGCAATAGCCCTCCACTACCTCCCCCCCCCAACTAGACAGTGATGCAGCCTGTCAGAATGCTCTCCGCAGTATATCGCAGTCTTCGATTGTTTTAATTGACAAACCCAATCTCTTCCAACTCCTGATGAAATATAACCACTGTCTTGCCTTATTTATAGCTGCATTGATATTTTGGGACTAGATTGGATCCTCAGAGATCTTGGCACCCAGGAACTTGCAATTGCTTACTCCCTCCACTTCCGATCCCTCTATGTGGATTGGTTAGTGTTTCCTCGTCTTATCCTTGCTGAGGTCCACAATCAGCTCTTTTGTTTTACTGACGCTGAGTGCAAGGTTGTTGCTGTGACACATCTCCACTAGTTGGCATATCTCTCTCCTGTACACCCTCTTGTCACCATCTGAGATTCTACCAACAATGGTTGTATTGTCACCAAGTTTATAGATGGTATTTGAGCTGTGCCTAGCCACACAGTCATGAGTATAGAGACAGAAGAGTAGTGGACTAAGCACACACCCCTAGGTGCACCAGTGTTGATTGTCAGTGAGGAGGAGATATCACCAACAATCTGTGCTGATTGTGGTCTTCTGGTTAGAAGTCAAGGATCCAATTACAGAGGGAGGTAGAGAGGCCCAGGTTCTGTAGATTATCGATCAAGACTGTGGGAATGATGATGTTAAACGCTGAGCTATAGTCAATGAACAGCATCCTGACAAAGGTGTTTGTATTGTCCAGGTGATCTAAGGCTGTGTGAAGAGTGATTGAGATTGCATCTGCCATAGACCCATTGTGGCGATAGGCAAATTGCAATGGGTCCAACTCCTTGCTTTGGCAATTGATTCTGGCCATGAGTAACATCTCAAAGCACTTCGTCACTGTAGAAGTGAGTGCTACTGGGCGATAGTTTTTAAGGCAGCTGACACTACTTTTCTCAGGCACTGGTATAATTGTTGCCTCTTTCTATCTTCATTGAGAGTTGTCAATCAACTCAGAATCTCAAAAAGATCAGAAAATAAAGCACGACTGATCCTAAAATGATATAACACTTGATGAATATCGTCCAACATATGCTTACGCAGTGATTCCCCCATTGACCTTTTATATATCCTCTGATGAACTCTGAGGAAATGCTTATTATCAGACTGTGTCAGAGGCTCAGTGTTATAGCTGTGGATGTTACTTGAAATAGTGAAATTTAATCTTTGCTCCCAGGTAGCTATTACAGTATAGTCAAAATAAATCAGCTGAATCTCCCAGTCAGATTCTGACCTTGCTACCAATTATTCTCCACCTGGAATAATTGCTTCCCTTAAATAGGATTTTGACTGCAACTCTTGTTACAAATGGGAGCAGGAAGAAAATGCAGTCCTATTCAGTATGGCCTGATCTCACACACAAAAGGAACATTAAGAGCGTTAGTGGGTGTCTGTATGTGATTAGTGCTTTGGTAGCCCATTGTGTGTTAAAAGGTTCATTCAATGGTGATTTTTTTTTAATCATCTTGGACTGCCTTGCCATCAGACCAAGACCTCAACTTGTTATGCTTGTGCTGCAACAGATCCCTCCATGCTAAAGAAGCCAACGTGCAGGTATCTTCTACTGTTCATGTTAGTGGAAACAGTCATTCTCAATTCTAGGTGACTGCCAATGCAGAGGAAAATGATTCCATAAATCTGAATTGAATTTTGAATTTGTTACCTGAACTCACACACACATTATTCTATATTACATAAATCAGTAACAAGCTCACAGATACACATTGTTACATATGAAATGTATCTGAATCTCTTAATTAGTTTATAATCTGGAATAAAATTCCACACGAGTAAAGTAATTATGTGTAGGAATAGGCCATTGAGCACTTGAAAATTGTCTACTAATCAATAGAATCAAAGCTGACCTGCTCATAACCTCAGTCTGGTCCTGATGAAAGATCTCGACTCAAAATGTTCACCTAGAGATGCAGCCTGACCTGGGAGTTCCTCCAGCGCTTTGTCTGTTAGTTCAGATTCCAGTGTCTGTAGTCTCTTGTGACTCAACTCGACATTGCTCCCTACCCCTTGCTTAGTGAGAACTTATCAAGAATCTATATACCATTGTCTTAATGTTCAAAAATTCTGCTTTACTGCTTTTGAAAAGATTCAAGATCGTTTATTATTCTTCAGTACACAAGTGTAAAGGAGAACAAAATGATTGTATCTCTGAATCTGATGCAGCACTTAAAAGGCACAATAAGCATGAAGAACACAATTAAAAAAAAATAAAATCTCAATAAATATAAATATAAAAGCAGTCCTATAAAACAATGCATAAGTAACCGAGTGTGGCCGTATATACATAAGATTAGCTTAGCCTCACAGACTTAATTATATGTACATGAAGTGATACAAGGTGCAGGAGTATCTGAACATAAGGTGACTGACAGGAAATGACAAAGTGACTTGGCAAGAGAAACTTCTAGGTAGCAGCAGGGCATGTGAAGACACAGTAGGACAGTGACTGTCAATGTAGGTATGAGGTGTGGAGTGTATGTGTAAAATGGCTGTGCATGGAAGGATGAAGTGTGCTGAAAGACTTACAACCTCTGAAAGAAAAATATTTCAACTGTCTTTCATGGATGAACACTAATTTTAAACATTAGCCTCCAGTTCTAGATTCTCCCACAAGAGGAAATACAGTATATACATTTTTTTAATTGTTCCTGTCTGAAAGCACAATTTCACATTTTTCCAAACACTAGGGATGCTGGGAACCTTGACAAACACACACAACATGCTGGAGGAACTCAGTAAATCAGGCAGCATCATTGGAGGGGCAGCCTGACTTACTGAGTTCGTCCAGCGTTTTCTATCTGTGGCATCACATTTTCCCATTGGCCAGATCTCTGTTCACATACTTAATCTATTTATAATCACTCTTTATATGTGTCTGTATGTAGAACAAGTCTATGTTCTCTTTTCATGTATGTTCTGTGTCTTTTGTGGCCTTGTTATGTCCTCTTCATGGCTTGCTTTCCTTCCTATCTTCCTACCTCAGTAAATTTAACACCACTCCTTTGACACATTCATGTCATGTATTGAAATTATAAGAAAATGAGATCCCACCACCAATATTTATGACAGACTACACGCTGGAGGAACTCAGCAGGTTGGGCAGCATCCGTGGAAACGATGATTCGGGCCAGAACCCTTCGTCAGGACTTCGCCTGGCCTGCTGAGTTCCTTCAGCATTTTGTGTCTGTTGCTCAGATTTCCAGTATCTGCATATTTTCTCTCGTTTATGCTCTGTATTTTCTGCTTTCTGTCTCCCTCCCTTTATAAGACCATAAGACATAGGAGCAGGATTAGGCCATTCAGCCCATCAAGTCTGCTCCACCATTCCATCACGGCTGATCCCAGATCCCACTGAACCCCATACACCTGCCTTCTTGCCATACCCCTTGATGCCCTGACTGATCAGGAAATGATCAACTTTTGCCTTAAATATACCCAAGGACTTGGCTTCCACTGCAGTCTGTGGCAGAGCATTCCACAGATTCACTACTCTCTGGCTAAAAAAAAAACTCCCCCTTACCTCAGTTTTGAGGCTGTGCCCTCTAATTCTGCATACCCCCACCATAGGAAACATCCTCTCCACACCTACTCTATCTAGTTCTTTCAACATTTGGTAGGTTTCAATGAGATCCCCCTGCATTCTTCTAAATTCCAGTGAATACAGGCCCAAAGCTGCCAAACACTTTTCATATGTTAACCCCTTCATTGCTGGAATCATCCTCGTGAACCTCCTCTGGACTCTGTCCAATGAGAACACATCCTTTCTGAAATGAGGGGCCCAAAACTGCTGACAATATTCCAAGTGCGGCCTGACTAGTGTCATATAAAGGCTCAGCATTATCTCCTTGCTTTTATATTCTATTCCCCTTGAAATAAATGCCAACATTGCATTGCTTTCTTTACCACAGACTCAATCTGTAAATTAATCTTCTGGGAGTCTTGCATGAGGAGTCCCAAGTCCCTCTGCATTCTTGATGTTTGAACCTTCTCCCCATTTAGATAATAATCCGCACTATTGTCCCTTTTACCAAAATGCATTATCATACACTTCCCAACACTGTATTCCATCTGCCACTCTTTTGCCCTTTTTTCCTGCTGCAATCACATTGCTTCCTCAGCACTACCACCGCTCCATCTATCTTCGTATCATCCGCAAACTTTGCCACAAAGCTATCAATTCCATTATCTAAATCAATTGACAAACAATGTGAAAAGCAGCAGTCCCAAAATACTGACCCCTGAGGAACACCACTAGTCACCGGCAGCCAACCAGAAAAGGTCCCTTTTATTCCCACACACTGCCTCATGCTTGTCAGCCATTCTGCTATGCATACCAGTATCTTTTCTGTAATGTCCTAGGATTTTATCTTGTTAAGCAGCCTCGTGCAGTACCTCATCAAATGCCTTCTGAAAATCCAAGTAAATAACATCCACTGCCTCTCCTTTGTCCATCCTGCTTGTTACTTCCTCGATGAACTCTAACAGATTTGTCAGGCAAGGCCTCTTTTACAGAAACTATGCTGACTTTGACTTATTTTATCATTAGTCCCCAAGTACCTGAAACCTCATCCTTAATAATAGACTCCAACACTTTCCCAACCACTGAGGTTAGGCTAACTGGCCTATAATTACCTTTCTTTTGCCTTCCTCCCTTCTTAAAGAGTAGAGAGACATTTGCAATCTTCCCGTCCTCCAGGACCATGCCAAAATCAAGTGATTCTACAAAGACCACGAAGCAATGAGTTACATTTGCCTTTTTTCAATGTAAAAGAACCTGCCCTAAATGTAGAATTGTGGAAAATTAAAACCAACCCTTCACATATTTCTTTTAAGAGCTGAGGATGAAGTCAATCAGGAACCAGAATCAACAATGTGCAGCTCTAACAGTTTGCTGGTATAACTTCTCTGGCGATCGTAATTTTTCTGAGTCCTCTCTCTCTCTGTCAATTTCTGATTTACACTATTTCCAGGATATTTCTAGATATCCTACTACAGCAGGTGCCCCCAATTTTTTTTTATGCCGCAGACCCCAATCATTAGCCGAAAGGTCCATGGATCCCAAGTTGAGAGCCCCTGCAGGAGAGTGAAAACTCACCCTTGTTATCCATTATTAATTCCCGTTAACACTTTCTAAAGGACCATCGCTCACTTAGATCATTCTTCTTATCTTTAAATATCTACAGACTCGTAGCATCTCTTTTCAGATTCTCAGCCAAATCTGTCTCACTCTAATTCATTTTAGTCATTCTTTGCTGTTTTCATATTCCAATTTTCTGATTCATTACTCACTCTCCATTATTCCTTACACAAATCACCACCATCTGTCAATAAGAATCCAGCTTATCGCAAGGAAACATTATACTCTATAGAACTTATCTAATATCTTTGATTGAGTTCCAGCCAGTAAGTCTCTATGGGCCATTTATAATGTATAAACCCAATCTGAACTGGATTAGATTGCTCTTCCTACCCATGCATGCATACACATCCGCCCATTATTCTGCAAGCATAGATCATCCAAGCCCCTAGATTATACACCAATTTGCACACTGATAGCTTGCAATCTCAGTGTCACAATGGTGGGGGCTTTGGGAGCAATGGTGGACCCAAATGCAAGACACATCTTGTGAGGTTACTTAGACTTAGTTTATTGCTTGATACCAGGAGAGCAAGGCAGGAGCAGGAGATAGCGAACTGGACAAGAACTAAGGACCACAACTAGGCTGGGACCAAGGTTCTGGGCTAGGACTCGGAATCGGCTCCCAGAACTAGAGGAGACATGAAGATGCTAGGGTATGGACTCTGAGCCCGAGACCGGGCAAGGACCCAGTACCTGGATCTTGCCTCGGGCTCAGACCCCAGAATCAGGCATGGATGTGACATGGGCTAGGGAGAGGAGGAACATGGAAAACAGAGCCTCAGTCTCGGGAAAGCGGGTACATGGAACCATGGACACATACTCCGAACACGGAGTCAGGAGCACTCCTTGGGTACAGGACATAGGGCCGAGACTCACACACAGAACAGAGAGCCGGGACCCCTCCTTGGGTACAGGACATAGGGCCGGGACTCATGACTCCCCGCGGGGCAATGGCAAGACGGCCAGACTTACCCCACGGAGGCGAGGACAGGACAAGACAAGACATGATTCCCCGCAGGGCAATGGCAAGACGGCCTGACCTACCCCACGGAGGCGAGAACAAGACAAGACAAGACCAACACGAATGAACACCAGACAGCACCTATCTAGCTCCGGCGATGGAACTAGACCGAAGTGCAGGCTGGGGCTGCATACGAGGGCTAGAGGCGAGAGGGGCAGAGAAGGGATTCAGACAAGGGAGTAGGACAGGAGTCACTGACTACCAGGGCCAGGACTAGACTCAGAACTGGAAGCCGCCAGGGCCAGGACTTGACATGGTACTTGAACGCCGCCAGGGCCAGGACGTGGACGTGGTACTTGGATGCTGCCGGGTAGTGGCGAGCTCTCGACTCGGCCCGGGAACAGTAGACAGTGGTTCTTGATTCCCTCCGGCGGGTTAACTGACGGACCCACCTTGATGAGGAAACTTTGCAGGCTCGCTTTGGCGAGGTAACTGGACAGGGTAGCTCCAGTGAGGAAAGGCGAATTACCGGCACTCACTTTGGGCGGAGACTAGGCTTGCTCCAGCCAGATGACATTGGCATGCCGTACCTTGGTGACTTTAAAAACGCTCTCGCGCCGAACGGCTGAAAGCCGGAGTCTATAAACTACCAGTTCAGCCGAGTGTTAATTGCCTCTAATCACCAAAGTCGAGGGACACGGGAAAACAGGGAATCAACAGTCCGGAACGTAACATAAACAAGCTAAATTTAAAGGGACCCCGATCTGGACGATGACACTCAGATATGACAGCATTATATAATTAGTATTAAAAGGGGAGTTTTATAGCATTTTATGCAAAAAAAGGTTTATTACTGACAATGCTGATGTGTTGGTAGCCTGGTGTGCACCTGTTAGTACACAGTGTTGTGCCTGGAACTTTGTCTTCTCCCATCACTGAGTCACCCCACTGCGCAGAGTGAACGTACCTACTGACCCCAGTTATTGAGTTACACAGCACAGAAAGTTCAGTCCAACTTGTCCATACCGACCTGAGGTTGTCCAATTTCTTTGCATTTGGCCCATATCCCTCTGAACCTTTCCTATCGACATGCCTGCCTGTCCAAATGGCTTTTAAACTGTGTAATTGTACCCACCTCTACCTCTTCTTCTGGCAACTCATTCCGTATACCCGCTACCCTCTATGTGCAAAAAAACTGCCCCTGAGCTCTCCATTAACCTTTTCCTCTCTCATTCTAAACCTATGCCTCCTAGTTTTAAACTCCCTTATGGAGTTCCCAACCTGGAGCCCGGCCATTACTCCAGGGTGCATGGACCTCAGGTTGGGAACTGCCATGCCCCTCGTGATCTTATAAACTTCTATAAGATCACCCTTACCCTCCAGGAAAGAAAGCTCTAACCCATCCAGTTTCGAACTCAAGCCTTCTAGTCCCAGCAATATCCATATGAATCTTTCCTGCACTCTTTACAGCTTAATGACATCCTTTCCACAGCCAGGCAATCTAAACTACGCTCAATACTCCAAGTGTGGTCTCACCAATGTCTTGTACTTTGGTAACATGATATCCTAGCTCTCAACCGGGCAACCTGAAATCCACTCGATATTCCACGTGCGGTCTCACCAATATCTTGTAACATGGTATCCCAGCTCTCGTTCTAAATGCACAGTCTGATAAAGGCAAACGTGCTAACTGGTTCACTCCAAATTATCTACTGGTGTCGCTGCTTTCAGGGAACTACAGTATTGTGCAAAAGTCTCAAGGCACTCTAGATTTTTGTATATGGTTTCAGAAAGTATGACCCTGAGGTATACAAGATGTTAGGAGTGGATAGCCAGTGACCTTTTCTGGAGTGGTGGAAGGGTGGGACACCCTGCTGGGGTGGTGGGAGGGGCAGGTACATTAGGGACATTGAAGAGCCTCTTTGATAGGCATCTAGATGATAGAAAAATGGAAGGCTATGCAGGGGGGAATGGTTATGTTTACTGTAGTGTAAATTAAAAGGTTGGTATGACATCCTGGGCTGAAGGGCCTGTGCTGTGCTGTTATGTTCTAAAGAGTAAATAGTTAAAGTTTTTTAGTTTTAAAGTTTTATATTTAAGTTTTTTAACTATTTAAGTTTTCTTATTGGTACATGAACTGAAGTACATTCATGTGTAAAGCATACAGACCAATGCATTACAACAGCACATTGAGGGAGTACGAGGCCCAATGCAGGCAATGGGACCGGCATTGTTGGGAATAATCCTCGGCATGGAGCAGAGAGTCGTTCCCCGCTGTTTAGGCTCTCTGGTGGCCCCTGGCTATTGACCTGCAGCTTGCATCCCGTCCAGTCAGAGGTGAAGGCCCTCAGCCCCACACCACAGGGCAAAGTGGTCACGCTGCTGCCCTTCTCGGGCAGTCTCAGAACGTCCAGGTGGCAGCAGAGGGCAGGGAGGTTTTAAAAAATTATTTATTTAGAGATACAGGACGGTAACAGGCCTTTCTGACCCAGGTTTGTGTGCTGCCCAAATACGCCCCGTGTGACTAAATCACCAACTAACCCCTATGTCTTTGGCATGTGGGAGGAAACCGGAGCACCCGGAGGAAACCCTCATGGTCATGGGGAGGACGTACAAACTCCTTGCAGACAGCGGAGGATTTGAACGCGGGTTGCGGGTGCTGTAATGGCGTTACACCAACTGCTACGCTACCATTTGTACCATGTTCCTGGCACAGCAGCACACAACCCGTTTAGTGCAAGGGAGAATACCTAAAGAGTTCATGACCCAGAACCAAGGACAAATCAACACTGGGTGCAGTACTAAGCAGGTACCGTACTATGTAAATACCCTCTGGGACTTCCTCAGTAGGTCACTCAGCTTGACCCCTTTGATCAGACTGTAGCCCTCTCCAAGGTGATTACTGTTCCACGTCTAATCCTCACTTGATAGCCTGGTTTGAATAGGAGTGATGATGGTGTTACCAGGGCTGATAACCAGAGAGCTGCACTAAACAAACACCAGAACTCAGTTCCTATCCTATAATGATCGCTGTTGAAATCAAATTCATTTTAATAAATGAGGTTAACAAATACATTTCCTTCCCTGCCCCTGCTCCCGCTCCCCCCACAGATACTGCTGGAGTCGCCCAGTTCCTCCAGCAGATTGTCTGATGGTCTGGATTCTGGCGTCTCCTCTTGTTTGTAGTGGCAGTGACCAGGAGGGCTGGGGCTCCATTAAATGCTCATCTGGGGCCCTCAGAAAAAAAAGTCAATCTGCCGTCCTGACCCGGTTGGGCATACACGTTGACTCCGGACCCCGCCGACTCTGATAACCCCAGTTGCCATGGGCGAAAAATGCAGGGTTGGATAGTGGTGATCACATGCTGCAGAAGCATATTAATTATATCCGAGCTTGCAGTGCATTAAAGGATATCTATTATTCAATATATAATCAATTTTGAACCATTTTAATAAGATTCCAGTCTATTACTCACGCTAGCTGTCCATTATTCTATAAATAAACCGTCTGAATCCTTCGATGAGATGCCAGCCCTTAACTCACTCCCATTATAACATTTGGACCTTTGATCTGGATCCAGTCTGTAATAAGGTCCTAGGTACGCTTCAGTCACGTTCTCTAGAGGCAATCAGCGTGCACCCTGGGCCCCTCCTTGACTGAGGTGAATCCCCGTGCCCGCCTGAGTTGGCTCTCTGAAGATTGTGGCTGCAGCGAAGGAGGATCCTGCAGCCCCGAGTCTGAGGAGCTTCAGGCTTTAACATGGATTGACTTCTTCCTACAGGGCGAGACTCCTCCTCGCTTCCTGGCCCGGGATCCATAGAGAAAGGCAATGGGAGGTCCCTCTTTCTCCTCCTCCTCCTCCTTCTCCTCCTCCTCCTCCTCCTGCCCAGTGTTAGGTCGCTGGCAACGCAGATGTGCCGGGTAGACGAGCTGCCGAAAGGAGTGATGAAGGTTTTTTCCGCTCCGGGCTAGGAGTCACGCCGCGGTCGGAGAACAGAACGGCTTCGGACTCACATCCAGCCAACCGGCTTTCCCCGTCCCCGACCGAAGCCGGGCTGAAGTAGCTGGATGATTGTGGTATCGTGCCTGATCATCGCCTCCCTGCTCCGCCTCACCTGGGGTAAGCCCGGCAGAATGGAGGGGAGTGCAAGGGGGGGGGGAGGTGCGGTTGTATGGGGGAGAAAGTTCGGAGCGAGAGGTGCGAAGTTTTCCAAACTCTTAACTTGGGACGGTGACTGGTCAGTGTTTTAATGTCTGTACTTCCCTGTTTCCAACGTAATTTCGTGCTTGTGCGTTTGCTGGTATCTTGTTGGCTAGAAGTTCCTGAGCACCCCCACCTCACCCCTCCCCGCAGTCACTGCCGCTCAGGACAGAGGGAAACCGGCAGAGCTGCGGGCAAGAAGGAACGGTCCCGGGTATTGGCGTTAGGCAACGGAGAGACGGAGGTCAAAGCCAGTCGTAGAGAGAGGTGGAATTTACAAAGTGCCTTCGAAAGACGTTTAAGAATTTTTTGCATGAAATTGTGTGTAAGTAATCTTGCCATCTTGCTAAGGTACAGTGACATCACACCCAGAATGTCACATTTCAATGGGATTACATTTAAAGTGACATCACGGTGCAGTGAATTCACAGTGATATGCCACCACACTATTATGTCACAGTGACATCACATTGTGCAATATCAGGCCACAGTGACAAGTGACCACACCACCACAGGCGTTGTGTAACATGACGTCACTGCACAGCAACTTAACACCACAGTGACATCATGTCACTGCACTGTGACATCACGCCTACTGACAATGCATTATGACAGACCTTGTGCCCCAGTGCCATCACACATTGTGTGAAATTGTGCCACAGTTACAACACTCAGCAATGACATCACAACACAGTGATGTCATGTTGCTATCACATCACAGTGATGTTACAGTCACACATGGGGACCCTTTGCTAGCTCTTTGCATCACACCGCATCCTACATCACACTCCATGGGTCTTGGGAACAGGTGACCGGGCAAACTGCCTGGGGGTAGTTTAGGGGGTATGCTTGTGCCTGGGTAAATATTGAGAAGGAACACGCGCCGCCCACAGCGACCATAGAGGCGTTCCGGGAACGATGGGCTCTGTGGGTGGTTAGTGCCATCATTGACAGAGATGGAAACATTTTAGTTTAATGTCGTTTGTCTATTAGTAGACTGGTTTGTATATATTGTAGCACTGAATTTGTAATATTTTGTAAAAAAAAGTGACATCACATTGCACAGATGACACTATAATGCATCACGGAAGAACGACCACAGACCTCGTGGGAATAAGGTGAAGTTTTTTTTGTGATTCTAAAGAGGAGAAAAACACTTCTCCTCACTTCAGCACAATTCTTGTCTCTGAGGCACTATGTACCTGCCTCAGGGTCTTGTGAAAATGTATGAAGTTGACTTTTGGACATAGAGCAGCACAGCATGAGAGTAGACTCTTCCGCCGAAGCTGTCTGTGCCATCATGATGCCTGCACACTGTCCACACGTGCGTGGATATATGTTAAACGTGTAAACGTAGGAACCCTGTGCCTCCCCTCCCCCCGCCATACTAGCAACGTTCCCCAGATGTGCACATTCTACTGTCCCTCGTCAGGTTTGCAAAGGTTCTCAACCCTGCCTCAGTAACAGAGCTTCTTCGAGCACCTCTGCTACTTCCGCTGACTCGTGCAGACGTTGCCTCGGGAAGAAGAATCCGTCACGTAGAATCCACACCGTGTCCTCGTCCTGCTGCTGCCGCCCGGCAGGAGGGACAGAAACCTCAGCCTAACACCAGCAGGTTGAGTCACACCCACTCTCCTGCCAGCAGCAGGTTCTGGAAGTGATCTGCACCACCCTAACCCTGCCTCAGCAATGCAACGTTCTAGCTGCCTCTTGCACCACCACGCACTTGCCTTTGAGTGTGCCTTTGCACCAAGATCTTGTTCAGTCACTATGGTACTGTATGTATAGTTTATATATAATTCATGTTCTGTGTGTTCCGGTAGAGCTGCTGAAAGCGTGTTTCAATGTACCACATCACTGTGCACTTGACAACAAAGTCGACTCTGACCCACTTCTCCCTCCATCTTGAAACCAGTTCTCCCCCCCCCCCCCACTTCACTTTGATGGATTTCTGCCCTGGTACACTTGCTATCCAACCCCATTCTGATCCCCAGTCATAGCCCCCTCCTTCCCCACAGCAACACCCTGGCTCTGCACTTAATCCATTCTCTGGCTCTGATCCACTCCCCATCCTTTTCATACTCTGTCTTAATTTGCTCCGTTTCCCTTCCTGCCTGTCCCACGTCCGGCCCACTGCCTCCCAGTTTATCAAGCTGCCCTCTGCAGACTACGCTCTGTAACGTGCAGCTGATTGTTAATGCAGTGTCGATGCGCCTTTCTGGTGACGATAGTGCTTGCTGCAGGTTGCACTCTGACAAGCTGCTGTCGGAACGTTAAACAAGCTAGTTCTCAGCCAGTGTCTCTCGCAACTACACGGCAAGGTGTGCAGACTCTTATTTTAAGTTCAGATTCAGATTTATTTATCAGATTTACGTGTTAACGTATTGTGAAATGTGCCGTTTGTGTTAACAACCAGCACACCCGAGGATGTGCTGGGGGCAGCCGGTAAGTGTCGCCACGCATTCCAGTGCCAACATAGCTTGCTCACAATGCTTGGCAAAACAACAGAGAACGCAACAAGCAACAGCAGGACAAGTCCCTTTCCTCCCTCCCACCCACTCCCATACACAGTTCGACCTCCCACTCCCAGACAGACCTCCAGAGCTCTAGTCTCCAGGCTTCACACATCAGGCTCTGACTTCCGATCAGCCTGGCAACCCAGATCTCCTGACGTCTGCTCATCGAATCAGTCTTACAACATAGAAACAGGTCATTCAGCCCACTGGGTCCATCCTGACCATCAAACACTAATCCTACATGAACTCTATTTTGTTCATCTTATCATCTTGCCCAAGCTTCTACTGCTCACCTACGTACGGGAGCTAGTTTACAGTGGCTGACTAATCAGCTGACCTATGCCTCTTTGGCATGTGGGAGGACAATGGAGCACCAAGAGGAAGCCCGTGTGGTTGAGGGAACGTGCAACCTCCAGGTTTTAAATAAAGTGCCAAACCTGATGCAGATCAATGGAGTTGTAGACAATTTAATTACTGCAAAATCACTTTCACCTTTAGCCAGCAACTGAGTGCTTGTGCATCATGTTAGCTAATCAGGTCCAGAGAGTTTTTCAGCTCTTAATTTTAAGTAGGACCTCAATTTGGAAATCATACAGTGATCTGCCGTTAGTCTTTCTCTGGATTAAGAAATTGACCCGTAGACACTTATTTCAGAATGCTGCTTCTGGATCTCATTTTGGCATTTGGCACTATTGTCCCACAGACCTTGGTGAACGAACTCCTGCTCCTCGGTCTAAACACACCATTGTGCAACTGGGTGTTGAACTTCCTAACGAACAGATCTCAGATTGTCAGGATGCAAAACTGCACTTCCCTCCCCATCATCCTCAACACAGGTGTCTCCCATTGCTGTGTACACTCTACTCGCACACGCCTGCACGGCCAACACCTGGGCAACCACACCGTCAACTTCTCCGATGACACGACTGTGACGGGGCTCGTCATCGGCTATGATGAGACAGCCTACAGAGCGGAGGTGGAAGAGCTCAAGGCCTGGTGCAGGCAAACAACCGCTTCCTTAATGTCAACATGACAAATGAGATGGTAATCAAGATCAGGAGAACTCGCACCACTCACATCCCCCTTTACATTGGTGGCACTGCTTGCAGTTTCAGACTCCTGGGAGTGCACATCTCACACAACCTCTCATGGTCCCAGAACACATCCTCCACAGTTACGGAAGCTCGCCAGTGCCTCTACTTTCTGAGGAGGCTGAAGAGAGCTGGACTTTGCACATCCACCTCACGTCATTTTACAGCTGCACCACTGTTTGGTGCAGAAACTGTACTGTGGCGGACAGGAAGCTACAACAGGTAGTCAAATCTACCCAATGAATCATTGATGCCAGTCTACCCACCATCAACAACATATGTACAGAAAGGTGCCTGAAAAGGGCCAGTAACATCATGAAGGATCCCACACACCCTGCTCATGGACTGTCTGTCCCACTCCCATCAGGGAGGAGGCTACGTAGCATCCACCCCAGGAACACCAGGCTCAAAAACAGTTACTCTTCTCAAGCAGTAAGGCTGATCTACATCTCCACCACTACTTTATTATTTCCTGACAGACACCTAACGTCACTTTATGGACATACAATCAATCGATGTACATCAGCTATCTTATGCATGTGTATTTTCTAATATTATTACTGTGCTTTTTTTTTAATCTTCTGTGGTGTTTTTTGTGCTGCATTGGATCCAGAGTAACAATTAGTTTGTTCTTCTTTACACTTGTGTACTGGAAATGAGGTTAAACAATCTTGAATCTTTCTGACTTTTCCATTCCTTCATCCAAACAGGAAGAGCGAGTTATGGGATGGGTGTGTTGCAAACAATTATGTTGCTGGAAGCAGCAGGCGGTTCCCTGTTGCACCCAATCAGTATTTTCTATCTGGTGAATCATGGAACTAGGTGCCGGGGCAGACCCAGCACTTCCTTAACCCAGGGGAAGACTGGACTGGCAAGCGCTGTTTCATTTCCAAACTAAGCTCGTGCTTGAAGTTAGAAGTGTCCTATGTGCTGCGTTGCATAGGATAACATTCAGGTTTGATTGCCAAGTCTGCTTGGTGCTGTCCAGGAGGTTTTATCGCGTGGGTTTGCTTGCCAGCCTGTTCCATCTCCACTCTCCCACACTAGTTGCCCAAGACATCAAACTCATTGCGAAGTATCGTTCTTCACCAGATGGGAAGCAGGCCGATTTCCCTTAGTTCACTGGAGTACGCTCCACAAGTTCCAATGTCACGGTGTTTGTTTCTTTGACACCATGGGTTGAATTGCAGTGTGAAATCAATTGTGACTTCCACTGGTAGCTCTTATGTTACCTTTCACCCCCGAAAAGGATTCCACAGCTGGAGAACCGGTGTTAACATTTTAAATCAAGTCGGGTTTGTTATGTGCACAGGTACTATGAAGGACAAGGTAGAATGAACAACTTGCTCGCAGCAGCATCACAGACACTGAAGGCCAGGCAACAACAGAATATAAATTACATATAAATTATGCACTAATTATACAAGGTGGTGAAGAGGGGAAAAAGAAGATTGCGCAAGGCAAGATATTAGTGCAAAAGTAAAACCAGAATGTGAGACAAACATTTTTTAGTGCAAGAGGTGGTCGGTAGTGTTCCATTGCTGAGGTGGATTAGGGTTGTTCGGGTCAGTTCAGGAACTTGATGGCTGGAGGAAGGCAGCTGTTTGTGTGGGACCTCAGGTTTCTGTAAATCCTACCCAATGGCAGCAGCAAAAATAAGGCATGACCCGGATGGTGGGGTTCTTTCAATCATCTCTCATCCGCATCATCAACCTGAACTGTTATCTCTTTCTCTATCCACTGATGCTGTTTGACTTGCTGGGTATCTTAGCGCTTTCCATTTTTGCTCCAGATAGCCAGGATTTGTAGCATTTTGCTCCTCAAAGGCTAGCTTGCATTATCCTGTGTGCATTATACCCACACATGCTCAAAGCAAGTGAGGCTGATGCCAGCCCACATTTGACAACTCTTCCATCTGGTTGATTCACCTAAGTGCCATTAACAGGCAGCGTGGGCCAGACACAGGAGATCAGGTCTGAGCACCGGGATCTCGCCAGCATCTGCACTGCATAGAGTGATCATCAATTATGGTATATGCAGACCTCCATCGACATTAAAATTAGAAACTGAATTGATTCCAATACCAATCCCTGGTGCACCCCACTCAGTACTTTCCCCTCCTACTCTGATGGAATTCCACAAATAAATAGCAATCATTGCCTGCTCTTTGTAGAATAAAACAACGGAGAAGGAGGCACTGGCCCATCGTTCTTATGCCCACTCTATCAAAGATGTCAATTACTTTGCAAATTACCTTAAATCACTTGGTTACAACCCTTCTTGGAAATAGTTTCTCCTTACTTGATATTAAAACTTTTCAGGACTTTGAATAGATCCCTTCATATCTCCCCTTTACCTTCTCTGTTCTAAAGGAAACAATCCTAGATTCTTCTACAATAACACATGCAAAATGTTGGAGGAACTCAGCAGATCAGGCAGCATTTATGGAAATGGATAAACAGTCAAAATTTCAGGCCGAGACCCTTCTTCATGACTGAAGAGGAAGGGGTGGGGGAGATGTCAGATAAACAAGGAAGAGGGAGAAGGGGGATTGCTAGAAAGTGATAGGTGAAGCAAGGTGAGTGGGAAAGATAGAGGGCTGGAGAAGAAGGAATGTGATAGGAAAGGAGAGTGGACCATGGGAGAAAGGGAAGGAGGAAGGAACCCAGGGGTAGGTGATATGCAGCTGAGAAGACATAAGGGGCCAGAGTGGGGAATACAAGAAGAGGGGAGGGGGGGATTTTTTTTAACAGGAAGGAAAAATCAATATTCATGCCATCAGACTGGAAGCTACCCAGATGGAATATAAGGTGTTGTTCCTCCACCCTGAGTGTGGCCTCATCGTGGCACAAGAGGAGGCCACCTTATCTCTCTTCCATTACTGGTGGCACTATAGTTAAGTGAGGTGGCCGGAAATGGATGGAATATCCAGGTGTAATTGCTTTTGAACTGACCATCCTGGTTGCTTTTTGCTGGCCTTAAGAATCTGGATTACGTACATAAATCCATGAATCTCTGTAAATGCACCCTATCGTAAACCAGATCATTTGTCATTTTTTTTTTCTCTTCTTATTCCACTGTTTCACAGGTTTTGTGTTAGATTTCATCCATCGTGTGTATTTCCAATGTATGCTCTGTGGGCACTTTATTAAATACTTCTTGTCTCCTTCCTGTTAGTTTCGACCAATCTGGCCGTTCTCCTTTGACCTCTCGAATTAGCAACGTCCACAGACCTGCTGCTCACTAGATTTTTTTTTGTTTTTTAGACCATTCTCGATAAACTCTAGAGAGTCGTGTGCGTGAAAATCCCAGGAGGTCAGCCGTTTCTGAGATACTCAAATCACCCCGTCTGTCACCAACAATCATTCCACCGTCAAAATCACTTCGATCACATTTCTTCCCCACTCTGATGTTTTGTCTGAACAACAACAGAACTTCTTGACCATGTCTGCATGCTTTAATGCATTGTGTTGCTGTCACATGATTGGCTGATTAGATATTTGTATTAATGAGCAGGTGTACGGGTGTAGCTAATAAAGTGGCCACTGAATATATGGTCACAGAAGTATATTATTCTGAAGTTATGATTGGTGTACCTTTTCCAAGTTTCATTATATGTGTTAACCTCAAAGATGGAAACTATATCCCCAAATCCAGATTATGAATATATATCGAAAGATGCAATAATCTCAAAATTAGTCCCTAGGAAATGCCACTATTAATTGTCCTCTTGTCTGAAAAACATTCATACACTGCTATTCTCTGCTTTCCACATTTCTGTCCAGATGGTCACCACACACCTTTACTTTCATGGGCTTCAGTTTTGCTAAGGTGTCTGCGATGGATAGTTTTCCCAAACATCTTTTGAAAATTCGTATACATAACATCAACCACACCATCCTCATCCATCCCCCTCTGCTATTAACAATTTCATGACCTTTCCTTGACTAGCCTACGTATCTCTGGTTTCCTCATCACTGCTAACAGATAGTTTTCACACTAGAGGAATGATCACAATTGAACACTTGGGGACCAAACGTAGAATCTGCTTTATCGAGTTGTTTAAGAGGTTCTTTGATAGGCACAGAATGGGGGAGGTATGGACCAAGTGCAGACAGAAGAGATTAGTTTAATTAGCCGTCATAAACTTAATTAGTTCAGCACGACATCGTGTTCCCCATACTGTAATTTGTTTTAATGTGCTATATTCCATGCTGTAAATATTTAGCAGTTCAGGCCTCGTGAGCTTCTCCACAGACACCATTTGACCTGCTGACCACTTCCCATTTTTAATTCAGGTTTTCAGTAGCTTTTTGCTATTGTGATTATTCTGGATTTGCTAATCTGTTTGATATATATTGTTGGGCTTATCCCTCTTCCCATTTTAAACAGTATTTTAGTTTCAGTGAAGGCTCTGAAATATGCGGCCATGACATCTGCTTTGTTCATCCTAGTTTCTGAAAGAATCACCCTCTGTGTGGCTGATTGTTGTCTGGCAGAATCAACATCACTTGATAGATATTGTTTTGGAACTACTAGTTATCCCTATGGAGGTGGAGTTCTCTACTCTTAACTGTTTGAAATGTGTTGATATGCTCTAATCTTAATGGAATATACTTTGTGAGCCCATTCTTATTCCTCCTTTTTACTTTCAGGCTTGGACTTTGTGGTTGACCCTGCCAACCTCACCATCTCAGTGGGTCTGAATGCCCAGATGCGATGTCAGTTGAAGGGCGTCTCCAGATGGCCCAGCATCCATTGGCTAAAAGATGGCGAGGAGCTGTACAACGCTGATTTCACCAGCGTGCCGCTCGGTGAGGATGAGGTGCTGAGTGTCATCAGGTAATCCTGTGGACTGGGAATCCCGTAGCTGTTTGAATCTCACTCCAGAGATGTGAGCCTAAATCTCAGGCTAATGCTCCAATAAAGTGCCCTGACAAGAGGCATGACTTTGAGATAAAATGCTTAAACTCGGGTGGTTTCTGCCCTCTCGCATGAACATGAAAGGTCCCATGGTATTATTGTGAAAAGAGATCATGTAATTCTCACTAGCTTTCTGGTTATCCTTCCATGAATAGCACTGAAATAGTTGTTACTTGCATTGCTGTTGGTTGGATTTTGTTGTTTGGGGTGTTTCCTCTCTAGAAACACTGATGACGCTCTTCTGATAATGCTGAGGCTGTGAAACATTATGTAAATCTTATTACATTGCAAGTCAGATTGAGGTTGCTTGTCTTGTAACCACAGTGAGGGATATTATAGTGGGAAGACATTGTACACAGCTGAGCTGAGTGCTCCTGAGCTTATTATGATATTGCTACCTCTGAGTGCACGGATGAAATGACTGAAGCCGTACTACAGTGTCAGATGATTGAAATGATGTGCGAACTTTCGACTTTAATCCATAGTGAATTCTCAATCAGTTAGGCTGTTGAGATGTGTGCTAAATAGAGGTGTCATGCTGATTCCAGGGGAAATAATGTTTCCTGAGTTGTTTCCAGCATCTGATGAAGGAGGATAACTTGTTTCCGCCTTTTTCCCTTACTCGACTGAAGGCAGTAAATGATGGTGCTACTCAGTAGAAGTAATCCTCGATCTTACTGTTGTGTCAAAGACCAGTTAATAGCTGTACCTGAATCTCAACATTCTGGATTGAGTCCCACCTCAGGGGTTAAAGTATGGGCCCTGTAAGCCCCACAAAATTGGAATATGTAGTCTGGTCCCTCTAACCAAGGGTCAGAACAGCAGTCAGCATTAAGGAGTCCGCCACGTGGCTGAGAGGAAGAGGTTTGAAAATCACTGAAATTCTCCATCTCATGAAGTTCCAGAGTTTATTGAAGGCTGGAAGTGATGGACTTGGCTCCCTAAGAGAACAGGGCACCTGCAGTGGCCTGGAATGTGATTGGGTTCCCAAGCCCAGCCCCCTCCCCAGGAGTAGGTCTCAGCGGAAGAGGCTATGGGACAAAGTGGTGAAAATGATTAGATTATGAGAACACTCAGTCCTCTTTTATTGTCATTTAGAAATGCATACATGCATTAAGAAATGATACAATGTTTCTCCATAGTGATATCACAGAAAACAGGACAAACCAAAGACTAACACTGACAGAACCACATAATTATAACATATAGTTACAGCAGTGCAAAGCAACACCATAATTTGATAAAGAACAGACCATGGGCACAGTAAAAAAAAGTCTCAAGTCCCGATTGACTCCCAAGTCCCCGGTAGCAGGCAGCAAAATGGAGAAACTCCCTGCCATAAACTTCCAAGGCACTGACAACTGCTGATGCCTTGGAAGCAGCCGACCACAGCCGACACCGAGTCCATCCATCCGAAAACTTTGAGCCTCCGACCAGCCCCTGCGATACAGCCTCCCGAGCGCCATCCTCTGCCAAGCGCCTTCAACCTCGCCCCGGCCGCCGAAACAATCAAAGCCGAGGATTCGGGGCTTTCTGCTCCAGAGATTCAGGTTACCACACAGTAGCAGTGGCAGCAAAGAGAGCATTTCAGAAGTTTCTCCAGATGTTCCTCCGTACTCTCACGTCTGTCTCCATCAAATCAGAATTGTGCACGGTCCCCTACTTGACAGATTACAGATATCATTCACTGGAGAGGACACACATGCTGCGTCGCGCCTCCATCTTCTCCTCCTCCTCCTCCTGTATAGTAAAAATAGTAAAAGCTCTGATAGTAAGAATAATGGGAAGAGAGAGCAAGGTAACAGACGGACACTATCAACCCCTCTTTGTCGAAGGACAAAGCCAATACAGGAGACAGATGGCACAGGCAGACGGTGCATCAAAATGGATGTGACAGGAGGAGGGGAGTATACAGAGATAGACTGACAAGGAAAGAAACGAGTTCCTGGAGATTGGAAGCAGTCCAACATGCTCCAGCTCTAGGAGCTAGAGGGTACAAAACAGTTAGACTTAGGGTTCCAGGGTCAAGTGAAGCCAAAGGAGCAGGTGGTGGATGGTTGTATGAGCAGTTGGTGCATATCACAAGTCCTGGTTATGTGACCATTGATACCAGGCAGTCTCTAAAGAGTATTGATAATTGTCGCAGGGGATGGGAACCAGGGTGTCAGAACAGATAGTGGAGAGGTTGTAGAGACAGATGTTGTTAAGACCTTAGACAAAGTCAGGAATTAAAAGTTGAGCATGGTATAACTAGTGTCCAGCGCTGCGAATATTTCAAAGCATTGTAAGAATCATAAGAAAGTATCGTAAGAAAGATGGGTGAGCTCAGGCCATGGATCAACACATGGAATTATGATGTTGTAGCTTCATTTGTGAGACTTAGTTGCAAGAGGGCAGGACTGGCAGTTCGATATTCTGGGGTTCCACTGTTTTAGATGCAGTAGAGTGGTAGATATTAAAGGGAGAGGGGGTGGTGTTACTAGTCAGGGAAAATCTCACAGCATTGCTCAGTCAGGATGGACTGGAGAACTTGTCCAGTGAGGCATTACAGGTAGATCTGAGGAATATGAAATATATGCCCACGTTAACAGGGCTATATTACAGACCACCCAACAGTCCGATGGAGTTAGAGGAATAAATTTGTAGAGGGATCACAAACTGTTGCAAGAAACATGATGTTGTTATAGTAGGTGCTTTTAACTTTCCACATATTGACTGGAAATCCCATACCATAAAAGGACTAGGTTGGATGAGTTTGTCAAATGTGTTCCGGAAAGTTTCGTTAATCGGTACGTAGAAGTCCCAATGACAGATTGTGCAATACTGGATCTGCTATCAACGAATGAGACAGGGCAGGTGACAGAAGTTTGTGCAGGGGAACACTTTGCATCTGGTGATCACAATGCCATTAGTTTCAAGGTAAATATGGAAAATGATGGGTCTGGTCCATGGGTTGAAATTCTAAATTGGAGAAAGGTAATTTTGATGGTATCAGAAAGAATCTGGCAAGTGTCGACTGAGGCAGGCTGTTTTCTGGCAAAGGTGTACTTGGTAAGTCGGAGGCCTTCAAAAGTAAAATTTTGAGATGTACAAAGCTTGTATGTACCTTTCAGAATAAAAGGTAAAGATAAGAGATTTAGGGAACCTTGCTTTTCAAGAGATATTGAGGCCCTGGTTAAGAAAAAAAAGGAGGTAGCAGGGATATGTAGGTAGGAACAAATGAGGTGCTTGAGGAGTGTAAGAAATGCAGGAGAACACCAAACAAAGAAATCAGGAGGGCGAAAAGAAGGCATGAAGTTGCTCTAGCAAGCAAGGTGAAGGAGAATCCCAAGGGATTCCACAACTACGTTAAGAACAAAAGGATTACAAGAGACAAAATTGGTCCTCTGAAAGACCGGAATGGTAATCCTTGCATGGAGCCAAGAGAGTTGGGGGAGATCTTAAATGAATTTTTGCATCTGTATTAACATAGGAGACAGACACGTAGTCTATAGAAGTGAGGCAAAGCTGCAGCAAGATCATGGGCCCTATACAGATTACAGAGGAGGAGGAGTAGGTGATTTGTCTGAGGCAAATCTGGGTGGACAAATCCTCAGGGCCTGACGATGTGGTCCCTCAAACCCTGTGTGGGAGGAAAATGCAGAGATATTTAAATCATCCTTTCCCATGTGTGAGGTGCCAGAGGATTGTACGATGGCTAATATTGTTCCGCTGTTTAAGAAAAGCTCTAAAAATAAACCAGGAAATTATAGGCCAATGACCCTGACATCAGTAGTGGGAAAGTTATTGGAAGGTGTTCTAAGGGACCGGATATATGAGGATTTAGATAGACATGACTAATTAGGGATAGTCAGCATGGCTTCATGTGTGATAGGTCATGTTCAACCAATCTATTCCCATTTTTCAAGGAGTTCACCAGGGATGACACAAAGGTTGAGGGTGTTGTGGATAGTGTGGAGGGCTGTCAGAGGTTACAGTGCGACATCGATAGGATGCAAGACTGGGCTGAGAAGTGGCAGATGGAGTTCAACCCGGATAAGTGTGAAGTGGTTCATTTTGTTAGGTCAAATATGATGGCAGAATATCGTATTAATGATAAGACTCTTGGCAGTGTAGAGGATTAGAGGGTTCTTGGGGTCCGAGTCCATAGGACAGTAAAAGCTGCTGTGCAGGTTGACTCTGTGGTTAAGAAGGCATACGGTGCATTGGCCTTCATCAATCGTGGGATTGAGTTTAAGAGCCGAGAGGTAATGTTGCAGCTATATAGGACCCTGGTCAGACCCCACTTGGAGTACTGTGCTCAGTTCTGGTCGCCTCACTACAGGAAGGATGTGAAAACCATAGAAAGGGTGCAGAGGAGATTTATAAGGATGTTACCTGGATTGGAGACCGTGCCTTATGAGAATAGGTTGAGTGAACTCGGCCTTTTCTCCTTGGAGCGGCGGAGGATGAGGGGTGACCTGATAGAGGTGTATAAGATGATGAGAGGCATTGATCATGTGGATAGTCAGAGGCTTTTTCCCAGGGCTGAAATGGCTAACATGAGAGGGCACAGTTTTAAGGGGCTTATAAGCAGGTACAGAGGAGATATCAGGGGTAAGTTTTTCACGCAGAGAGTGGTGAGTGTGTGGAATGAGCTGCCGGCGACGGTGGTGGAGGTGGATATGATAGGGTCTTTTAGGAGATTCCTGAATAGGTACGTGGAGCTTAGAAAAATAGAGGGCTATGGGTAACCCTAGGTAATTTCTAATGTTTGGCACAGCTTTGTGGGCTGAAGGGCCTGTATAGTGCTGTAGGTTTTCTATGTTTCTATGGAAGTTGATGAAGGCAAGGCAGTGGAATTTGTCTATATGGATTTTAGCAAGGCATTTGACAAGGTCTCGCATGGGAGGTAGGTGCAGAAGGCTCAGTCACCCGGCATTCAACATGATGTAATAATTTGGATAAGACGTTTGCGGGAGAAGCCAGGGAGTGGTAGTAGGAGCTGCCTCTCTGACTGTAGGTCTGTGACTAGTGGAGCGTCACAGGGATAGGTGCTGTGTCCGCTGTGTTCGTCATCTACACCAATGATTTGGATGATAATGTGGTTAACTGGATCAGCAAATTTGCAGATGACACCAAGATGGGGGGTACAGTGGACCATGAGGAAAACTATCAGAGCTTGCAGTGGGATCTGGACCAGCTGAAAAAATGGGCTGATAAATGGCAGATGAAATTTAATGTAGACAATACCAGGTGCTGCACTTTGGTAGGACCAACCAGGGTAGATCTTACGCAGTGCACTGTAGGGCCCTGAGGAGTTTCATAGAACAAAGGGATCTGGGAAAACATGTCCATAATACTTTGAAAGTGGTATCACAGGTCATAAAGAAAGCTGTTGGCCAACTAGCCTTCGTAAATCAACGTTTTGAGAACAGGAGATGGGATGTTATGTTGATGTTGTATAAGATATTGGTGAAACCCAATTGCAGTCGTGGTCACTTACCTACAGGAATGATGTAAGTAAAGTTGAAAGACTCCAGAAAAAATTTACAAGGATGTTGCTGGGACTGGAGGACCAGTGTTATAAGGAAAGATTGAATATGTTAGGAGCTTATTCCTTAGAACATAGAAGATTGAGAGGAGATTTGATAGAGATATTTAAAATTATGAGGGGTATAGAAAAAGTAAATGCAAGCAGGCTTTTGCTTCTAAGGTTGGGTGAGACTACAACTAGAGGTTGTGGGTCAAGGGTCAAAGGTGAAAAGTTTAAGGGGATATGAGGGGATCTTCTTCACTCAGATGACAGGGAGAGTGTGGAATGAGCTGCCAGTGCAAGGGGTGCATGCAAGCTCGATTTCACTGTTTAAGAGAAGTTTGGATAGGTCCATGGATGGCATGGGTATGGAAGGCTATGGTCCCAGTGCACATCGATGGGAGTAGGCTGTTTTAAATGGTTCAGCACAAACTAGATGGACTGATGGGCCTGATTCTGTGCTGTATTTTTCTATGACTGTATGACTGTAGTGGCTGGGGATCTCCCCCCCTTGAAAAGACACTGGACAGAAGAAGACAATGGTAGCCACTTCTGTAGAATTTGCCAAGGACAGTCATGGTCAGAAGACCACAATTAGCATGTCATATAACACAGCACATAACGATGATGATGACTCTAGTATGTATTTTGTTTTATTATGAATAAAGTCTATATTTGAAATATAAAAATAATATGAAGCCTCAGAAGGGGTTTTGCATAAACGTTCTTCCTTGATACAGCAATCATGAAATTCCATGTGATTCCTGGTTCTAAAGCAGACCATAAGGGAGGGAGGGAACATCGACTCAGACCATGAGAGGCCATAAGACCATAAGAGAACTTGCTAACACCCTCCCAACAACCTCGCTCCTCACTTTTGTCCTTGCCCTGTTTCAAGGGAGTTCACCTTGCAAGCTGCTTATTTTGCTAACATTGTAGAACTTTACTTTCAGTATTATTTTTCTTATCCTTGGACTTTATTGCCCTTTTTCCAAAGGCAGGTTGAGAAGCCTCTCCACCTTCATGTAAAGTGTAGATGCTTCTCACAGCATGTTAGCAATCTCTGTCAAGCAGAAAGATCCCACAATTTGCCGGTGCCACTTTGTGACGAAAACAGAAAATGCTGGACACACTCAGCAGGTCAAGCAGTATCGATGGAAAGAAGCTCGAAATGTTAACTCTGTTTCCTGCATTTTATTTCCGATTTCACTTTTGTTTTTGATTTTCACTTTGAGGCCAACCGTATTGCCCTCAGTGCCCTGGCTGAGATTCACTTAGAAGGATCTCTGTAATACGTTAACCCTTGTTCTGTCCTCCTATGACCTGCAGTCCCAATATGCTGCTTTTACATCATCTTACACCAGATTAAACTTTGACCTGTGCATGTGGCCCAGGCCTAGATCACATGATCCATTCGACTGCAGCCTCATTGGGATAACTGAAAATTTCAGGTATTGGCTGCCTGCACTCTCTCTCTGAGTTAAATGAGTGGCTTTACTTTAACACCAGTGCAAAGGTCACTCGGTTACCTCGAGTTCCCTGTGTTTTACCGGAGCCTCTGTGTTGCTACTTCTGTTGCAGGCTGAGTGGAGTACAGCAGACGGACATGGGCTGGTACTGGTGCACGGTCAACGTGAAAGGAGCTAACGTCAATTCAAAGAAGGCCTTTTTAACAGTGGAAGGTAGGAGGGCCAACCTTCAGGTTACCCTGAGCAAGGAAGGCTTGGTGTTTAGGCCTTACTGAAGTGAACGAAGTGAGAAGACAAGACAACATCAGTGGTTTAATGTCATAGATGCTGAGCTGTTGTTCAGGATAATAGGGATTAAACCATGTTCCTGGCACAAGGTTAACGTTCACTGAAAATGCAGGATCCTTAAATGGGAAGATTGATACTACTTCGGATAACAATTATGGTAGTGTCTTTATCAGAGATATTAAGCTATTGGGTAGCAGCTGTACCTGTATTAAGGGCTATTGTATAGAGCAAAATTGGAGATTATTTTGAGAACTTTTCATGGGATTTAAGATAATAGTGCGAAAATGGGACTCACTCGGGAGGGAATCTTGTTCGGATGGGACCAGTTGGGTCGAAGGGCATGCTTCTATGCTTTACGACCCTGTCACTCAAACAGAAGATGCAGGGTTTTTATATTTGGGATTTAGGATATCATGCGTTTCATAGATTATGAAGGAATTCTAATTGTGTGGGTTTAGGGTGAGTTTTAGTTTGTAGGTTGCAGGGTCAGTGTTGATCAATGATAAAAGTTTGGTAGAACTAACCTGCTAACATCATTTGACTGGTAACTACTCTGGGTGACAAGCTAACTCAACGTAGAGGCAAATGATGGGACTTACACAGGTGGGGGAAGAGGATATGTTTGGGATTTGAGTATACGACATGGCTTTGTAACAACATGTATATTTTCTTGACTAGGCTTGCCATATTTCACAATCCAGCCACAGGATATATACGTACTTAAAGATGCACCCTTTAATTTAACGTGTGCTGCGAATGGTCGGCCAGAGCCAATGGGGATTTTATGGAAGAACGTTGGGGTCTTAGTTGAAGAAAGATGGAACGCATCCTTTTCAATACTCACTGTTAAAGGTAAAGCCTATGTAAAATCGAGTTGGATTATTTCTTAATACTTAATCATCTTGGTATCATCAATGGGTGTTAAAAGGTCAGGCAAATCATCTGCTGATATTGGGCAATGAGTTCAAACACTAATCATCTTATAGCATCTAACCTTGGACCCTGATTACACTGGAGTGAGTGCAGACGAGATTCACCACCTTGGTGTCTGAGGTTGAATGTTGAGGTGAGATGTATTTGCTCTTCTTGGAGGGGAGGAAGCTGAAGAGGTGGTCAGTACATAAATTTTTGAAGGGCTTACACAGAGTGGACGATAGTATATACAATTATGAAGGGTTTATATAGAGTGTACAATATTATATACAATTATGAAGGGTTTTCACCGAGTGGACAATAGTATATACAATTATGAAGGGTTTATATAGAGTGTACAATACTATATACAATTATGAAGGGTTTTCACCGAGTGGACAATAGTATATACAATTATGAAGGGTTTATATAGAGTGTACAATACTATATACAATTATGAAGGGTTTTCACCGAATGGACAATAGTATATACAATTATGAAGGATTCACATAGAGTGGACAATAGTATATACAATTATGGAGGCTTTACACGGAGTGAGTGGACAATGGTATATACAATTATGAAGGGTTTACACAGAGTGGACAATGGTATATACAATTATGGAGGGTTTACACAGAGTGGACGATGGTATATACAATTATGAAGGGTTCATATAGAGTGGACAATAGTATATAAAATTATGAAGGGTTCATATAGAGTGTACAATACTATATACAATTATGAAGGGTTTATATAGAGTGTACAATACTATATACAATTATGGAGGCTTTACACAGAGTGAGTGGACAATGGTATATATAATTATGAAGGGTTTACACAGAGTGGACAATGGTATATACAATTATGGAGGGCTTACACAGAGTGGACAATGGTATATACAATTATGAAGAAATACAATTATTAAGAAATGCGGTTGACTCGTAACTGCTCTCTGAGGTGGCCTAGCAAGGCATTCCGTTGTAATAAACCACTATGTGCTGGTAAATGGGAATGCCATGGTCAGCATGGACATGATGGGCTGAAGGGCCTGTTTCTATGCTGTGTGACTCTACAATTAATAGTAATGGCTCTTATGGGAAAGCCATGTTCTCTTGCTCCAGTTATTCAGCCATCTGAATCAGTTTCATTATAGTGCTGAAGGTACCTGTGAAATCCATCTGTGAAGCATTCTGTAGTACTGCATGGCCAGGTTGGCTGTCATGTTCCTGAAATGGGATCCATTCCTAAGAGGCTGGAGGTCTCATTTGTTCGCATTCATTAATCTGTTACTTCCTGAAAGCACATCAGTGCCTCATCTTGTTATCCTGGACAAGCATAGCGTTAGGTCTCTGGTCTATTCTGGGGTTGGCCAGCAGGGGCAGACATTGCTCCTGAAGGGTTTTATCCCAGAACTGCTTGGAGTCTTGTCACTGGTCATTGACTGCACATATTCCCAATTAACATCTGTGTATTTAAACCCTGCTTCCTATACCTTAATTTGCTCAGTCTTAAAGTGTGATCTTGTAAGTGGTGTCTCAGGTATTTTTGTTCTGGATTTTTTGGTGTGTTTTTGACGTCTGTTTACTGCCTGCCATTTCTGGAGCTGATTTATGCATGAAGATCTTGGATGACTGTACTTTTGTTTGGATTACAACATTTTTGAGTTGGACTGGTTGCCTGTTTCTTGCCCATCTTGGGCAAAAGAAAGTAAAACTTGCTTTTGAATCTGCACATCAACTCCTGTCTGCATTGTGCTTTCTGCAGTTGGGTTCACTCTCAGTGCAGTGCTCAGCAGTACGGTGCCGGACTTCCACCCTGAGTTCATTTCCCGATCGGGCCATTTCCCTTGCGTGTAGAGTGTAAAGAAGGTGTAAAGCACGCTTGTCATTGGCTGAGGCAATGAGAATTAGAGTGAAGAAGTTATGTCGCAGCTTAGGACTCATGGGGAATATTGTGTACAATTCTGGTCACCCCATTGCAGGAGGATGTGGAGGCTTTGGAGAGGGTGCAGAAGAGGTTTATCAGGATGCTGCCTAGATTAGAGTGTGTGAGCTACATTTATGGAGAGGATGGGCAGACCTGGGTTGTTTTCTCTGGAGCGTTGGAGGCCGAGGGGAGACCTTTAGCAGTATAATTGTTATGAGATGTTTAGTTTGGGTAGACGGTCAGAATCTTTTTCCCTGCAAAGAAATGCTAAATAGTAGAGGACGAGCATTTAACGTAAGAAAGGGTAAGTTTAAAGAAGATGTGCATGCAAGTTTCTTTACACAGTGGTGGGTGTCTGGAACTGACTGTCAGGGTGGAAGCAGCTATGATAGAGACATTTAAGAAGCTTTTAGATAAATACATGAATATGTGGGGAATAGTGGGATATGGGAACATGCAGGCAGGAGAGATTTCATTTAATTTGGCATCCAGTACAGCACAGGCACTCCGGGCCAAAGTGCCTGTTCCAGTCTGATATTAATCTGTGCTTTGTCGTACTCCTTTTGACTTGCAGCTGCCTTGCTGGTTGTGTTGTCACTGAGTAATGCCCAGTGTTATTGCCAGTGCCCAGTCAGAGTGACAACAGGCCGTGGCAGCACCAGCTTGCTTGGAGAGGCACTGCTGTGTCTCAGGGCACCAGCCTCTTCTGAACCGTCAGTTCCACCCAGGTGACACATTTTACATTCTGTTGCTGTTTCCGATGGTAACAGGGAGTCTTGTTCTTGTAACTGCTTCAGTCGGAACATATCAGCGAAACATCCTCACTCAGCTCTCTGTAGAAGACTTCCACGCTAGTGGGATGAGGTATGCCTCGCTGATGGAACACAAATGGGTTTCTGAATCAATTTGTCCATCAGCTTTTCATTGGGAGAGCAATGACTGTCAATTTCCTTGTTCTCTCCCCCTCCCTGGTGTCGAGGCAGATGGATGAGTGTGCTTTGAGCTTCTCTGCAATCTGACAGCACACCCACCACCCTGCGCCCCCCCAGGTTTGTTGGGGATTTTGGTAGTGACCTGCTCTCCATCCATCAGTCGCGTAAGCCCACGTGCCAGGACACCCGTTCCTGCACTGAGCTGAGCTTGTCAGCAGCATGCTGCATGGACAGACAGGCACTACACACCACCGTGGTGCATCCCTGTTGAGTCGTACAGCACAGAAACGGGGCCTTTGGCCCAACTCCTCCATGCCAGCCAGAGCACCCACCTAAGCTGGTTCCATTGGTCTGTGTTTGACCCAGATTCCTCTAAATCTTTCCTATTCATATACCTATCCGAATGTCCGTAATGTTCCTGTCTCATCTGCTTCCCCAGCAGCTCATTCCACATACTGTATGTACCACCCTCAGTATGAAGGAGTTGCTCCTCAGGTCCATTGAAAATCTTTCCTCTTTCACCTTTAACCTATGCCTTCCAGTTTGCTTCACCTTCCCTAAGGGGAAAAAAGGCAGGGTACATTCACTCTATCTCTGTCCCTCGTGATTTTATGCACCCCTGTGTTTAATTAAAGCATTTCACCCATTGAAATAGAGAGTTGGACACAGGCTGACATCTCATCTAAGGCAGTGGACAATTTAAACTTAGAAAGATGGGTATCTGGGAATGATCTGCAACATAAAAGTAACTGAGAAGTAGGTATGGTTTCATAGAAGAGATTTCTAACTACTTTTGTACTGCTTTACATCAGGACTTCCAGTTTATCTGTCCCAACCCCATTCTCCACTTTTATTTGTAAACTTTGAATAAAATCCTTGTAATATAGCTTTCCCTTCTAGCTCAAAAGGGGAAGCTGGTGGGGAGATTGATTGGAGACAGCTCCACTGCTAGGGACCCCAGGCTTCACAAACTTCTCGGTTCTAGGAGTTACAGACTGACACCAAGCTGGTGTGTCCCTGTTGAATCATAGAATAATACAGTGTTGAAACAGGCCCTTTGGCCCATCTTGTCTGAGGTGCCCTCTTAAACCTGTCCCATTTGGCTGTGTTTGGCAAGTATTCCTCTAAATCTTGTATACTGTACTTATTTATAAACTTATCCAAATGCCTTTTAAATGTCATCAGTGTACCTGCCTCATCTACTTTCTCTGTGATCTAACTGAGGGGTTCAGATGGTAAGAACAGAATAATGATTTTCCATGAATAGATTACAGGCTGAAATCTAATTGAGGGATTTGTAAGAGTCACAAGGAAAATGTGTAGGAGCTAGAGGAGACCACCATTCCAAGCCTTCCCTGGCTATGCTCCCCAACTCTTCCTGCACTACGTTGGTGCTGAGCTCATCTATTTCACCAACTTCGTCCCCAACTTCCACCCTGACCTTAAATTCACTTGATCCATCTCTGAACCTCCCTCCCGTTTCTAAATCTCTCTGTCTTCATCCCTGAAGACAAACTGTCTACTGACATCTTTTATTAACCTACTGATTCCTATGGCTATCTTGACTATACCTCTTCCTGCCCTGTCTCCTGTTAAAATGCCATTTACCTCTTCTCAGTTCCTTTATCTCTGCTGCATCTGTATCAGGATGAAGCTTTCCCTTCCAGGACATCAGAGGTGTCCTCCTTCAAAGAAAGGGATTTCCTTTCCTTCCCTATTGATGCTGCCCTCTCTTGCATCTCCTCCATTTCCTGGACATCTGCACTCACCCCCTCTTCCCATCGCCTTCACAAGGATAGAGCTCCTCTTCTCACCTACCACCCCATGAGCCTCCATGTTCAACACATCATTCACCACAATGTCCACCATCTTCAACAGGACCCTACCGCCAACCATATCTTTACTCCCCCCCCAATTCCCTTTGTGATTCCCTTGTCCATTTGACTCTCTCCACTAATCTCCCTCCTAACACATATCCCTCCAAACGACAGAAATGCTACACTTGCCCGTTCATGTCCTCCTTCGCCTCTGTTCAGGGCCCCAAGCAGTCCTTCCAGGTGAGGCAACACATCACCTTCAAATCCACTGGGGTCATCCCTTGTATCCAGTGCTCCTAATGTGGCCTCCTCTACATTGGTAAGACCTGACACGAATTGCGGAACTGCTTTGTTGAGCATTTCTGCTCTATCCACCAAAAGCGGAATTTCCCAGTGGCTATCGATATTAATTCCTATCGCCATTCCTGTTAAAACATGTCGTTCTTTGGCTTCCTCTTCTGCCACAATGAGGCCAATCTCAGGGTGGAAGAGCAACACCTCATATTCTGTTTGGGTAGCCTCTGACCTGATGGCATGAATATCGATTACTCCTTCTGGTAATTAAAAATTTCCCTCCCCCTCCCCTCTTGTTCTATTCCCCACTCTGACCTCTAACCTCTTCTTATCTGCCTATCACCTTCCCCGGTGCCTCCCCTTCACATTCTACCATGGCCCACTCTCCTCTCCTATCAGATTCCTTCTCCTCCAGCACTTTACCTTTCCTTGCTTGTCGTCCTCCTCCTCCCCTCCACCTTTTTATTCTGGCGTTTTCCCCCTCCCTTTCCAGTCCTGATGAAGGGCCTCAGCCTGAAAAGTCGACTGTTTATTCATTTCCATAGTTGCTGCTGAGTTCCTTGAGGAATAACAAAGTAGTGTTTGTGGACTGTTCAGAAATCTAATGGTGGAGAGGAAGAAGCTATTCCTAGAATGTTGAGAGTAGATGTTCATCCTTGATGCTGGTGGTGAGGGTCTGAGTGATGGACGCCGCTGCCTTGAGCCTCAGCCTTTTGAAGATGTCCTCGATTGTGGAGACAGTTGTTCCCGTGAAGGGACTGGCTGAGTCTGCAGCCTCTTGTTATTCTGTACGTTCATCATCATCGTTATGTGCTGCTTCATATAACGTGGCCGATAATAATCTTTCCACGACCATGACTGTTCGTGCCAAATTTTCCGACAGAAGTGATTTGCCATTGTCTTCTTCTGGGCGGTGTCTTTACCAGGCAGGTGACCCAGACATTATCAAATTTTCTAGTCTTTGATGAGACATCTATTTCTTTAATTCTTAAGAAAGATAAAGACCCTATGGATTGCGCTTCATATCGACCTATATTAAATGTAGATGCTAAAATTCTTTCAAAAATAATGACTTATCGGTTGGAGAATACATCAGCTAAAATTATTTCTCAGGACCAAACAGGTTTTATAAAAGGCTGTTATTCTTTTTCTAATACTCGGAGACTGTTAAATGTTAAATACTCACCCCTCTCGAAAACTCCCCAATGTGTTGTTCTCTTGATGCCAAAAAGGTATTCGATAGAGTTGAATGGAAATATTTATTTAACGTTTTAGAGAAATTTAGCTTTGGTACTAATTTTAATAAGTGGATTAGAATAATATATAAAAGCCCTATTGCCACTGTGATTACTAATAACTGTAGATCCCCCTTTTTCAACTTTTGCAGGGTACGAGACAAGGATGTCCACTAAGTCCTTTGTTATTTAATTTGTTGCTGGAACTTTTGGCTATTGCACTTCGTGAAGCTAAGGATATTCAAGGAATTTCTATAAATGGGACTATTCATAAGATTTCTCTTTATGCTGATGATCTCTTAGTTTATGTTTCGAATCCGGAAGAATTTATTCCTAGTTTATTGAAATTATTATATGAATTTGGAAAGTTGTCAGGATATAAATTAAACCTGCATAAGAATGAATTAATTTCCTTTAAATGATTCTGCTTTTATATATGATGATATTCCTTTTAAAGTTACAGATTCTTTTAAATATTTAGGTATTATCATCACTAAAAAATATGGAGACCTTTATAGAGCTAATTTAGTTCCCTTAGTGGATTTTATGAAGCAATTATTTTCTAGATGGAATCCTCTTACACTTTCGTTAGTTGGTCGAATTCATGCAGTTAAAATGATGATTTTACCAACATTTTTATATATATTTCAAAATATTCCTATTATTTTTAACCAAGAAGTTTTTTGATCAGGTTGACTCTGTTATTTCATCTTTTGTTTGGAATAATAAAAGACCAAGAATTGGAAAATGTCATTTACAAAAATTAAAAAAGGATGGATGTCTTGCTTTGCCTAATTTAAGAATGTATTATTGGGTGGTTAATATATGCTATGTGTGTTCTTGGTTATATTGGACTGATAAAAATGAACGACCACCTTGGGTTGATTTGGAATTGAAAGCTGTGAAGCAATTTTACTTAAGTTCGCTATTAGGAGCTTCTTTACCGGTACAACTAGCCAAAATTTCTATTTTAAATATAAATCCTATGATTAAGCAGTCATTACGAATTTGGTATCGGTTCCATAAGTTTTTTAATCTTAAAAAATTTAACCTTCTTAGTTTAATTTATCAAAACTATTCATTTAAACCTTCACTTGGTGATCCTACCTTTTCTCTTTGGAGGAATAAAGGAATTTATTCCTTTATGGATCTGTTTCAAGAAGGCTGATTGATGTCCTTTGAGAAATTAGCAACTAAATACTCTCTTTCACACTCACACATTTTGAAATATCTTCAGGTCAGACACTTTTTACAAGAATATTTAAGTAATTTTCCATATATACAAGATTCTGACCTGTTAGATATTATTTTAAAAATGAACCCTTTAGTGAAAGGTTTTATTGGGAATATAATTTACTATTACAACAGGATAATTATCCTCTATTTAAAATTAAGCAAGATTGGGAAAGAGAACTTAACATGACTCTGATAACAGAAGATTGGTCACGAATTTTGAAGTTGGTTAACTCTTCTTCGATTTGCGCCAGTCATTCCATAATTGAATTTAAAATTGTACATTGTTATTATTTGACAAAGGAGAGACTGTTGGAAATATTTCCTAATGTTGATAGTCAGTGTGATAGATGTAAAACTGAGATAGCTGCATTGACACATATGTTTTGGTCATGTTCTGTATTGAAACAGTTTTGGAAATCTATTTTTTCCACAATTTTCAAAGCTCTAAAAATTAATTTACAACCTAATAAACTGACAGTTTTGTTCGGTATTATTCCTCAATATATTCATGGTATTTCTATATCAGACCAACATGTAATTGTGTTTGTTACATTGTTGGCTAGAAGGGCTATTTTATTAAAATGGAAAGAGTGGTTCTCTCAGGTGATTCTATGTCTTAGTTTGGAAAAAATCAGAAGTCAAACTTTTGATCCTCGATTTCACTTTGAGAAAAGGTGGGGCTCTTTTGCCCGCTACTATCATTTGATTTGAGTTCATTAAGATGGTTCCCTTCTGATTCTTGGGTAAATGGATTTGGTTGGTGGATTGATGTCTTTTTTTAAATGGAAGCTTGTATAGTGTATAGCTCCGGGTTTGTGCTCCAAATGTTTTTTTTTGTTAGCAGGGTTTTTTTTTGTTTTAATTAGTAGGGGTTCTTTTTTCCTTCTTTCTTTTTTCGAAAAAAAAATAGCTTTAACATTTTGTCTTTCTTCTTCTTCTTCTTCTTATTATTGATATACTGTTTAGCTTGGTTAATAGTTTGACTCTTATTCTACATATTGATATACTGAGTTGATTATTTTAATGTATTTTTTGTTGTCGATTTTCAATAATAACTAATAAAAAGATTTAAAAATGAAATGAAAGGTCTGATGACATTTCACATCTCAAATTCCCGACCTCGGGTGCTGTTCTGTGTGGAGTTTGCCCATTGTCTATGTGACATGTGGGTTTTCCACGTGTGCTCCAGTTTCCTCCCATGTCCCAAAGACATTGATTTGTAAGTTAATTGGTTCCTGTAAATTGCCCTGATTTGGGTGTTTATATACTGGGGACCCAATCCAGGCCCCTTATTCACATTTGCACTGGGGTGGGAGGGACCCTTAATCATGCTGGCTTCTTTCCTAGGACAGCAAGAAGTGAAGAGTCCATGTAGGCTGGTTTTCATGCTGGGCTAAGCTGTGTCCACAACCCTACTGTTTCTTGCAGTCTTTGTCACTATGTGCGCTGGCAATATTGGAACCCATGTGCAGAGGAAGGACAGACTGCATGTACAGATGGCGATGAGAGTTTATTCACAATAATTCCAAAAAGAAACATCAATGGCTCGGCTGAGCAACACAGCGAAAAGTAGCATCCTCAAAACTAAGACCCCACAATCAGAACTAATCAGGCTTCCACTTAAATAATACAGGTAACACAGAATCCCTGAGCCTATCAAAATAAACTTAACAAACTTAAACAGAGGACACCAGGAGATCGAATTACAAACAGTGAGTTGCTCGAGAAAAACACAAGAAACTCTGAATGATTAACCAGTTCAGCACATCTAGAAAGCTTGGAGCCTGACACTGTCCAGCACCCAGCACAGGTCCGAAGAACTCATTGCAATTTTGGGCAGAGCAATTGCGATACCAAGCTGTGAGGCATCCAGATAGGGTGCTTTCTGTATGGCATCTATAAAAGCTAGTGAGAGTCAACAGAGATATGTCAAATTTCCTTGGCCTTCTGAGGAAGTAGAAGTGCTGATGTGCTCTCTTGGCCATGGCTTGTACATGTTTAGACCAGGACAAACTACTGGTGCTACTTACTTGATAAGCAAGCAGACGAAAGGTAACTCTCGTAGATGGGAATGACGGGCAAGGAAGGTTTGATTGTCTGCTCCTAACTTTGATGTGCTACTCTCAGGTTTCATAAGCCTCTCTGCTTCTTTACTTTCAGCTGTGTGAATGGGATGGGGAGCTGGCTACTTTGAGATGGTGGAGGGTAACACATTGTCTCTCTGTGTTCACTGTTGTCAGGAATTAAAAGCCAGACCACTTTCACTTGTGAAGCGCATAATGCAAAGGGAGTTGCCGTCTCCAGGACAGCAAGCGCCTATGTCAAAGGTAAGTTTAGAGTCACACTTAATCCACTGCAGTTCAGCCCCACTACTCAACCCATAATTCTGTTCTTCACTTGACCACTCCAATGTTCTCCTAGTCTGACTTCCGTAAACCAGCCTTCCCTCCATGGACTGTCCACACTTCTCACTGCCAACAACTGACATGATGTGCAGTGACAGATGACTGCAACAACATCCAGAGGAACGACAGACTCCCATGTTGAGATAGAAGCAAGAGTTTATTCATAGGAATTCCAACACTACATCGGTGGCTTGACCGAGTGACATAGCCAGCCAGATCATTCTCAAACACACAGGCAATCTGCACCAACTGGGAGTCCACTGGGAATAAGTGCAGTACACTGAAAACCCGTGCCAGTCAAAATAAACTTGACAAGATTAAACAAAAGGCAGAAGTACTTAACGACTCCAGATAAGACAACAATGAACAAATGCAGATGCAAAGTGGGGCTCATGACAGTACCTCCTTCTCTAAAGCCAGCACCTGGGGAACACGAGACAGGGCTGGGAAATTCTGGGGATGCCTACTGTGTTCATGGTGCTGAATGAATGAAAGATGTTCCTCATATTTTGATCCTCTGGGTGATTTCCAACATTCTCTTTAATTTTACATTTAAGCGCTTCCTCTGCTAGATCACCTTTCAATACTCGATCTCCTGTTAGGGAATGAGACAGAGCGGTTGACAGATGTTGGTGTAACGAACACTTTGCACCTCGTGATCATAATGCCATTAACTTCAAGATAATTGTGGAGAAGGATAGGTCTGGTCCTTGGGTTGAGATTCAAAATTGGAGAAAGGCCAATTTTGATGGTAACGGAAAGGATCTGGCAAGTGTGGATTGGGACAGCTGTTTTCTGGCAAAGGTGTTCTTGGTAAGTGGGAGGCCTTCAAAAGTGAAATTTTGAGAGTACAGAGTTTGTATGTTCCGGTCAGAATAAAGGGCAAGCATAACAGGTTTAGGGCACCTTGGTTTTTGAGAAGTATTGAGGCCCTGGTTAAGAAAAAGGAGGTGCATTGCAGCAAGGAGCAAATGAGGTTCTTGAGGAGTATAGGAAATGCAAGAGGACACTTAAGAAGGAAATTGCGAGGGTTAAAACAAGGCATGAGGTTGCTCTAGCAGACAAGTTGACAGAGGGCAATTAAGAACAAGAGACAAAATTAATCTTGAATATCAGAGTGATCACCTGTGCATGGAGCCGAAAGAAATAGGAGAGATCTTGAATGGATTTTTTGTATCTGTTTACTCGTGAGATGGACACAGAAATAAAGTGAGGCAAAATAGCAGGGAGGTCTTGGACCGTACAGGTATTACAGAGGAGGAGGTGTTTACTGTCTTGAGAAAAAATTAGGGTGGGTAAATCCCCAGGGTCTGACAATGCGCTCCAATATGGGAGGCAAGTGTAGAAATTGCAGAGGCCCTAGCAGAGTCCTTAGCCACAGGTAATGTGCTGGATGATTGGAGGATAGATAGTGTTGTTCCATTGTTTAAGAAGGGATCTAAGAATAAGCCATGAAATTATAGACCAGTGAGTCTGACATCAGTAGTGTGTAAGTTATTGGAAGGTATTCTAAGGGACTGGATATGCAAGTGTTTTAATAGAATGGGACTGATTAGGGATAGTTAACATAGTTTTGTCTATGGTAGGTCGTGTTGAACCAGTCTTAGTGTTTTTCAAGTAAGTTACCAGGAAAAGTTGATGAAGGCAAAGTTCAAAATAATTTTATTGTCTGAGTAAATATATGTCATCGTATACAACCTCGAGACCCATCTTCTTGCAGGCATTCACAGTAAGTACAAAGAGAAAAAGAAAATAAATAAGCAATGTAGATCAAGAACATGAGATGAAGACTTCTTGAAAGTGATTCCATAGGTTATGGGAGTAGTTCAATGAGTGAAGTTATCCCCTCTGCTTCAAGAGCCTAATAGTTTAGGGGTAATAACTGTCCCTGTATCTGGTGATGTGAGTCCTCAGGCTCCTGTACCTTCTTCCTGATGTTAGTAGTGAGAAGAGAGCATGGCCTAGATGGTGTGTGTCCTTGATGATGGATGCTGCTTTCCTGTGACAGCACTCAATGTAGATGTGCTCAGTGGTGTAGTGGGCTTTACCCGGGGTGGACTAGGCTGTGTCCATTTTTTATTTAAGGGCATTGGTGTTTCCCTACTAGGCATTGATGCATCCAGTCAATATACTCTCCATCGCACAGCTATAGAAATTTGTCAAAGTTTGAGATGGGCATGCTGAGTCTTTGCAAATTTCTAAGAAAGTAAAGGCACTTCCATGGTTTCTTTGTAGTGTTTCTTGTGCACTGGACCCAGGCAATGGGTGTTGTCTACATGGACTTTAGCAAGGCCTTTGACAAGTTACCACATGGGAGGTTGGTCAAGGAGAGTCAAACATTCAAGATGAGGTAGTAAATTGGAATAGACATTGGCTTTGTGGGGGAAGCAAGAGAGTGGTAGAAGATGGCTGCCTCTCTGACTGGAGGCCTGTGATTAGCGGTGCACAGCAGGAATTAATACTGGGTCCATTGTTTGTCATCTATGATCCAGGTCAATGATCTGGATGTTAATGTAGTAAATTGGATCAGCAAATTTGCGGATGACACCAAGACTGGGGGCATAGTTGACAGCGAGGAAGGTTGTCAAAGCTTGCAGTGGGATCTGGACCAGCTGGGAAAACAGGTTAAAAAACGGCACATGGCATTAAATGCATGTAAGTGTGTGGGGCTGCACATTGGGAGGACAAACCAGGAAAGTATTTACATGGTGAGTGGTATGGTACTGAGGAGTGCAGTAGAATGGAGGGATCTGGAAATGCAGATCCATAATTCCTTGAAAGTGGTGTCACAGGTTGAAAAAGTTTGTCACATTGGCCTTCATAAATCAAACTATTGAGTACAGGATTTGGGATGTTATGCTGAAGTTGTATAGTATGGGGTATTGTGTACATTATTGGTCACTTACCTATAGGAAGGCTGTCAATAAGATTGAACGAGTACAGAGAAAGTTTGCAAGGATGTTGCCAGGACCTGAGAGCCTGAGGAAGCTTGAATAGGTTAGGACTTTATTCTTTAGAGCGTAGAAGGATGAAGGGGGATTTGATAGAGGTGTACAAGATTATGGGGGTATGGATAGGGTAAGCAGGGTTTTTATACTGAGGTTGGGTGAGGCTAGAACCAGAGGTCATGTGTAAAGGGTGAAAGGTGAAATGTTTAAAAGGATCCTGAGGTGGAATACCTTCACTCAGAGGCTGGTGAGAGTGTAGAACGAGCTGTCAGTGGAACTGCTGGATGCCGGATTGATTTCAACATTGAAGAGGAATTTGTAAACATTTTAGAGAAACCTGGGTGGAAGGTGTATTGAGGGCTATGGTCTGAGTGTGAGTTGATGGGACTAAGCAAATAAATAGTTTCACATGGACTAGATGGGCTGAAGGGCCTGTTTCTCTGCTGTTGTGTTCTATGACTCTAAACCCCCTTCATTTCCCTTTATTCTCCTCCATTTTCCTCTTTCCCGTCTCTGTATAAATTACCCCGTTCTTCATCCTCTCCTTTTCTTCATCTTCCTGATTTTGTTCCAGACCCTGGTTCCACACCCTTCTTCGATGGGACTTGCCAAAGTTCAAAGTATCTCAAAATTCAGGTGCCTCAGGGTCAGCTTTCAAGTCCTGTCACTTATTTGGGTTCCAATAGGGTTTTAATTTTATACCCGTGAATATCTACTTTCTTCTTCCTTTCCTCCTTTTTCCATGTAATCTCATTCCTCTTATTCCTTCCTCTGTTCCTTACTTTATCCTCCTTCCTTCTTCCTTTCTCCTCACTTTCTTAATTCATTCTTTGTTCTAGTACTTCCATCCATGTTTCTTTCCCCTTTCTATTCTCAACTCTTCCTTTACTTTGTCATTCATTCACTCCTTTTGCTCCTCTTTCCTCTATTCCTCCCTCCTTTTCTCCTCCTCATCTACCTTTCTAATTCTTCCACTCATCACTCCCCACGTCTCCACTTTAGTGCTGTTTTGCACTTTATGGTAATTGGTGTTGGACCCCAGAATCCGATTTATAACATGAAATTTCGCAGCAGCAGTACAATGCGGACACAAGAAAGCTATACATCACAAAACTTAATACAGGGGTCATAAGAAGAAAGTTGAGGGAGTGTCCACGGGCCATTCAGAAATGTGATGGTGAAGGGGGCCTGTGTGGAGGAAGAGGAGGAGGAGGTGCATCTCTTTAATGGAGGACAATCGGTAATTGGTTTATTATTGTCATAAGTACCGAGATACAGTAGAAAACTTAGTTTCACCATTCCATCCACACAGATCATTCGATACATGAGTGTATCAAGATAGTACAAATGGAAAGTCATCAGCACAATGCTGAAGAAAGTGTTACAGTTACAGAGAAAGTGCAGTTCAGGGGGACAATAAGGTGCAGGGCCCCTGACAAGGTAAGGTGAGAGATTGGGTGTTTGACTTTACTATGCAAGAGGACTGTTGAGAATCATATAACTGTGGAATGAGCCTGGTTGTGTGAATTCTCAAACTTTTATATATTCAGCCTTGTGACAGGGGAGAAGAAGAATAACCAGAGTGAGGGAAGGTCCTGGATTATGTTGGCTGCTTTGCTGAAGCAGCAGGAAGTGTAGACTGAGGCTGCTTTTTGTAATGGGCTGAGCTGTGTTCATTGCTCTTTTCAGTTTCTTTTGGCTGACTCAGCCTGGGAAAGCTGAGATCACATGATTTTTGAGTGTTGACTGTTTGGGTCCCAGGACAGTTATGTTTACAAGATCCGACAGCGCACACAATGGACACTGTTGTGTTCTTGTCTTCAAGTTGTAAGCTGACTGTGGCCTGGATGTCGAATGTTGTTCAAAGCCTTTGTCCGAGAGACATTTTGAACATTGCGAACAAAAGCTATATATGTGGTGAGATTCTGCACGGGGCGGGAGCGGGTGTGCAATGGATTCACTGTCAGCGAGCCAACTGTTGACCCACTTGTTCTTCAGTTTCTCCAGACAAGCCCAGCAAGCTGAGGATTGATAACCAGACATCCAACAGCGTCAGCGTCTCCTGGGCTGTCACCTTCAACGGCTTCTCATCACTACACAACTGTACGGCTCAGGTAGGCAGATTGATCATTTCGGGCAGGCAGAGTCATGTTGCAGTGCAAAGCTGCATCATCCCTTGCTGCTCTTTGCAGAGGCACGCATGGAAGTTGTGGTTAGGCTTGGTGAAAGTGGAGCAAGATTCAGAAGGAAGAAAGCAGAAGCGAAATGGAAGATGAAAAATTAGTGAGTATTTCAAAGTCGGCTTTAAAATCTTTAGCATGAAAAACTTGCTTGCAGAAGCATCCCAGGCACAGAGCATCAGATAAGCAGACTTCACAAGAAAAGCAACACACATAAAAGTTGCTGGTGAATGCAGCAGGCCAGGCAGCATCTCTGGGAAGAGATGCAGTCGACGTTTCAGGCCGAGACCCTTCGTCAGGACTAAGAAAAGCATACATTGAACCTGGTGGTGTGGTGCTTCTGAACGTTCAGCTCAGTGATAGCTCTGAGAAGATGGCATGGTCTGTATAGTGAAGATCTTTGATGATAGATGATCCCTTCTGAGGTCTCTCCTCGTGTAGATACTCTTGATGGTGGGGAGGGAGGTCCCAGTGATATATTGGGCTTAACCCACTACACTCTGCAGCTTGTTACCTTCCTACACATTTGAATTTCCATACCAGACCATGATGCAACCAGTCAGGATACTTTCAACAGTACATTTACAGAAGTCTGTTAGTGTTTGGGGAACACATTTAACAAAGAGGAATCAAAGGTAGAAAAAAGGAAGGAGCCTATGTATAACAGCATATGCCCAAATGCAAGGAGCACAGTGAGTGTGGCTTGTCAGCCAAAGGTGCTGATAGCTACATGGAAGTGTGTATGGGACTGTAGCTATTAACTGAAACACATCTAGAGGGGCAGAGGTGACTGAAGCACTGTAGAGCCCTTCAAATTTGAGAAAGGCATAAGCAAGGAGAGGAGATGGCAATATTTGTTAAAGCGGTAATCAAAGTTGTGAGAATGGATGGGATAAGAAAGGAGAGGAGAGGGCAATATTTGTTAAGCCATAATCAAAGCCTCTTGGGAGTTTCTTTAATTTGAAGTGCCAGTGTTATCCTATAGTCCCACACAACCTGCTGGAGGAACACAGAAGGTCAGGCAGCATCTAAGGAAGGAAATGGGTGGTCAATGTTTTGGGTCACAATCCTTCATCAGGACTGAGTTATTTCACAGCCTCTATTTTCCAATGTTCCTCGAAATAGGATCCTTAAACTACCTATACCTTAGGTGTTAAAACTTCCTATACTTGAGACAAATCATCAGGTGAGGCATTGTGGATTGAATTAAAAATGGGGGTGAGCACGCAGCAGGGAGTCCACGACAGATCTGCATGGTTCCAAGGGGAATGGAAGCTTTTATATATTCAGCCTTGTGACAGGCGAGAAGAGAGAATAACCAGAGTGAGGGAAGGTCCTGGATTATGTTGGCTGCTTTGCTGAAGCAGCAGGAAGTGTTTCTGCCAATGCAATATCAGCTGGTGGTCATAGTAGGAGATTTCAATTATCCTAATAACCGGGATAGTCAGGGTAAAGGAGAGGGAAGGTACAGAATTCTATTTCAGGAGAACTCTTATTTGCCAGTTCAAAAAGGTGGGATGAGAATGAATGGGTATGGGGACCAATTCTGGATTTAGTGTTAGGGAATTAAGTAGGAGAATCTTCTTTAGTGATTATAACTGAGTTATATTTAGCATAATTACAGAAAGAGCCAGGTGAAATATTTAAGGGGAACGTCTTCACTCAGTGCATGGTACAAGTGTGGAACGAGCTGCCGGTGGCAGTGGTGGATACGGATTTGATTGCAACATTTAAGAGAAGCCTGGACAATTACATGGAATGGGGAGTGTAAAATTATCAGTTGGGGTTAGGCCAATTTCATTAGGCTGTGAAGTGATTTAGCAGAATTGGACAGGAAACAGTTGCTTGAAGGTTTTGGGAATTGAGAAGGAGATTCCAAAGGTTCTGGATAAACATGTTCCTGCAAAAAGTAAGAGTTAAACTGCAAAATGTAGGATAAAATGAATCTTGCGCCAGAAAACAAGAGTTTGCCACCTAAGGTATAGGAAGTTTAAGGATCTTATTTTGAGGAACATTGGAAAATAGAGACTGGGAAATAACTCAGTTCTGATGAAGGACGTTGACCAAAAACATTGACTATCCAATTCCTTCCTTAGATTCTGCCTGACCTGCTGTGTTCCTCCAGTAGGTTGTGTGGGGCTGTGAAATAATACTGGCACTTCAAATCAAAGAAACTCCTAAGAAGCTTTTTTGGTTGTTTAATTCAAAATTTGAGAGAGTTCCAGGACACGCGTGTAAAGTAGAACAATATAATTGCAATTCTGGTTCTGATTCATCACAGACAAAACCACAATTAGATAAAGAACCACAATAAACCAATAATAAAAACCACAATAAACATAAATACGTAACAGAGCTTGCACAGCATACATAGATTGGTGGTACGCCCATAAAGCAGAGCTAAGCACAGCAGGTGACTGACAGGAAATGATAAAGTAGTGGAGTGATGGGCTCGTGGGTGGAGGTGTTGATCAGCCTTACTGCTTGAATTTTAAATTGAACAATATTGATGAGCCAGGGAAGAGTGAGGTTTATTAGGGATCAATAAGATCCAATCTGCATGGAGCGAGGATGCAATAAGGTTCCCAATGGTGACTTTGCACCTGCTGATGTGTTTATCATGAAGGAACGTGAAGTGTTGGATGGGTTACACAGAGTGAAAAAGCGAGTATTGAGTTAGCCCTGTTGGATGTGAACACATTGGTAGGCACGGATGGACTGTATCCCAGGCTGACAAATGAAGCCAGGAGGAAACGTGGAGATTCTAACCATTATTTTTGAATCCTCTATGGGTATAGGAGTGGTTCAAAGTTCAAAGTGTGTATACTATATACAACTTTGAGATCCGTCTCCTTACAGGCAGTCACTAAACAAAGAAACCCAATAGAGCTCGTTTTCTTTTTAAAAAGACTGTCAAACACCCAAAGTGCAGAGAGAAAACAAAAAACAATTGAGCAAAGAATAAAAGTAAGCAACTAACATTCAGGACTGAAGTTCACAAAAGTGAGTCCTCAGCCACGAAACCAGTCATCGCTGCCACTGAGCCACAGCCTCAACAATGAACGGAATCGGCCTGTCCCTCACATCCAGCCCCGATACCCTGACCTTTTCAATCTGCCCTGGTGCTTAAATCATCCAAACCTCATGTTGTTGCTTGATCTCAGACCCGGGCCCTGCTGTTCCGATATACCCTCAGGCCTGGGCCCCTCTGCCTCGATTTGGCTTGTACCCAAAGGGATTGGGGGCCTGCCAATGTTGTACCTTTGTTTAAAAGAGAAGACAGGATAAATCAAATAATTGAAACCTAGTTTGTTCAGTGGTGGCAAACTATGGAATCAATTTGGTGTATTGATTTTATTAAGTCCATTGATAATTTCCCCTAGCAGAAAGATGGCAGGCATGGGATTTAGGGCAGCTTGGTTGTGTGGATGCAGAATTGACTTGCCTGCAGTAGAAGGCAGAGGGTGGTATTAGATGGAGTGTATTCTGCTTGTTGGTCGGTGACCAGTGATGTTCCACAGGGATCTGTTCTGGGACCGCCTGCTCCTGGTGGTTACTTAGATGAGGGACTGAAAGGGTAAGTTAGTACGTTTGAAGATGAGACCAAGGTTGGTGGAGTTGTGGATACTGTGGAGGGTTGTTGTAGGTTGCTGTAGGACATTGTTGGAATGCAGAGCTGGGCTGAGAGCTGGCTGATTGAGTTAACCCAGAAAAGTGAGATAGTTTATTTTGGAAGGTCCAATCTGAAGGCACAATACAGGGTTAATGGCAGGATTCTTGGCAGTATGGAGGGATGTCCATGTGCATAGATCCCACAACTTTGCCGTGAAAGTTGATGGGGTGGTTAAGAAGACTTGTGCGTTGGCCTTCATTAGTCAGGGGATTGAGTTCAGGAGCTGTGAGATAATGTTGCAGCTCTATAAAACTCTGGTTTGAAGTATTGTTTTCAGTTCTGGTCACCTCGTTATAGGAAGGATGTGGATGCTTTGGAGAGGGCACAGAGGAGATTTACCAGCATAGTGCCTGGATTAGAGAGCGCGTCTTGAGTGAGCTAGGGTTTTTGAGTGAAGGAGGATGAGAGGTGACTTGACAGAGGTGATACGAGGAATAGATTAAGTGGACCGCCAGAGCCTTTTTCCCAAGGCAGAAATGGCTAATACAAGGGGGCTTAATTTTAAGGTGATTGGAGGAAAGTATAGGAGGAATATCAGAGATAAGATCTTTACACAGAGTGCTGGATGCATGGAACACCCAGCCAGGGGTAGTGATAGAGGCAGATATATTAGGGGCAATTAGGAATCTGTTAGATAGGCACATAGATGAAAAAAGGAGAGAAGAGTTGGATTGATTTTAGAATAGGTTAAAAGGTTAGCAGAACATCGTGGGCTGAAGGGCCTGTGCTGTGCCGTAATGTTCTGTGTTCTTTGTTCGAATAAGGAACAGCATAGGTTAATTGGACTAAGATGCTGACAATTATAGAAGTGAGCCAGTAGCTTGCAGTGTATGTGCACAGATGTCGCAGTTCTGCTCAGTAAGGAAATCGATAAGGAATACTTCTTTTTATTATCAGTGATTGCAAGAACTAGGACTGCTTACAGCACTATTTACACCATGGCTTTAATACTGCAAGATGTGCTGGTACTGGCAAGCGTGCAGAGAGGATTTATGAGGATGTTCTCAGGACCTGAAGGCTATAGTAATGGGAAGAGCTTGGACAGGCTGTGATTATTTCTTTAAAATGGATGAGGCTGAGGGGAGACTTTACTGAAGAATATATCACTGAGGGGCCCAGGTAGGTTAAATCTATTTCCCGTAGCACATGGATCATGTCCCAGAGGATTTAAAGTAGTTGCTGGAGTGCTTTGAAAGGGAACAGAGAGAAATACTATTTACCCATGGTGATGGGGAGGGTCTGAATTTCACTGCCTGAAGGGGCAAGGGTCCCCTGTATTAGCCATTTCTGCCTTGTGAAAAAGGCTCTGGCTGTCCACTCAATCTATGCCTGAAGGATTGAAACCCCCATTATATTTTAACACAACCTGGGTTGTGAATAGGTTCCATATTTGCAGAAGTTAATTCAAGCAATTTTGTTCACAATGTGGACGGTGCATGGAATCGGCCGATCTGGTAACCATGCCACCTCAGTGTTGTAAGGAATGGTGTCAGAAGTACTGATGAGAACAATTACCAAAAGTGGGGAGAGTGGAAACTACTGCTGTTTGTAGGAACGAACATGTGTATATACATTAGACTTCTGAATTTAACAATATAATGGGAGCTCCTTCTTATCTGGGGATGTCCATAAATCATAAGTTTATGACTTAAGAACAGCCTTGAAATTCGGAACGTTACCTTGAAGTTTATTCATGAAGTTTACCTTGTTACTCCTTTTTTTTTGTTGCATTATTTATTTTTGTAATTTTATGCCTTTGCACAGTACTGCTGCCGTAAAACAACAAACTTCCCGTCCTGTTAGTCAGCAATAATAAAATCTGACTATGAAGTGTCATGGACCCAGTGCTGGAAGGATAGTTTGTTTTTGACCAGTCCAGAGATGATGGGTGAATGGCCTTTTTCTGGACCATGACTTTTCTTTGATTCTGCATTCAGGCTGAGAGTTGACAGTGAATGGGGGAGGAGGTCAGGGGGGTCAGCAACAAAATTCAGGCCTAGAATTGCTGGTAGATCTAGTTAAGGAAGAAAATATTTTATATTTGTATGTAGGTTTTCACAACCTCATTCCCAAGTCTCCACTCAACTCATTAAATGTCTTTGGAATATAATTACAATGGAAATATGGCCGATTGCACAAAGAGCAATGCATTGACGGTCAGATTTTTAGTGAAGTTATTTGAAGGATAATTACTGGCCAAGTTAATGTGGTGAACACCATCGCCAGCTCCTATTTTAAAAAAAAAAGTGAAATGAGATTGTTTGCATCCAATGCAAGGGAAGTTTGTGCCTCAGTTTAACAAACTGGAGAGGTTTCTGAAGGAGATGATGGCTGAAGAGATTCCAGAGCAACAACCAATGAAGTCTGAAGATAGCCAGCTTGTAACAACAGAACAGCAGGACTGTCAACCTAAGGAGTCAAAGTGCCTTCAGACCCTAGGATGCCATCCTTTTATGCCACGGACCCTTACCATTAACTGAGGGGTCCACGGACTCCAGGTTGGGAGACCCTGCTTTAAATGAAACTCTGAAGAGGAAGAGGTTTCTCAAGTTACACAAAACATTCAGTCTGGGACAATACTTTATGCAAACCTTTGTGTATTGTAAGGGTGATGCCGAAGGTATTCTGCGTATTTTGGAGGAGTGTACTCCTGTGGGTAGGAGTGGTGGGTTCCTGGTGGTAATGAAAAGACGGCTGGGGGTAGTGACCCCAGAGACTAACATGCCTTGGCAAAGGTTTTGGAGACGGGACGCAGTTAATGGTAGAACGGAGAGAGAAAACAGAAGGAAGAGGCTGGGGGAAATTTGATCTTCATCCTCCCGTAAACCACAACCATGGTTCATTCCAACAGTGGGCACTTTGCGTTGGTGATGGCAGGGCTGCAGCTGTGGACGAATCTCCCCTGGCCAGATGTGGGCACTCCTGCTGCGGCCCCAAGGAAAGCGAACACAAAGAGGTTTAGCTTGGATGAATGAACGACCACCTCGCTGTGGTGCTCGCCCTTGACCACCTCACTGAAATGCCAGCAGAGGTGTTATTGCTGATCGGTCTTGATTAATTTTGTACTCCTCATTTACCAGCACAAGCACATGCATCAGTCTTTGTTGCTTAGCAACTGCTGTAGCCATGATTTTACAGACAGGACCGTTCTGATGTGTCTAACACTCGAAGGGAGGTCTATGACTTAACATCAAGTCAGCACTTGTACTTTAACCCTAGTTTATGGCCAGGTATTTCGTGGTCAGCGGACATGACCAAGGCATTTGATGATACCTAATGAGCTCTTTCTAATGCGACCCTACTGGCGCACCTGCTCCCGGACACACCCAAGCTACTGATGCTTCGGACTACGCGGTGGATGCTGTGCACGAACAGTTGGTCAGAGGCGTGTGGCAGCCGCTCGCTTTCCTCAGCCGGCAACTCCGTGCCCCCAAAAGGAAGCACAGCACCTTCGACCGTGAGCTTTGAGGTCTCTATCTGGCTGTCCGCCATTTTCATTTTCTTCTAGAGGGTCGCCATTTCACAGCATTCATTGACCACAAGCCCTTCATGCATGCAATGGCCGAAGTATCAGACCCTTGGAGTGCACAGCAGCAACACCACCTGGCCTACACATCTGCAAACTGGAGACAGACTGTTTTCGACTCCATATGCAGCCTCTTGCATCCAGGCCGGAAGACTTCACAGAAACTGGCTGCACTGGTTTGTGTGGCATGACATCAGAAAGGATGTGTGTGATTGGACTGTATCCTGTGTGGAGTGCCAGCGGGCAAAAATTAACCGTCATGTTCAGGCACCATTGGCACCTTTTGAGATCCCTAAGGAACGGTTTAACCATGTAAATGTGGACCTTGTTGGTCCTCTTTTTCCACCCCTCAACCCCCCATCCCCTGTGGTTTCACACACCTTACCCTGGTAGACTGCCACCAGGTGGTGAGAAGTTGTTCCCCGATCATCGACAGCCACAGACGTGGCTCGGAAATTCACCAGCTCCTGAGTTGCTCAGTTTGGTACCCCATCCGATATTTCCTCAGATCACTGTCCCCAATTCATATCAGACCTCTGGGTTGTAATGTCCCAGAACCTCGTGGTGTATCATCTGCAGTCCGATGTCCCATGCGAGCATTTTCACTGCTCCTTAAAAGGCTGTTCCGAGGGCTTCCCTGACCGATGAGTGCTGGCATAATCATCTCCTGTGGGTCCTGCTGGGGCTCAACGGTCCCAAAAGAGGATGCAGTCATCTGTGGCTGAGTTGGTATATGGGCAGCCGTTACGAGTGCCAGGTGATTTCTGATTCCTGATTCTACGACTGCCTGGTCAGCCTCACAACAACATTCCACCCTCTCAGTAAATTCAATTCCTTTTCACCTATTCCTACATCCCATCTTAGTGTACAGCGCTCTTGGGTTCCTGTTGACCGACATTCCACCTCGTTTGTTTTCATCCGCCATGATGCATACCAATATCCACTTAGGCCCCCTTACCCCTGGCCATGAGAGTGTCAATGCACCCCTGACCAAGCCAGAGGCACCAGTGATTGCTCCACCGATGGGACACAGGACTCGAGCTGTGTAGGGTAATGTATTAGGGAGAAATGTACATAATTCACGGCCACCGACATTGAGTTGGGGTGTCACTTTAAGAGGCTGGTCTGACATGATGACGTTGTTACGTAGCGTGTTTTTGTGTTTAGGTTTTGGAGTTCAATAAAATGTGTTATGGGCTTCATTAGACATAAAATGACCTCACTCTCTTTTATTTGCAAAAACCTACGACGACTCTTTACAGAGGATGCCGGAATTGAACTCTGAACTCCAGCACCCTGAGCTGTAGTATTGTCATGCTAACCACTACGCTACTGTGGCTCTGTCCCTGCGACACCAGAGACGTGAGGTGCACGTGGCAGGGCATTCAGACCATAATGGATTACAAGTCCGCCCTGCACTTCAAAGACAGTGATGCTTCTCTCCCCGATAGGCTGAATATCTTTTGTGCTCAGTTTGATGCACAGAACGATGTACTGGCGAGAAAGGCCCCCTTGCCCCAAGGAGCAGTCACTCTGTTTGGCCGCAGCTGATGTGAGGAAGACTCCATCCAGGGTCAGCCTAAGTAAAGCGATGGGGCCTGATAACATACCTGGTCGGGTGCTGAGGGACTGCACAGCTCAGGTATCGTCAACATCTCTCTAAAACAATCCGCTGTCCCCACAGACCTCACGGCACCCAGCATCATCCTGGGGGCGAAAATAACCTGTCTTAATGACTTCTGTCCGGTGGCACTGATCCCAATGATAAAGTACTTTGGATGTCTGGTTATGGATCACATTAACTCCCATCTTCCTGCTACAGTGGACCCTTTCCAGTTTGCTCATTGCTCAGACTGGCCCACCAATGGTACCACTCCACTCTGTCCTGTTCCACCTGGAAGATAGTGCCTCGTCCACTGGGATGCTGTTTATCAATTCTGCATGGTGATTAATACCATCATCCCTCAGAAGCTGGTGGGCAATCTGTTCTCGCTGGCCCTCAACCTCCCTCTGTAACAGAAAGTCGGTCCGTGTTGGCAGCAATGTCTCTAGCTCCATCGTGCTAAGCACTGGCGAACGCCAGAGCTGCATGCTCAGCCAGCTGCTCTTCGTGCTGCTGATCATGACTGCGCTGCTAGATCCAGTTCAAACCAAGTCATCAAGCTCACCGATGACGCGGCAGCGGTGACGAGACAACATCCAGAGCGGCTGTCAGAATGGTGCGAGCACAACAATTTGAGTCTCGGCCTGAACAAGACCAAAGAGATGATTGTGGACTTCAGGAAGGTACAGGCTGACCACTGCTCACTGCACGTACACGGCTCCTCCGTGGAGAGAGTTAGGAGTGTCAAGTTCCTGGGAGTGCACATTACGGATGATTTCACCTGAACCTTAAGCACCATCTCTTTGGCTAAAAAAGCACAGCAGTGTCTCCATTCCTGAGGAGACTGAGGCAAGTGAGGCTCTTCCCCCCTCCCCCATCTTAACCAATTTTTACAGGATCACCATTGAGAGTTTCATGACCATCTGAAATGGGAATTGCAAGACTTCTGATCGCAAGTCCTTGCAAAGAGTTTTGAGGAGTGCTGAGAGGATTACCAGAGTCTCTTTCTCACCCATTAGAGATATTTATCAGGAGTGCTGCATACGCAGAGCCCTTAGCATTGTCAGCGAGCCCTCCCATCCGTCCAACGATCTCTTTCACCCCCATCCCACCCCACCATCAAGTAGGAGGTACCATCCTATTAGGACAAGAACTGTTAGGATGGGAAACTGCTTCTTCCCCAGGCAGTAAAACTACTGAACTCCCTGGCACCACCCTGGTCTCATCACGTGTGGAGTGGCAGTAGTGTTATACTGTTAATTTTTAAAATTTGTAATATATATATATATACATTATTATTTGTCAATTTGTTTGCAGTAATATTACTTTTTGTGTGAGTTATATGTCTTGTGTTGTGCACCCCGGTCTGGAGGAATGTAGTCTCGTTTGGTGGTCTACACGTGTATGGATGACTGTCAAAAAAACTGAAATTGAACTTAAACCAGTGCGTTTTCACTTTCCCTGTGCTTGACCCAGGTGTTGGTGTGCTAATTTTGTTACTTACGGCTGCTTGACTCAATTCCCAGTGCCGCTCATTCTCCAATAAGTTCACTGACAGACAGAGGGACTTTACTGAAAAGCTGGGAGGGGAACCTTGTCTATACTCTTTGTATCATGAAGCGTGGGTAGATAACCAAGCAACATCTGACATGTTGGAAGATTACTGTTGGAAGTAATCATCCTGTTCCCTAATAAAAGATGGAATTAAACCTCTTTTGATCAAGTTCTCTTTGAAAGTTTAACAATGGATGAGTTGATGACAAAACTTGGGGAGGTTATAAGGGGCATAAAGATTGAGGCAGACATCTAACTGGAAGAGAAGTCAAGTGAGCCCAGTAACCTGTGACAAACCGAGGGTTTTCTCTTTTGTGGCTGTTTCGGAGTGTAGAAGGCATAAATCTGGACCTTCTGAAGAGTCTGGAAACTTACCTTAGTGTCTCCTTATGTCACATTCTGCTAGCCCCACAGTGCACGAAGGGTTAAGGAACTGGACAGAAAGACCTCTCCCTCACACTTGCTCAATTATTCCCACTCTCATTCCACACAAAGTAGCAACCACACAGGTTAGTGGCTCAATGGACTTCTTTTCATCTAAGTGTCTGCTTCAATCATTATTCCTCTAATAACCTCTTCAAATGCTGCTGTTGACTGATTCCCATTCCCACTCTCAGTCATTCACTTCTGCTCCTCGTTTACTGCCACTCTTTCTGCGCCCTCTCCCACACCCACGCGCGCTCAAGTCTCTTGCCCTCCCTCGCACATCCGTGTGCTCTCCTTTTCTCTTGCTTCTTCACTCTCACTTTTCCCACGCACGCCACACACAATCGTGCTGTCACGTGCCCTCTCATCCACTTGTCTGTCCTCCCTGCCTGCAGGTGAAGCTCCTGTACTGCCTGGTGCTGCTGGACTTATTTCCTGGCATAATTTACATATTGCTATTTAATCATTTATGGTACAACTGTAATGAAAACCAATTTCCCCCGGGATCAATAAAGTATGGCTATGACTATGACTATGCAGGTTGCAGGTGGGTGTCTGCCTGGTACAAGGTGATCATCAATTCAACATTCCAACTTGTGGAGTCTGAGGCTTAGTCTGTAGCTTATCCAGCCATGTTTCTGTTCCAGAACCTCTGGACCTAACTTATTAGCAACTCATAAAGGATCTGCACCACATTAATAATCCTTGGGGCACCAAATGGGTGCTATTGGCTATCTGATTGATGTCACTTCAGTAAAGGGTAATGTCACTTCCTCTGTGGTTTGAGGGTGACTTGCTCCACTCTGGTTTTGCAGGTTCTGAGGTAGCTAATGAAGCCGAAGAAGGGATGAGGGACTTGTATCAAGCTGCAGAAAGTTTCAGACTCAGTCAGCTCCATTGCACGCACTAGCCTTCCAACAGCAGGGTGACCACAACTATGAATGCAGTCTCACTCCCACCTTGTACAACCACACCGACCCCCCAGCTTCAAACTCAACACTGCGAGTGCTGTCTCACTCCCACCTTGTACAACCACACCGAGCCCCCAGCTTCAAACTCAACACTGCGAGTGCTGTCTCACTCCCACCTTGTACGACCACACCGACCCCCCAGCTTCAAACTCAACACTGCGAGTGCACTCACTCCCATCTTGTACAACCACACCGACCCCCCCAGCTTCAAACTCAACACTGCAAGTGCTGTCTCACTCCCACCTTGTACAACCACACCGACCCCCCAGCTTCAAATTCAACATTGCGAGTGCAGTCTCACTCCCACCTTGTACGACCACACCGACCCCCCAGCTTCAAACTCAACACTGCGAGTGCACTCACTCCCATCTTGTACGACCACACTGACCCCCCAGCTTCAAACTCAACACTGCGAGTGCAGTCTCACTCCCATCTTGTACGACCACACCGACCCCCCAGCTTCAAACTCAACACTGCTAGTGCAGTCTCACTCCCATCTTGTACGACCACACCGACCCCCCAGCTTCAAACTCAACACTGCGAGTGCACTCACTCCCACCTTGTACACCGACCCCACAGCTTCAAACTCAACACTGCGAGTGCTGTCTCACTCCCACCTTGTACGACCACACCGACCCCCCCAGCTTCAAACTCAGTGCCCTGAGTGAAGAAGCCCAGCGTGCGAAAAACCTTCTTCTTTACCTGTCTACCAATGACTCAACTTTCAGGGAACCGTATATCAGTTAGATATCAGGCTATGTGAAGTCTCCTGGATACATGTTAAAGGGATAGTTCATGGTTTTGGAATGTAAAGTAGGAGTGAAAGGAATTTTGCTCTCAATACCTTTCTGTGTGGGTGTGAACCTAAATGTATAATGTTGCTTGTGAGCGCAGGTTGATTGTGAATAATTTGTTGTTTTTGTGTCTTTCTCGTTCCCTCTCTGTCTGTTCCTCCAGGTTTTTGATCCCAACAAGGTCAATGCTAGTTCAAACACTAACATATCCTTTGAGGTGACTTTTTCTGTGCCGCCATACAGCCACACAATCGGAGAACTGAGTCCATTTGCGACCTGTGGCGTTCGGATCAGCTGTAGCAACGAGGTTGGGCCTTCAGAGTTCAGCGAGTGGATGCACTTTCAGACGTCTGAAGGAGGTGACGTGATCATCTGTAGCAGGAGAAAATTAGAGTTTATCAGGGCACTAATTCTCTCCACTCGGTGCCTGCTAAAGTTGCTTCATTCCCCTGGTAATCAGAGGTCTGAGTTTGAATCCAATTACTTGTTGGGAAGTATGGTCATACACTTTGGTTGAAGAAATGAAAGGGCAGACTATTTTCAAAATGGAGAGAAATACAAAAACTCATGTGCGAGGGGACCTGGAGGTTTTTGTGCAGGATTCCCTGAAGGTTAATTTGCAGGTTGAGTCGGTGGAGAGGAAGGTATTCATTTTAAGAGGACTAGAATATAAAAGTAATAATGTAATGCTGAAACTTTATAAAGCACTGGTAAAGGCCTCACTTGGACTATTGTGAGCAGTTTTGGGCCCCTTATCTTAGAAAGGATGTTCTGAAACTGGAGAGGGTTCAAACGAGTTTCATGAAAATGATTCCAGGATTGAATGGCTTGTCATATGAGCAGCATTTGATGGCTCTGGGCCTGCACTCATTGGAATTCAGAAGAATGAAGGGTAACCTAATCGAAACCTATTAAATGGTGAAAAGCCTTGATAGAGTGGCTGTGAAAAGGATGTTTCCTATGGTGGGAGAGTCTAAGACCGGAGTGCACAGCCTCAGTTTAGAGGGGCTTCCTTTTAAAAAGGAGATGAAAGGGGACTTCTTTAGCCAGAGAGTGGTGAATCTGTGGAATTTGTCGCCACAGGCAGCTGTGGAGACCGATCTTTATGTATATTTAAGGCAAATGTTGATAGATTCCAGGGCATGGAGAAGGTAGGGGATTGGGACTGAGAGGAAAATTGGATCAGCCATGATGAAATGGTGCAGTAGACTTGATGGGCCAAGTGGCCTAATCCTGTTGCTATATCATATGATCTTATGGTACTTAATTTCAGGAATGAAACCATCTGGGATGAAAAGCTGCTCAGTGATAGAAACTCGTTCAGAATGGAAGCAGGCTCTTCGACCCATTGCAACAACCATAAGACATAGGAGCAGAATTAGACCACCTGCCCATAAAGTCTGCTCCGTCATTCAATCATGGCTGATCCTTTTTTCTCCCTCCTCCTCAACCCCAGTTCCTGGCCTTTTCCCCATAACCTTTGATGCCGTGTCCAATCATGAACCTATCAATCTCTGCCTTAAATACACCCAAAGACCTGGCCTCCACAGCTGCCTGTGGTAACAAATTCCACAAATTCACCACCCTCTGGCTAAAGAAATTTCTCCGCATCTCTGTTTGGAAAGGGCGCCCCTCTATCCTGAGGCTGTGCCCTCTTGTCCTAGACTCTCCCACCATGGGAAACGTCCTTTCCACACCTACTCTGCCTGGGCCTTTCAACATTCGAAAGATTTCAATGAGATCCTCCCTCATCCTCCTGAATTCCAGCGAGTACAGACCAAGAGCCATCAAACATTCCTCAGATGATAACCCCTTCATTCCTGGAATCATCTTTCTGAACCTCCTCTGAACCCTCTCCAATGCCAGCACATCTTTTCTAAGATGAGGGGCCCAAAGCTGTTCACAATACTCAAGGTGAGGCCTCACCAGTGCCTTAAAACCAGCAAGTTTCCAAAACTCTAATCCCATTCTTTTCTTCCTTAACTTCCCGTAGATTCTACCCCTTCTCCTACACCCCAGAGACAATTACCCTGCTAACCCACGTGCCTTTGGTGTGTCAGAGGTCACTGGAGCACCCAGGGGAAACCCACATAGTCACAGGCAGAACAGTGATTCTACTAGTTGTGCCAGTGTGCCGGGCCGGACGATGATGGTCATTACAAGATGACTGTGACGTAAGAACCTGTACAGTTCACTGGTGCCTCCTAGGGAATTAAAACTGATCTCCATTCCCTACCCGAGGAGTCACCAGCAGCTGCAGGTGCTGGAACCCGGAGCGACAAGCAGTCTGCTAGAGGAATCAGACACTCGAGCGACATCTGTGCGAGGAAAGGAACGCAGATGCAGGCTGTTGACCGGAAAGACTGACATCTCCTTTCCTCCCACAGGTGCCGCTCGACCCGCTGGGCTCCTCCAGCAGGCTGTTTGTTGCTCTATACTGTGTCTCATGTGACTCCAGATCCACCAGTGGTCATCTGGTCATTGTCACGTGTACTCAGATACGGTAACAGATCATTCCGTAGTACAAGTGGAAAAAAGTGACCGCAGAATGCCTTTGATTCCCGACATCACCCAGGTGAACGACTCGTCAATGGGGCACTTGAGGATAGGCAATAAATGCCAGCCTCACAACTCCTAATTTAACACAAGTTGCGTCAAACTTGTGAGATTGTCTCCCAAATCTGGGAACGGGATCCAGGCAGTCAATAATCTAGGAGCAGCCAGCGATGGAGCATATTTCTCAGGTATGTTCCCAGTGAGGTCAAAGATACTGAATAGAACATTGTTTTTCTGTGTAGTTTCAGCACCACAGGAGGGTAACTATGGGAAAGGCAAATAGTGTGAAGAAATAGTTAACACAAACTAATATTTTGTAATTTCACTCTGCAGGAGTGAGATTGCTGAGAAGGCAGGAGAATGGAGTTGAGAGGATTAATAAATTAGCCATGATTGAATGGCAGAGCAGACCTGTTGAGCTGATTGATCTAATTCTGCTCCTATGTCTTGTGGCCTTGTGGTCTTACAGTATCTGGTATCATTCGTGGGGCTTGTAATGGCTGCTGCACTCTGGAGCTGAATTCAGGCCCCTCACTGACATTGCGTTAGCTGCAGCTTGTAGGAATGCTCCCACCGTTACCGGGATTTTCTGTGCTTGCGTCTGTGTGTGTTGGAGGTGACACGTGATCTGTTTTCCCACAGCTCCGAGTGCCTCACCAGGGAATGTGACGTACTCCTACAATGGCTCGTCGTTTGTGATACAGTGGGACGAGATAGCAGCAGGCGATGTACATGGCGTTCTTCTTGGATATGTGGTGGAATGGAACAGGAAGGAGGGAAAAAAGGTGGCTGCTTACAGAGACACTCCTTCATCATAATATATGAAATGTGCTGTGCCTGTATAGTAATTCCTACTGTTATTTAAATAGTGTCCTATCACAGGGCAACAAACTTAGAAATCTGTAGCTTTCAGTAATCCTGTTAGAGATAGTATTGAGAAACCATCTGCAGATCATGGTGTCGTACTCGATCAGACCCGATGCAGTAGCAATTGTACCAGAAATACACTAACACATGTAATTCTTTTCAACCCTTTATTCTCTACTCATAGCATGCTATGGGGGAAGTTACAGACTGATCTCCCAAAAGAGCCAGTCCAGACACTGCCCCCGAATTACACAGTTCTCCACAATTTATAACATTGATCAGGTAGCAGGAAATCTTACGATTACAAGTTTAGACAATATTAGAATCATTTTAATCACATGCTAAGATACAATTAGATGTAAGATAATCATTGGTCAGTTAGATATAATTATCTTAAGCCAAAGCTAGCCCATCAGCTCCTCATTCGGACCCTTCCCCTTTTCTCCAGAACATTCTAGCCATTACCTCATCCATCCCATATTTAGTTACACCTTGAGCTGCTTCTGCAAGATCAGATAGTTCCTTATTTGAGGCCTTGCCTATCTTTAGACAATAATGACTAGTACGTCACCCATTGCAGAGTGAAGCTTCTTTCTGACTTGTCAAAACTTGTCCAAAGCAGTATGCTAAGGCGCTTACAAGGTGATTGATTATAAGTTAATCATTGTCCTCTGTTTTTCCCCCTATTTACCTATCCCTTCATTCCGTCAATGGGACCACCCACCACACCCTCACCCCACACCCATCCTCCTGTCTTTGAATCAGTTCTCAGTGCTAAAGCCATCAGCAGTTATCTCCAGGAGCCAAATTTGGGTGTACCTTTCAGCTTTTTTATCTTTAACTGACTTGTATCTATGTATCTGTCTCTCCTGTTAACAGTTGGCCATTGTTACCATCCTTTTCAAAGTCAGTTTTGCCTTTACTTTAGTTCTCCATCTTTGGTTTTTGGAGGATTCTTAACTAACATTCCTTTCTGAAAGCATTCCGGGAAATCACTCCCAAATAGCCCCACATCACACACCTGTTCTCCTAATTCTGCGCACCTTTGAATTCTCAGTACTATTTCCTTTGTCCAGTCATTGTCCACACCTCATCCTTCCTGAGACTCGCATGCGCAGGGACCAACCACCTCCAAGCTTGTGCTAAACTTCCCTGATCAATACACCCAACTCTTCTGTTCTCCAACTTGCTAATATTCCCGTAAATCTACTCATTAAATTCTCAATGCTTTAAGGAGATTCACAAGAAATCCACTTCGTTAGAAACAACACACTCCTTGATTTACCAAGTAATCTAGTGAAAGTCTTGCAGATAGACCTATTGCTTCCTGTCCCCAGTTTCTTGGTTTCTTATTGCAATATGTACCAAGTTATTGGATGGCGGGGTGGAGGTACGTCTCTACCAGAGGAGGTGTAAGGCACTCCTTCCCTCCGCTAGCCTCAGGTCACCCTTGGGCAAGGTGTAGCACCTGCTTAGCCCCACCACCTGGTCCCATGGTGGTGGATGGTCGTACGAGCAGCTGGTGCACATCACAAGTCCTGGTTATGTGACCACTGATGCCAGGCAGACAGCCTCTGGACAGTATTGATCATGGCTGGCGTCACCCGTCTTGTAAAGACAGTGCCCAGAAGAAGGCAAGGCAGACCACTTCTGTAGAAAAATTTGCCAAGGACAATCATGGTCAAGACCATAACTGCGCACATCAGATGACACGGCACATAATGAATGAATGAATGCTAATATATAGTAAAAAAAATCTCTTATTTGTGTGCCATTCAGGCGGATCATTAGTACATCCAGACAGGTAAAAGGAAACAGAGTGGGCAAGGATCTGGCAGATGGAATATAATATTGATAAATATGAGGTCATCCACTTTAGAAAGGAAATAGGAGGTCGGATTATTATTTAAATGGTGGAAGATTACAACATTCTGTTGTGCCTTAGGACTGGGAAGTATCTGTGCATGAAATGCAAAATGTTTGTTTGCAGTTGCAACAAGTTGTCGAGAAGGCAAATGGAATGCTGGCCTTAATCGCTAAAGGGATTGAATTGACGTGCAAGGAGGTTAGGTACAGGGTACTGGTGAGGCTGCATCTAGGCTATCGTGTGCAGTTCTGGTCTGCTTGCTCGAGAAGATATATACTTGCTGAGGTGGTTCACCAGGTTGATGCTGGAGATGACGGATTTAGTGTATGAGGAGAGATTGGGTCGCCTGGGATTTTATTGGAATTCAGAAGAATAAGAGGGGATATTATGAAAGGAGGTAAAATACATGCAGTGAAGTGTTTTTTACACTGGTAGGTGAGACCAGAACTAGGGAATGTAGTTTCCTTCTCTGGAGAGTAGATTAGGATGGAGATTGAGGAGGAACTGCCTTTCCCAGAGAGTTATGTATCTGTGGAATTTTCTGCCTAAGGAAGCAGTATAGGCTATCTCACTAAATATATTTAAGACGCAGTTAGACAGATTTTTTCATAGCTGGGAAATAAGTGTTATGGGGAATAGTCAAGTAGATGGAGCTGAGTCTGCTGTCAGATCAGCCATGATCTTATTGAATGGTGGAACAGGCTCGATGGGCCAGATGGCCAACTCCTGCCCCTATTTCTTATGTTCTAATGAGTGCACAATACAGTGCAGAGCAGCGCCAGAAGGAAGATCAAAGAATCTTAAAAGAAAACCCAGAGCGCTGGAAGCACTCAGGCCCAGCAGCACCTGTCAAGGCAACAGGTCTATGTCAACATTTCACGTTGAGAGCCTGCATCAGTACTCAACTCGTTGAGTTGCACCAGTGATCTGTCTTCGGTCCCAGCTCCCAGAATATTCAGTCTCGTGTCATCAAAAAACCTTGGGCTTTTTGATGTTGAAGTGAGGTACCTGACAGATGTGGAGAAATAAAACACAGCATCGTTGCACAGTCCCGCACTCTAACATGAAGGATATAGGGGCGTCAGCAGTGAAGACTCACCAGAAAGGTTCCTGGGATGAGGGAGTTTATCAGTACAAGGAGAGCTTATGTAAACTAGGGTTGTAATGACTTGGGTTTAGAAGAAAGAGATGTGGATTTCATTGGTTACTACACACTAGGAATTATCCAAGTTTCAGAGTTCTGGCTGCCATTCCTAGACCCAGGGTTCAGGCTGCCGTTCCTAGACCTGGGGTTCAGGCTGACTGTTATGATACTGGGCACAAGGTTCAATGTGGAGTCGATGTGTCTCCAGGTTGGAGTGTCTAGAACTGAGGTTACGGTCTTGCAGTAAGGGAAAGAGCTATTCAGGATGGAGGTCAAAGGAAATTTCTTCAGTTGGAGGTGATGAATGTTTTGCATTTGCTGCCTTAGAGAGTGGTGGGGTGGAGATATGTCTCTACCAAAGGAGGTGTATGGCACTCCTTCCCTCCTAGCCTGAAGGTCATGCTTGGGAAAGGTGTAGCACCTGCTTAGCCCCTGATCAGGGACACATGAAGCCATGGGAGTAGGTGGTGGATGATCGTATGAGCAGCTGGTGTGTATCACAAGTCCTGGCTATGCGACTACTGACACCGGGGAGACAATCTCTGAAGAGTGTTAATAATGCTGGGGTCACCTGTCTTGTAAAGATACTGCCCAGAAGAACACAATGGCAAACCACTTCCGTAGAAAAAAATTGCCAATAATAATCATGGTCATGAAACCATGATCGTCCATTCATACAACACAGAACATAATGATGATAATGACGATGATTATGATGGTGATGATGATGATAATGAAGATAGTGATGGTGACGATAATGATAATAATGTTGATGATGAAGATGATGATGACCCTAGAGGACTGTGAATACTTAGTTGCTGAGTAAATTGAAAGATGGGCATTGAAAATTTTTAAGATACTGCAGGATTCAAGGTTTAAGTTTGTGCAGGGATGTGGTGCTGAAGTAAATAGTCCACATGAGCTTATTAAAAGTTGGAGCTGGTGTGAGGGGCCAGATGACTTTCTCCTGCTTTTGTTGCTTTTGTCAAAGCTCTGTCTCATACAGACCAATCAATGACTTATACAGAGAGGAGTCCCAGTCCATTAACCATTTCAAAGTGTAGGCACATAGTGTGATGAAAGGTCATGCTTTAGATCTGCTCGGTGTGAGCAGATGAAAGTTTCTCTCTGCTGTGCTGCTGAAAGTAGACAGTGTTTCTGTGTGGGGACTGTCTACCCAACGTCGCCTGTAATGCCCTTTCCGTTGCTGCTCACTACACGTAGGGGGTAGGAAGGGCATTTTGTCGTTGAAGTCTCTCATCATTTGGACGTGGAAAGAGTGGGGCTGCGTCGATGGGGTGAATTACAGGAACTGCAGCCTGTAATAAACATGATCTGGGAGGGATTTGAGAGACTGGAACATTCATGCTCCATTCTGCATATATTCCAAGTATATTGTGAATGCTATGGGGGGGGAGGGGGGGGGCGGGTGCACAGTTTTAAAAGATGTCTTTCAGTGCCCTGTGAGTAGTTGCTGGACATACAGCGTTCGAACCAGAGGGAAGTAAGAGCCAGAGTAGGCCATTCAGCCCATCAAGCTTGTTCTGTCATTTAATGTGAACTCCAAAGTCGATAGCCTGATCCAGTTTCCTTACCACATCCCTTGCTTGCTCAAGGCCTTAGAAAAATATCTAAATCCTCCTTGGTTACAGAGTCATCGAGCAATGCAGCATGGGGCAGTCCCTTTGGCTGGACGAGTACCTGGTGCCTCTCTTCTAAACTGTTACCGTTTGCCCGTGAGTTGTCATATCCCTTTAACTCTTTCCTACCCACATACCTGTCCAACGGTTTTTTAAATGCTGTTAGTGTACCTGTCTCAACCACTTCCGCTGGCAGCTTGTTCCATGTGCACACCACCCTCTGGGGAAAAGAGTTAACCCTCAGGTTCCTAATAAATTTTTTCCCTCTCACCTAAAAACCTAAATCCTCCAGCTTTTGGTTTCCCAAACCCAGGAAAGAGATTGCACATATTCATCCTTTCTATACCCTTCATGATTTTAAATGCCTCTATCATATCATCCCTCATGAATAAAGTCCTGATTTGCACAACCACCCTCTGTAGTTCAGTTCCTTAAGTCCCATCAACATCCTCTGAAATCTCTTCTGCACTCTTTCCAGCTCAGTTGCATTTTTCCTGTAGCAGGATGATCAAAACCTGATTTGCCTGGAATTGCTTTCTGTGGTAAAGAACTTCAGAGATTTAATATTGTCCGGGAGAGGAAATTTGTTTCAATCTCATATCTAAATGATAACCCTGCAATCCCTGGTCTTGAATGTCCCAACCACTGGAAGCCTCTAGGCTGTCCGGTCCTGTGGGAATTTTGAGGGTTCCTATGAGATCCCTTCTCACTCTTTTAAATTTTAGTGCATTCATTCATTCCTTATGTACTGCATTGTATGATGTAGACAATCGTGCTCTTATCCACGACCGTGATTGTTCTTGGCAATTTTTTCTACAGAAATAAGACCATAAGATACAGAAGCAGAATTAGGCCATTTGGCCCATCAAGTCTGCTCTGCCATTTCATCATGGCTGATCCATTCTTCCTCTCAGTCGCAATCTCTTGCTCCCCACCACCCCCCAGTCTCCCTTCATGTCTTGACCTATTAAAAATTTATCAACCTCTGCCTTAAATATACATAAAGACTTGGCAACGAATTCCACAAATTCACCACTTTCTGGCCAAAGACATTCCTCCTCATCTCCACTCTAAAAGAACCCCCTTCCCATTCTGAGGCTGTGTCCTCTGGTCTTAGACTCCCCCACCGTAGGAAACATCCTCCACACCTACTCTATCAAGGCTTTTTATCATTCAATAGGTTTCAATTAGGTCACTTCTCATTCTTAATTCTAGTGAATACAGGCCCAGAGCCATCAAACACTCTTTATATGATAAGCCATTCAATCCTAGAATAACTTTTGTGAATCTCCTTTGAACTCTCTCCAGTTTCTAAGATAAGGGACCCAAAACTGCTCACAATACTCCAAATGAGGTCTCACCAGTGCTTTATAGAAGCTCAACATTACCGACTTGCTTTTATATTCTAGTCGTTTTGAAATTAATACTAACATCGCATTTGCCTTTGTCACCACAGACTCAACCTGCAAATTAACCTGTAGGGAATCCTGCCCAAGGACTCCCAAATCCCTTTGCACCTCAGTTTTCTTTTGTATTTTCTCTCCATTTAGAAAATAGTCAACCCTTTCATTTCTTTTACCATACACTTCCCAACACTGTATTCCATCTGCCACTTTTTTGCCCATTCTCTAATCTGTTTATGTCCTTCTGTAGCCTCTGTACTTCCTCAAAACTACCTGCCCGTCCACCTATCTTCATACCGTCTGCAAACTTTGCAATAAAGCCATCAATTCCATCATCAATAGCATTAAGATATAATGTAAAAAGAATCAGTCCCAACACTGACCCCTGTGGAATGCTACTAGTCACCGGCAGCCAACCAGAAAGGGCTCCCTTTATTCCAACTCATTTTGTCATTGCCTTCTTCTGGGCAGTGTCTTTACAAGGTTGGGTGACCCCAGCCATTATCAATACTCTTCAGAGATTGTCTACCTGGCATCTGTGGTTGCATGACCAGAACTTCTGATGTGCACCAATTGCTCATATCACCAGCTATCACCTGTGTCTTTGAATTCATGTGACCCTGATCAGGGGGCTAAGCAAGTGCTACACCTTGCCCAAGGGTGACCTACAGGCTAGTGGAGGGAAGGAGCACCTTACACCTCCTTTGATAGAGACGTATCTCCATCCTGACATCCAGAGCATATAACCCTAATTAATAGAGTCCATGCTGACCAAGAACCACCCATTTTTACACTAATCCTCTTCCAATGCATTTATTTACCCCATATTCTCATCAGCTTTCCTCTTCCCTGAGGTATACCACTCCCCTACACACTACGGTCCACTTACAGTTCAGTGGCCGGTTAACCTAATAAACCCAGAATTTCTAGGATGTGGGACGAAACTGGAGCATCTGGAAGAGATACGCGCTGTCGCAGGACGAACGTGCAAACTCCGCACAGACATCACCCGAGGTCAGGATTGAACCTGGGTAACCGGAGCGTGTGGCAGTGGCTCTACTGACTCCGCCACTCTACTGCCGAGGTCTTCAGGGTGTTATGAAGACCTCACTTATGTACATCCAAGTGTTTGAAAGGCGGCCAGAATGGATTTGTCAGCTGCTGCAGGGTTGTAGGCATCTTCTGCTGTGTGCAAACAGGGCATTTCAATTGTGCCTTCTCCCCACCCCACCTTCCCCAACACAGAAAGATGCTGCCCCCAAGCCTAGGGAGCACTGGGTGCACTGAATACACTCACTTGCTCACTCCTTGAGGCAGTGAAAGCAGCTGACAGTCTCTCATCCCTCTCCTGTATCTACTGTACTCCTGTATATCTGTTCATTTCTGACTTACACAATTATTCAAGTTATCAACAGTCCTCAGAAACAGACTCTGTCAGAGTTTCTGTACCTCTCATAGAGTGTCGGGCTCTGTCAGACTCTGTCGGAGTTTCTGTATCTCTCATAGAGCGTCAGACTCTGTCGGAGTTTCTGTACCCTCTCATAGAGTGTCAGACTCTGTCAGAGTTTCTGTACCCTCTCATAGAGTGTCGGACTCTGTCGGAGTTTCTGTATCCTCTCATAGAGTGTCAGACTCTGTTGGACTTTGTCAGAGTTTCTGTACCTCTCATAGAGTGCCAGACTCTGTCAGACTCTGTCGGAATTTCTGTACCTCTCGTAGAGTGTCAGACTCTGTCGGAGTTTCTGTACCCTCTCATAGAGTGTCAGACTCTGTCAGAGTTTGTGTACCTCTCATAGAGTGTCTGACTCTGTCGGAGTTTCTGTACCTCTCATAGAGCGTCAGACTCTGTCGGAGTTTCTGTACCTCTCATAGAGTGTCAGACTCTGTCAGAGTTTCTGTACCCTCTCATAGAGTGTCGGACTCTGTCAGAGTTTCTGTACTCTCTCATAGAGTCTCAAGCTCTGTCAGACTCTGTCTGAGTTTCTGTACCTCTCATAGAGTGTTGGACTCTGTCGGAGTTTCTGTACTCTCTCATAGAGTGTCAGACTCTGTCGGAGTTTCCGTACCCTCTCATAGGGTGTCGGACTCTGTCAGAGTTTCTGTACCCTCTCATAGAGTCTCAAACTCTGTCAGACTCTGTCTGAGTTTCTGTACCTCTCATAGAGTGTCGGACTCTGTCGGAGTTTCTGTACCCTCTCATAGAGTTTCAGACTCTGTCGGACTCTCAGAGTTTCTGTACCTCTCATAGAGTGTCTGACTCTGTCGGACTCTCGGAGTTTCTGTACCCTCTCATAGAGTGTCAGGCTCTGTCGGACTTTGTCGGAGTTTCTGTACTCTCTCATAGAGTGTCAGGCTCTGTCGGACTTTGTCGGAGTTTCTGTACCCTCTCATAGAGTGGCAAAGTATGGAAACAGGCTGTTCGGCCCTGCTCATCCCTGCTGACCAGGACGGCTATCCAAGCGAGATTTGTTTGCCTGCACTTGGCCCACATCCCTGCTTTTACTATTCATGTTTTTGCTAAAACGTCTTTCAGATATTCTCATTGTGCCTAACACAGTTCATTCCATTTACCCACCACTCCCTGTGTGAAAACTTTTCCCCCTGGTCCCCATTAAATCTCTCCCCTCTCACCTTAAATCTTTGTCATCTGGTTTTAGGCTCCGCTACCCTGAGAAAAAGACTGACTATCCGAGTTATCTCTGCCCCTCATGATTTTATAAACCTCGATAAAGTCATCCCTCAATTCCATATATTCCAGAGAAAATAAGCCCGACGCCATCTGGCAGCTGCTTTTGCCTCAAGCCTTGCACTTGCATGAATCTTCTCTGCGCCCGTTACAGCTCTACCTAAGCATTACAAAGCCAAGCCTTGGATCATGTGGCTGAACAGGAAACTGTCCTTTTTCTTCTATTTTAAATGAATGTGCAATCTGCACCATTTCCAAGCCAGTCCTCCAGGTCTCCCAGCAACCTCCCTTTGCATCCCATCCTTGTTTCCTGTCCAATAAGTCCTTTTTTGCTTATTTCCTGTGTAAGTAACATCCATTCTGATCTGGTTTGTATTTATGTAACTTGGCATCCAACAATAATTGGGATTAAAAGATCAGAATTCACAGCTAGTGTTGCTAACTAAAACTGCAGCAGTTTTGAAGATGGTGATACAATCTCCTGGTTTAGCCTGTAAATCCATTTGGTGGCTAACTTCCTTCTGATGTGTGTTCAACAGAAATGCCATTTCCCTCTATCACTCACTAACAGTTCTCTACTGCCAAGCCTGGTTTAAACAGTTTGCCCATGGCAGGAGAACACAGAAAAGTGGTTGCATTGTTTGCAACATCAATCAAGAATAAGAGACCCTTTGAGAACTAAAATGTTTTTGCAAGGTTTTGTGAATCATACCAATAACAGTTTCCAGGGAGACTGTAAAATGCAGTGAGCTGGCCAGTCATGTGAGGCACTGTGGTGAAGAGATGAGGTCTGTATGTGATAATTAAAGGCTGTGTCAGGGCACTCTGCTCCATGTGGAGGCTTTTCAGACTAGCATTGTCAAGGAGCTTTCTGAATCCGCTGCTGTGGTTAGAAATTGTGTGCTTGCACCTTTTGCGTTGGTATAATGAGAAGTTGTGTATTTCTTTGCAGGAGATCCCAGTCAATGTGGGAACCCAAGCTATCCTACGCCGCTTTGATCCGTCTGGGAAGCATTCATTTCGGGTGTGTGCACGGACTGCAGGCGGCTGGGGCCCGTGGAGTGAACCAGCGCTTTTCTTAGGCCAGGAGCAAGGTAAAGAAAACCCCCCCTCTCCTGTTTGGATAAGGCTGCTGGACTGTAATAAGTACAGAGAAGTTAGGACCAGTCACTATGAGGGGTGATTGATAAGTTCGTGGCCTAAGGTAGAGGAGTCAGTTTTAGAAAACCTAGCACATTTATTTTTCAACATAGTCCCCTCCTACATTTACACACTTAGTCCAGCGGTCGTGGAGCATACGGATCTTGGACCTCCAGAAAGTGTCCACAGCAGGGGTGATTGATAAGTTTGTGGCCTAAGGTAGAAGGAGATGAGTTATACAGCTCTCGTTACGTGCACGCACAGTTCAACTCTTTGAGTGATTATGCAGAAAGTTTGAAGTTAGTAACTCATCAGGGGTGATTGATAAGTTCGTGGCCTAAGGTAGAAATCGATGAGTTACTAACTTCAAGCTTTCTGCATAATCACTCAAAGAGTTGAACTGCACGTGCATGTAACGAGAGCTGTATAACTCATCTCCTTCTACCTTAGGCCACGAACTTATCAATCACCCCTGCTGTGGACCACTTTCTGGAGTTCCAAGATCCGTACGCTCCACGACCGCTGGACTAAGCGTGTAAATGTAGGAGGGGACATTTGTGCTAGGTTTTCTAAAATTGACTCCTTCTACCTTAGGCCACAAACTTATCAATCACCCCTCGTAAAATGTTTATGTTAAACATCTCAACCCTCCTTCACATTTATTGTGCAGCAAAGTAGGGTCTTTCAAATCTGTACGGGTTTGTTGAAGGAATATTCTGATTGGCCCCATCCCCTGCCAACTTGGTGGCATCTGCACAGCTGGAGTTGTACACTGTGGACCTAAGTCCAAGCCATTGATGTAAATTAGGCAGAGCAGCTACCCTGGCATTCCCTGAGGAACTCCATCATAAACAATGGTATTCATTCCAAAAATATCCCTCTCGTTGCTACTACTTCCTGTAACTTAGCACATTTCCAGTGCAAGCTACTACTTCCCCTTGCACTACCTGACCTTTATTCTTGATGTTAAGCCTACCTTCTGGCACCTTTTTAATGTCACTTGGACCTCATTAACTATATTTCCCACTTCAACATTATTTTAGCCAAAGCACTATTGTTAATTAACAGGACCTTGACAAATCCATGCTAGCTTTTTCTAATTTATCTACATTGTCCAGGTGACTTCATCCAAATTACACTGACCAGTCTGTAATCGCTAGGTATATCTTTAAACCCTCTTTTTTGAATGACGGTAACTTTTGCAACTTTCCAATTCTTAAACACCGCCCCAGATTGAGACATGGTGGGTCCCAGAAAAAGGGTTAAGGCACTGATGGAGGTGAAAGTGGGGAATATGTGGAATTTGGTACCACAGAGGGCTTGGAGGCCAAGATTAAGAAGGAAGTGGCTAAATCTCCAGTCAGAAAAGACATTGAGAGCTGGAGAGAGCAAATATATGATGTTGGGACGGAGGATAATGCCCCGATTGGATCTCTGACAGCCAGTCCCTTCTCCCCAGCCACCCTCCTAGGCCCAGCTTCAGTTCCAAGTGGGTAATGACACTACAGTTATATTGGAGGCGACTGAAGTTTGTGACTGTAACGGGGCCGTTGGAGTGCTGTGTAGCAACCTGGCAGACCACTGGTAATGGTTCATGTCAACTGTGAGCCATTGTGTTAATGTTGAAGGTTTGCTGACGTCATTATTCTTATCATTATAAACCAGACCATTGGCAACATAGAGCACAGGAAATGCCTCTTCAGTCCACAGTGTTGTACCAAACTAATTAAACTGTAATTAAATGCCAAAGTAAGCCATTCCCTTCTGTCTGCACAATATCCATATCCCTCCATTCTCTGCTCATCCATGTGCCTAACAGACTTAGTGCCATGTTTGCATTTGCATCTGCTTTCACCCTTAGCAGTAAAAATCCTGTCCTGCACGTCTCCTTTGAAGTTACCCCCCTCTTACCTGAAATGCGTGCCCTCTAGGGTTAGGCATCTCAACCCTGGGGAGAAAAAGATACTGAGTGTCTACTCTATCTCTGCCTGTCATAACCTTATGAACTTCTGTCAGGTTTTCCTTCAGCACTCCAGAGAAAACCTGGGGTGGTGGTTAAGAACTGGAAAGTTGCAAAATTTACATTGTCATTCAAAACAGAGGGTTTAAAGATATACCTAGCGATTACAGACTGGTCAGTGTACATAAATTAGAAAAAGCCAGCATGGATTTGTTAAGGTCCTGTCTAATTAACAATAGTAAACACAAAATACTCTGCAGATGCTGGGGTCAAAGCAACACTCACAACACGCTGGAGGAACTCAGCAGGTCAAGGCAGCATCCGTGGAAACGATCAGCCGACGTTTCGGGCCGGAACCCTTCATCAGGACTGAAGAGGGAAGGGGCAGAGGCCCTATAAAGAAGGTGGGGGGAGGGTGGGAAGGAGAAGGCTGGTAGGTTCCAGGTGAAAAACCAGTAAGGGGAAAGATAAAGGGGTGGGGTAGGAGAAGCAGGGAGGTGATAGGCAGGAAAGGTGAAGAAGGAATAGGGGAAAACACAATGGGTAGTAGAAGGAGGCGGAACCATGAGGGAGGTGATAGGCAGCTGGGGGAGGAGGCAGAGTGACATAGGGATAGGGGAAGGGAGGGGGAGGGAATTACCAGTTGGAGAATTCTATGTTCATACCAAGGGGCTGGAGACTACCCAGACGGTATATGAGGTGTTACTCCTCCAATTTGAGTTCCCCTCCCCCACCCCTTGATCTTTCCCCTTACTGGTTTTTCACCTGGAACCTACCAGCCTTCTCCTTCCCACCCTCCCCCCACCTTCTTTAGAGGGCCCCTGTCCCCTTCCCTCTTCTGTCCTGACGAAGGGTTCCGGCCCGAAACATTGACTGATCATTTCCACAGATGCTGCCAGACCTGCTGAGTTCCTCCAGCGTGTTGTGAGTGTTTAATTAGCAATAGTGCTTTGGCTAAAATAATGTTGAAGTGGGAAATATAGTTAATGAGGTCCAAATGACACTAAAAAGGTGCCAGGAGGTAGGCTTAACATCAAGAATAGAACATCTCTAGTTTATCCAACCTCTCCCTATGGCACCTGCCCTCTAACCCAGGCAGCATCCTGGTAAATGTCTTCTGCCACCTCTCCGAACCCCGACGTCCTTCCTATAACGGGGTGATCAGAACTGAATGCAATACTCCAGCAGCGGACTAACTAATGTTTTATAAAGCTGCGGCTTAACTCCCTGACTCTTGAAGGCAACGCCTTGACTAATAAAGACAAGCATGCTGTCTGCCTTCTTTAGCAACCCATCAACCTGTGTAGTCGACACTTCTAGGGAGCTATGGGCTTGGATCCCAAGGTGTGCATCAACATCTCTCCGTCAGTCACCACTGACCCTCCGACGAGCATCTCCCACTTGTTACCTCCATTGCAATGTGTGCTGCAAGCTGCTGAGCCCAATGCCTCGGGGGCTTAACCCTGTTATTCATGACTTGTACCTTTTAGAGTCCAGGAATCAAAGGACACGGATCTCATGGGCACCTTTGATCATTGGCATCCTGTGCGCAGTCATAACTTTAATCAGTGTGCTCCTTGTTGTCTACCACATCCGGAAAAAGGAGCTGCAGTTTGGGTGAGTGGGTCATTGTGACTGGATCTTAATCCTTCTGATGATGGTGATCAGGAATAAACTCTGGCTCTGGGCCTGTATCCACTGGAATTCAGAAGAATGAGGGGTGACTTCACTGAAAGCTATCGAATGGTGAAAGGCTTTGATACACTGGATGTGGAGAGGATGCTTCCTGTGGTGGGAAAGCCTAAGATCAGAGGACACAGACTCTGAATATAGGGGCTTCCTTTCTCTCTTTGCCCATCTACCTTCTTTGAAAATATTCTTTAGAACACACCTTGTTGACTCAGCTCTGAATCAGCTGATTTGCAGTCTTAGATTCATAGAAGCATACAGTATAGAAACCGAGCTTTTGACTCAGCTGGGCCACGCTGACCAATATTCCCAGCTAAGCTGCTCCCATTTGTCTAAGTTTGGCCCATATCCCCTTCCTATCCAGGTATCTGCCCAAATGCTTTTTAAATGTACTTCTATTTTCTCCTCCAACCTCCTTTGGCAGTTCGTTGCATACACCCACCACCACCCTTGCAATTATTCTCATGTCACTCAGCTTCTTCCCCTCGGCTGTCAGATTTCTGAACCATCCATGGACCCATGAACACTACCCTGACAGTCCTTCTGTTTTACTGTTTATTTATTTTTGTAACTTATAGTATTTTTATGTCTTTGTACTACTCTGTAGTTGCAACACAGTGATTTTCACATCATTTTAATCAGTGATAATAAATCCAGTCCTGATTCTCATTCTTAACCTCGATCTCTTCAATGACTGGCCCTGATCATCTTCATTTCACTATGGACGTCCAGTCCCCATACACCTCCTTCCCCCACCAGGACGGCCTCGAAGCTCTCCGTTTTTTTCTGGACTCCACACCCAACAAGTTCCCCTCCAGAAGCACCACCATTACCACCACTCCCCCCCATCTGGTGGAACTGGTCCTCGCCCTCAACAATTTCTCCTTCAGCTTCAGCTTCTCTCACTTCCTTCAAACCAAAGGTGCAGCCATGGGCACTCGTACAGGTCCCAGCTATGCCTGCCTTTTCATTGGTTATGTGGAGCAGTCTATGTTCCAAGCCTACACCAGCATTGCTCCCCAACTCTTCCTATGCTACATCGATGACTGCATTGGTGCTGCTTCCTGCACCCATGCTGAGCTCATCAATTTCATCAACTTTGCCTCCAACTTTCACCCTGCCCTCAAATTCACTTGGTCCATTTCTAACACCTCTCTCCCTTTTGTGTGTCTCCATCTCTGGAGACCGTCTATCTATTGATATATTTTATAAACCCACTGACTCTCCCAGCTATCTTGACTATACCTTTTCCGTCCCTGTCACTTGTAAAAATGCAATTTCCTTTTCTCAGTTGCTCCACCTCCACTGTATCTGCTCTCAGGATGAGACTTTTCATTCCCGAGCAATTGAAATGTCCTCCTTTTTCAAAGAAAGGGGCTTCCCTTCCTTCACCATCAATGCTGCCCTCACCTGTTTCTCTTCCATTGCGTGCACATCTGCCTTCACCCCATCCTCCTGCCACCCTACCAGGGATAGGGTTCCTTGTCCTCACCTACCACCCCACCAGCCCATAATTCTCTGCAACTGGCACTATCTCCAACTGGATCTTAACACCAAGCACATCTTTCCTTCCTCTACACTTCCTGTTTTCTGTACGAATTGCTCCCTACACAACTTCCTTGACTATTTGTCCTTCCCCACTGATCTCCCTCCTGGCACTTATCCTTGCAAACTACACTGTCCTTACACCTCCTCCCCCACCACCACTCAAATCCTCAAACAGTCCCTCCAGGTGAGGTGACACTTCACCTGTGAGTCTGTGGGGTCACCTACTGTGCCTGGTGCTCCTGGGGTGGCCTCCTGTATATCGGTGAGACCCGATGGAGATTGGGAGACTGCTTCGCCGAGCACCTTTGCTTCATCCACCACAAAAAGTGGGATTGCCTGTGGCCACCCATTTCAATTCTACATCCCATTCCTATTCCAACATGTCAGTCCGTGGTTTCCTCTACTGTCGCGATGAGGCCACACTCAGGTTGGAGGAAGAACACCTTATATTCCACCTGGGTAGCCTCCAACCTGATGGCATGAACATCAATTTCTCAAACTTCTGGTAACTGCCCCCTCCTCCTTTCACCATGCCCCATTCCTGTTTCCCTCTTACACCTTCTCTTCTTATCTGCCCATCACCTCCCTCTGGTGCTCCTCCCCCTTCCCTTTCTTCCATGGTCTTCTGTCCCCTCCTATCAGATTCCCCCTTCTCCAGTTCACTAATCAACTTCCCAGCTCTTTACCTCACCCCTCTCCCTGCTGGTTTCACCTATCACCTGCCACCTTGTACTTCATCCTCCCCTCCCCACACCTTTTTCATCTGACTTCTTCCCACGACCTTTTCCTGTCCCGATGAAGGGTCTCGGCCCAATACGCTGACTGTTTATTCCCATCCACAGGTGCTGCCTGAGCTGCTGAGCTCCCCCTGAACATGGTGTGTACGGCTCTGAATACATAGCACACCTTGATCCCAATAATCTCAACAGTAAGCACAAAGTAACTCCAGAAGCGTGACCTCAGCTATGGGGGATTACAGGCAGTGAATGGTTATTATTGACGTGACTTTATGATTCTGAGATGCTTGCTTGTTGGGGGAGCTGTATTGTACAGTGAGCCCAATTCTAATTTCTCAAGTCATTTCTCCACACAGAGCTGCCTTTGCTCCTGTCCCTGCGTCCAATGGAGTGGGCCAGGTGGTGCAGTACCGAGCAGGAAGAAGCTACAATCGCAGGGGAGCAATGCGCATCGAGGCCACATGTGCGTGAGTCTGGTGGCTATTTGGTTCCTTTTTGGTGTAGTTATGTTGCAGTGGACAAACTAACTCGGAGGTATCATGCCCGATAGATGCTCAGAGTCATTTCAACCAAATTACAGCACAAGAGCCAAAGTAGGCCATCCAGCCCATCCAGTTAGGGTGTCACAGTAGTGCAGTGGTTAGTGCAATTGGTTTAGAGCCCCAGTGATCAGCATTCGGGAATCCAATTCCCGCCACTGCCTGTAAGTGGACTAATCAAAATAGGACATACATGGTAAATGGTAGGGCATTGAAGAATGCAGTAGAACAGAGGGATCTAGGAATAATAGTGCATAGTTCCCTGAAGGTGGAATCTCATGTGGATATGGTGGTGAAGAAAGCTTTTGGTATGCTGGCCTTTATAAATCAGAGCATTGAGTATAGGAGTTGGGATGTAATGTTAAAATTGTACAAGGAATTGGTAAGGCCAAATTTGGAGTATTGTGTACAGTTCTGGTCACTGAATTATAGGAAAGATGTCAACAAAATAGAGAGAGTACAGAGGAGATTTACTAGAATGTTACCTGGGTTTCATCTCCTAAGTTACAGAGAAAGGTTGAACAAGTTAGGTCTTTATTCTTTAGAGCGTAGAAGGTTGAGAGGGGACTCGATAGAGGTATTTAAAATTATGAGGGGGATAGATAGAGTTGACGTGGATAGGCTTTTTCCATTGAGAGTGGGGAAGATTCAAACAAGAGGACATGAGTTGAGAGTTAGGGGGAAAAAGTTTAGGGGTAACACGAGGGGGAACTTCTTTCCTCAGAGAGTGGTGGCTGTGTGGAACGAGCTTCCAGTAGAAGTGGTAGAGGCAGGTTCGATATTGTCATTTAAAGAAAAATTGGATAGGTATATGGACAGGAAAGGAATGGAGGGTTATGGGCCAAGTGCAGGTCGGTGGGACTAGGTGAGAGTAAGAGTTCGGCACGGACTAGAAGGGCTGAGATGGCCTGTTTCCGTGCTGTAATTGTTATATGGTTATAAAGATTGTACGTTCTGCTTGTGACTGTGTGGGTTTCCTCTGGGTGCTCCAGTTTCCTGCCACACTCCAAAGGCATACGGTCAGGGTCAGGGTTCATGAGTTGTGGACGTGCTGTACTGGGGCAAGAAGCGTGGTGACCCTTGCAGGCTGCCACCCAGCTCAATCTTCACTGATTTGATTTGATGCAAACAATGCAACTCACTGTGTGTTTCAATATACATTGACCAATAAAGCTCATTTTTAAAAAGATCTCATTCTGATCTGGCATTCTGACCATTTATCTATCTTGCCTCCATATCCTGAAGCTCCTTATGTAATGTAAATCAATGGATTTCGATCTTAGGACCTCAAATTACTGCCTAGCATTTAAAACCCTTGGAGAAGAGGTTCATCTTTCAATAGACCAGGTGAAGGTGCTTTCTGATTGCTTGCCAATGTTTTAAGATTATTCACCATGCCTCTGAATTCTCCACCAGATGAAAGTCCTCCTTAATTTCTGCCCCACTGAGTAATGTAATACTTTTAGCTCTCCAGCATGTTCAATCAGAACATAGAACACAGATGGTACAGCACAGGATCAGGCCCTATGGCTCATTATGCTGTGCCAAACTAGTTGAGCTTGTGACCCCTCACCCCTTCTGCTGGCACATGATCCATCTCCCTCCATTCTCTGCATATTCATGTGGCAAAGAGCCTCTTAAATGCCTCTGTCGTGCCTGCCACCTTCTTTACTCTCGATGGAGCATTCCAGAAACCCACCCGTCTCTGTGTTTTAAAAAAAAACTTACTTTGCCTGTGAACTTTCTCCTTCTCACCTTAAATGCATTCTTTCTAATACTAGATACTTCAATCAGTAGAAAACAAATGTTGTCTGTCTACTTTATCTATGTCTCTCATGATTTTATAAAATTCTAGGTTTCCCCTGGGCCTCTGTTGCCGCTGAGAAAACAACCCAAGTTTGTCCAATCTCTCCTTATACCACATGCCCTCTATTCCAGACAGCATCCTGGTAAACCTCTTCAAATCCTCCACATCCTTTCTGTAATGCCGTGACTAGAAATGTATGTAATACTTCAGATGCAGCCTAACCGGAGTTTTATAAAGCTGCAACTTAACTTTCTGACTCAATGAGAGTTGAATGTCTACAAGGTGGCTTTTTAGAGCAGCTTGTGCTTGAGCCTACTTGGGGAAGGGCTCTCTTAGATTGGGTATTGTGTAATAACCCAGATTTTATTAGGGAGCTTAATGTAAAGGAACCCTTAGGATTCAATGATCATAAAATGATTGAATTCTTACTGCAATTTAAAATGGAGAAGCATAACTCAATGGAATAAAGGGAATTACAGAGGCATGAGAGAGGAGCTTGCCTAGGTGAATTGGAGGAGAATACTGGCAGGGATGACGGCAGAGCAGAGATGGCTCAAGTTGCTGGGAATAATTAACAAGGCGCAGGATAGATATGTCCCACAGAGGAAGAAGTTCTCAAATGGCAGGGGTAGGCAACCATGGCTGACAAGGGAAGTTAAAGACTGCATAAAAGCCAGGGAAAAGGCATATAAGGGGGTAGCAAAAGTGAGTGGTTGATTGTGAAGCTTTTAAAATCCAATAAAAGGCAACTAAAAAAGTTATAAGAAGGAAAAAGATGAAATATGGGGGCAGACTTACCAATAATATAAAGCAGGGTACCAAAAGATACTAGACCACTGGAAAATGATGCTGGTGAGGTAGTCATGGGGGACAAAGAAATGGCAGATGTACTTAATGGGTACTCTACATCAGTCTTCACTGTGGAAGACACTAGCAGTGTGCCAGAGGTCCGTGAGTGTCAGGGAGCAGGAGTGACTGCCATTGCTATTACAAAGGGAAAAGTGCTCAGCAAACTCAAAGGTCTTAAGGTGGGCAAGTCACCTCGGCCAGATGGACTACATCCCAGAGTCCTGAGAGAGATAACGGATGCATTGGTCATGATCTTTCAAGAATTACTTGATTCTGGCATAGTTCTGGAGGACTGGAAGATTGCAAATGTCACTCCACTCTTTAAGAAGGAAGGAAGGCAAAATAAAGGAAATTATAGGCCATTTAGCCTAGCGTAAGTGGCTGGGAAAGTGTTGGAGTCTATTATTAAGGATGAGGTTATGAGGTACTTGGAGACTAATGACAAAATAAAGTCAAAGTCAGCATGGCTTCCGTAAAAGGAAATATTGCCTGACAAATCTGTTAGAGTTCTTCAAGGAAGTAACAAACAGAGTGGACAAAAGAGAGGCAGTGGATGTCATTTACTTGGATTTTCAGAAGATTTTGATAAGGTGCCAAACATGAGGATGCTTGATGAAATCCTATGGCATTACAGGAAGGACACTGGCATGGATAGAGGAATGGCTGACAGGCAGGAGGCAGTGAGTGGGAATAAAGGGGGCCTTTTCTGGTTGGCTGCCAGTGACTAATGGTGTTCTCAGGGGTCAGTGTTGGAACCACTACTTTTCCCATCGTTTGTCAATAATTTGGATAATGGAATTGGTGGCTTTGTGGCAAAGTTTGTGGATGATATGAAGGTAGGTGGGGGAGTACTGAGGAAGCAATACAATTGCAGCAGGTCTTAGACAAATTGGAAGAATGGGCAAAAAGATGGCAGATGGAATACAAACACAAGGAATTCTGCAGATGCTGGAAATTCAAGCAACACACATCAAAGTTGCTGGTGAACGCAGCAGGCCAGGCAGCATCTGTAGGAAGAGGTACAGTCAACGTTTCGGGCTGAGACCCTTCATCAGGGCTAACTGAAGGAAGAGCTCTTTGATGTGTGTTGTTAGATGGAATACAATGTTGGAAAATGTATGATAATGCACTTTGGTAAAAGGGACAATAGTGCCGACTATTATCTAAATGGGGAGAAAGTTCACACGTTAAAGGTGCAGAGGGACTTAGGAGTCCTCGTGCAAGACTCCCAGAAGGTTAATTTACAAGTTGAGTCTTTGGTAAAGAAGGCAAATGCAATGTTGGCATTATTTTAAGAGAAATAGAATATAAAAGCAAGGATGTAATGCTGAGCCATTGAGACATTAGTCAGGTCACACTTGGAGTATTGTTTCCCCCCCGCTTTGTCTTTCTCCCTGGGCCTCCTGTCCCATGATCCTCTCATATCCCCTTTGCCAATCACCTGTCCGGCTCTTGGCTCCATCCCTCCCCCTACTGTCTTCTCCTATCATTTTGGATCTCCCCCTCCCCCCTCCCACTTCCAAATCTCTTACTATCTCTTCCTTCAGTTAGTCCTGACAAAGGGTCTCGGCCTGAAATGTCGACTGCACCTCTTCCTAGAGATGCTGCCTGGCCTGCTGTGTTCACCAGCAACTTTGATGTGTGTTGCTTGAATTTCCAGCATCTGCAGAATTCCTGTTGTTTGGAGTATTGTCAACAGTTTTGGGCCCCATTTCTCAGAAAGGATGTGTTGTCATTGGAGAGAGTCCAGAGGAGCTTTATGAGGATGATTCCGGGAATGAAGGGGTTAACGTATGAGGAACATTTGGCAGCTTTGGGCCTGTACTCACTGGAATTTAGAAGAATGGGGGGGGGGGTTGTTTTGCAAAGACTGGATTAGGTGGATGTGGAGAGGATGTGTCCTATGGTGGGGGTATTGGGAACTGGAGGTTCCAACCTCAAAATTGAGGGGTGACCCTTTAGAACAGAGATAAAGAGGAATTCTTTTTAGCCGGATAGTGGTGAATCTGGAATGCTCTGCCACAGACTGCGGTGGAGGCCAAGTCAGTGGGTATGTTTAAGAGGGGAGTTGATAGTTTCTTGATCGGTCACATCAAAGGATATGGCGAGAAGGCAGGTATATGGGGCTGAGTGGGATCCATGGAATGGCGGAGCAGACTCGATGGGCTGAATGGCCTAATTGTGATCCTATGTCTTACAGTCTTGTGGCCTTATGGAGACTGCAAGGCATAGGAACAGAATTAGGCCGTTCAGCTCATCAAGTCTGCTCTGCCATTTGATCATGTCTAATTTATTTTCTCTCTCAACCCCATTCTTCTACCTTCTGCCTGTAACCTTTGATGCCATTACTAATCGAGAGCCTATCAACCTCTGCTTTATTTCTTCTCCCAAAGTGGAAGACCATACACTTCAAGACACTGTATTCCCTCTGTCACTTCTTCGCCTATTCTCCTAATCTATCCAAGCACTTCTGCAGACTCCCTGTTTCCTTAGTGGTACCTACCTCTCCACCTATCGCTGTATCATCCACAAACTTGGCCACAAAACCATCATTCTGTCATCCAGATCACTCACGTATAACATGAAAGGTAGGGGACCCAACACTGAACCCTGAGGAACATCACTAGTCACTGGCAGCTAATCAGAAAATGCCCCCTTTATTCCCACTCTTGGCCTTCTGCCGGTCAGCCAATCTCCTGCCTGTGATAGTTTTATTCCTGTAGTACCATGGGCTCATACTTTGTGCAGCATCCTAAACCACCCTATTGACTTGTGGAGCCATAAACACTTCACTTCCATTGTTCTAAATCACAGTCCTGAGAGGTCTTGAATCAGTGAATGTGGGTAGAATGTTTTCATGAGTGAGTGAATCTACAAACGTAGAAGCAGTGGTCACTGTTTGGAATCTTTGAATATGTTCCCTGGAAAGCAAGGAAAGTGAAGGACCAGGCAGTAACACGGGATTGAGGTTACAATCAGATTAGCAAGCCCTTCTTAAATAGTAGAGCAGGTTCAAGGGGGAGCTTATGCCAAATATTTCATGTTACTGAGTGCTCTTGAGATTAATTCCAATATAGAAAATAAAACATAAAATTGAATAACACAGGAAGATGCCCTTTGGCCAATAATGTCTGTGCAAACCCTATTACCAATTTCACCTACTCCCATCTTCCTGCACATGGTCCATATCCTTCTTCTCCCTACTTGTTCATGTTCCTGTCCAAATATTGCCATCATTTCAGCTTCCACCGCCACCCCCAGCAGCACATTCCAGGCACCCTTCACTCTCTGTGTAAAATATTTACTTCATAAATTACCACTTTGATTACACTTTGGACCTATAGGTTAGGATTTAACGACACCTAAGCCTCTTTGCTCCACAGTTCTTTGTTCCTCACTTCTAAAGAATTTTTGATTCACGTTGCTTGGATTTATCACAGATGAACTCGAGAACCAAAATTAATTTTTTTTGGAGGCATCAAACTAGCATTTATTTCTTAAGGAAGTGTGCATGTAAATCAGGCCCTAAAGATTATTTTGGTGCCTGGGTGAAAAGAACACGCACAGTGGAGTGGGTGTATTAAACACACATATACATGCTTTCTGACTGCAATTTTTATCCATCCTTTGTACCTCTTCCATTTTGTGAGATGTAAATCCATCCCCTATCTCAAAACTGGTGACGTGATCCACCTCCGCTGACTATGTCACAGCCTGTTCCACACTTTTGCTTCCCTCTGTGTGAAATACAAAAAGCTGAACCCATCTGTTCGCCTTGTTAATCATATTGTTAAAGAGCACAAGCTGGAATAGCCAATAGCTATTGTGTTAAAGCAGTGTGCTGCGGAATTTTAATCTGTTTGAGAGCCATTGACCCTGGTGTTGTTGGAGCCAATGTGATTGGTCAAGGTGCAGTAAGATTACACAGCATTCAAGGCCATAATAACCCATTGACATATAGTGACCAGTTTCATTGAGGTTATTGTAACTTCGATTTATTGAAGAGTCTAACTATAGAATGTAGTGAATTGGATTTTTAAAACTTGTTCCTGAGTTAATCAGCTTGTGAAAACTACTCATAGTTCACAAGACAAAAATAATGCTTCCTTTCGCACTTCCTCATTCATCCCAGTTAGGTACAATGCTAGGTTGCCTTCTTCAGCCCTGCACCCAGTAATTCTCTGTTCTCTGAATGCAGTTGACACTTTGGAAATTAGTGATGCTTTGAAGCAGAAGCTGGAAGACATCTTCATCCACGAGAAGCGCCTTGAACTGGGTCGGACGCTGGGAAGAGGTCAGTCAATCAGCAGGTCTGATAGTCATTTACCCTCCTGAGTGTACGTGGCTGTTCTTGCTTTACTGCTATCCATTGGTCGGTGGGAGAGGAGACCCAGGTCTCTGGCTGATGCTTCCTTTAATTTCTCCTTGAAGACATTGACTGACACAGAATATACAACAGGACAATGTGAAACAATGTGGATGACTGCTAGTTGCTAAGCCAGAAAGTGGACTGATCTGAGACCCACTGTAAAATCACTAGGAATTGCTGGTACACCATCATGGTGGTACTGAAGTCAGTCTTGACTATACATCCAGTGCCCACAGAAGCTAGTTGGTTAGCAAGTAATTGGAAGAAAATATTAATCACATGAGCAGTCCCTCACTTGCAGTGGAGTATAACGTGAAACCAAAACAAAATATCCTAAAAATGCTCAGCAGGTCAGGAAGCGTCTGTGGAAGGAGAAACAGAGTATTTACATCAGACTGAAAACCCTTCTTTTGAAACAATAAACCAGTTTATCTCTCCACAAAACCCTTCTTTTGAAATGATAAACCAGTTTCTCTCTCCATTGGTGATACTTGACTGCTGAGTGCTTCCATGACTTTTTGTTTTTCTTTCAGACTTCCATAATCTGTTTTTATTAAATCTAAATTTAATATTGTTCAGCTGCTTTCTTTGGTCTTTGCCTTCTTTGCATGATGCACTGTGCTTGGTAAATCTATGCTTTACCTTAATGCAGTTGGCACTGGGAAAGAGCGAAGCTTTGCAATAGATGCTGGTCTTTCTGAGTCAGACAGTTGTGTGTGCAGGTCCCACTGCAGAGGCTCGAGCAGATAATGTAGCACTGGTGGGATGGCACTGCAGACAAACAGCGTTGGCTAAATTGTCTCCTCTTTTGCCAGAGTAATCCTGCCTCACTACAGCACAGTCAGCTAGTGCTCTGCTGTTTTTGACGTACTGTTTGGGCTCTCCTGTAAATAAAATAAATATTTCTCATTCATAGTGGCACAGCAATTTCCTCAGCCCTTGCCAATATTTATCCCAAGAACCTGAATATAATCTTACTGCTGCTTATGGTCGAAACTGCCTACAAGTAATGTGACCACATTGCACTGGGTGCAGAATGCATTGACTTGGCCCGGAGCCACAAGAGGCACTCTAACCCCGGTGAATCTCCACTGCACCCTCTCCAGCGCTGTGGCAAACTGAAGTGCACACAGTCGCCCAGCTGTGGCCTAACCAACGTTTGGTACAATTGTAGCATAACTTCCTGCTCCTTGGGCCTGTAGGTCGTCCAGTACAGGTCACTGTGCCAACTTCAGTGTGCCTAGACCCCCTGAAAAATCAGCTAAGGCTCCCATCGGTGGGAATATCAATGACACCATTCTCTGCTTTGCCAACAATTGGTTCCATTTTAATTTCCAGGGGAGTTTGGCTCGGTGAAGGAGGCGTACTTGAAGATGGAAGATGGGTCCACTCAAAAGTTGGCCGTGAAAATGCTGAAAAGTGAGTGGGGCGATGGGATCAGGCTTATGTGGGAGCGTGACCTCAGGGATTCTCCTCACAACGCAATTGCTCGAGCTGTATGGATGTGAGTGAGCTCCAACTGAGAGACCTCACCTCATGTCACTTTACTTCAAAGGTGAGATGGGAGGAGGCCATTTGGCCCCTTTGAGGCTGCTTTCTCTGTTTCACATCCCATTCGCCCTGCCAGTAGGATTTTCACCTCCAACTCTCTCTCCCAGGAATCTCAACTCCATTTCTCTCCTAGTAGGATTCTCACTTCCCGTTCCCCCTTTCAGCAGGATTCTCACCTTGGATTCTCTCTCCCAGGTGGATTCTCCCCTTTCATTCTCACTTCCAGCAGGATTCTCACATCCCATTCTCCTCCAGCAGGATTCTCTCATCCCATTCCCCCTCCAGCAGGATTCTCACATCCCATTCCCCTCCAGCAGGATTCTCACATCCCATTCTCCTCCAGCAGAATTCTCACATCCCATTCCCCTCCAGCAGGATTCTCACATCCCATTCCCCCTCCAGCAGGATTCTCACATCCCATTCCCCCTCCAGTAGGACTCTCACATCCCATTCCCCCTCCAGCAGGATTCTCACATCCCATTCCCTTCTAGTAGCATTCTCACATCCCATTCCCCGCTAGCAAAATTCTCACATTCCATTCCCTCTAGAGGAACTCACATGTCATTCCCTCTAGCAGAATTCTCACATCCCATTCCCTCTAGCAGGATTCTCACATCCCATTCCCCTCCAGCAGGATTGTCACATCACATTCCCCTCCAGCAGGATTCAGAGAGCTGAAATTTTCTGTCAAATGTCCCCACCATTTCTTCTCTTGCCTCCCAGAGCAGTTTAAAATATGTCTCCAGCTACAATGACATCCTTCATAGTGAAGGCAGCTGGGAAGTATTCATTTGAGATCTCATCTAAGGCTTCTGGCTCCATGCACTGATTGTCACTTTGATCCCTAATGGGTCTACTCTTTTACTTATAAAACACTTTGGGATTTCCTTTAATCTTTCCCACTCATGTAAATTCACACCCCCTTTGCTATTTCCTATTAAATTCACCCCCTTTCACTTTGCATCCTCCAGTACAGCCCCTCCTGTTCGCAGATCCCTACTACTGTCCTATGCAAGCTTCCCTTACCTTTAACCTGACATGAATATTCCTTGGCATTGTTGGCCTTTCCTTTCATCTTTAAGGTCCTGAACTTTCAGCATTTCATTTTTGAGTGCTTCTCGCTGATTGCTTGTAGACTTGCCTGGAAGTAACTGCCCCAGTTCACCTTTTCTAGCTGCTGTATCATCATATTAAATTTGGTCTTTCCCCAATTTTGGACCTTAGTGTTCTGGGCCATCCTTGGCTTTCTCCATAATTGCCGTGAAACTTTGAGTTATGGTCACTATCTCCAAAATGTCTCCCACTGATATTGTCCAGTCCTCCCCCATATCAGCTCAGGAAGCTCTACTGGACACACTTTAGGAACTGCCCACTCCATATAATCCCTGTTAATATGGGGAAGCTGAAATCCCCCACTACAATTATCCTATTATTTTTATATCATTCTGTGGTTTGCCTACATATCTTCCTTTTTTCTTCGGCCTACTGCCACGATTCCTATGGTATATCCCCAACAAAATGATTGCCCAACAAGCTCCACCAATATGAAGAACTTCTTGCAGTAATGGACTCTTTAATATTGCAATTCCACCTCCTCGTTTACATCCCCTCCCCTCTGCTAAGCCTGAAAGCTCCATTCCCTGTAATATTGAGTTAATAGTCATGACCAAATTTCAAACATCTCTCCATGATAGAAGCAACATTATAGTCCCACGTGCTAATCTATGCTAATCTCAGATCCTCGGCCTTATTTGTCAGACTCCTTGTTTTAAAATAGATGCAGTCCAGCCTTGCATTCCTGTCATATTCTTATCATCTAGGTACCCACTGGATTGAGTTAGTTTTACATCTAATTTTGTCTGTATTCTAACTCTGTGTCTCTTCTCCTTTCAAACTAACTTAAACCTTCCCAAACACTGGCAAAACCCTCTTCCTGAACAAACATGTTGGACTGTTTGTGGTTCACGTGAAGGACCCATTGTGATTACAGCCTTTGAGATTATTCTTTTTTAATCTGTGATCTAGTTACCTGTGTTATCCTTTCAGAGGACGTGACCCGGGCCCAGCACATAAAGTGCAATTACGAAGTAAGCACAGCAGTGCTTCTACTTCCTTCAGACTGCAAATATTCAGCATGACGTCTAAAACTTCTATATATGCCAAACTTTTATAAATACCTGCTTGAGAATGTTATGTTTTGTAACTCCAAAACATTAGACTAATTAAAAGGAAAACAAGAGAGCTGGAAATGCAAATCCAACTTCAGTTTTTACTTTAATCGAGGCATTCACGTATGATGTGGTAGCACCATGACGCGTGCAATTCACTTATTTTTACATATAAACCAGAATGAGTTATTGAAATGAACAAGAATACTTAATCAAACAATATGTTTACAAGATTACTCAAATATTACTGAAGTATTAAATACACAACACTCCTCTCTGCTTTGCTATAAACTCCAACTCAATATAGAATGCATCTCAACTATATACACAGCATACTATATAATATAATTACTATATAGACATCCACAGCATAGTAAGTTTTAAATTGTCCCATTCAGACCTAAAGATTTAATTGCTGTGGAGGATTTCTTATTCCTGTGGGATATTCTTATTCCTTCCTGACAAGGAAAGGTCACTCTGCTTGGCAGGAGAGACTTGGGACTATGAAACAATCGGAGGCACTGGGGTTGTAGGAGTTGACTCTGAGACTGCAGAAAGTGATCCTGACAGCTCAGGACACCTTTCTTCTCCTTCCTTTTTCTTCTAGTTTGTTCATCTTGATCTTGAGAAGGTGCATTTAGTTCACTAGAACATTCTCTTACTAATCCTTCTCCTTTTACAATCTGATCTCTCCTCTTGGTTTTCTCATGCACAACATCATCTGACGAATCCTCTGTTTTTGTATCTCTGTTGACTCCTTTCATTTTGGTCTTCCATTTATCCAGCTGGGCTTTGGTCTTTGCATCTACTTTTACAAGCAGCTTTTTGTCTCTCACTTGAAGTTCATGCAATAACCTTAATGCACACAGAGTAGATTGTGGTTCTTTGTATTCACAAAAGCTGAATGCTTGCAACTTTCCTGAAGGTCCTTGACCTCTCTTCCAGTTTAAAACCAAGCCACATATTGCAAGTAACTGCCTGATTAACATATTAAAAGCTTTCTCAGATATGTTGCCTACAAAACATTTGCAGTTGGACCACTGCTTTCGTTGCTTTCCCGCTTCCTCTGAGTAGCATGGTCCTTCCTTGCCAACCAGAGGCACAGAGGTTGGCACCAACACCTGTTTGCCCTCTGTTGGGTAAATAGTTTATGCATACAGCATGGAGACAGTTGTGGTATCACTCAGTACCTCTCTTCATTTGCTTTCAGATGGCTTCATTGCCGGGGATGTGGCATGCAATTGGTGAATGGATCTTCCAATCACTTTGTAGTTGTCTCAGCCAATCACAACCCATAATGCTGGTCCTTCTGTTTTTGCCACATACAAGCCCAAATTGGCTTGTTGATTGTTGTGTTTCACTGTTATGAATGTCATTCCCTCAGGAGTTAGGTTTTCTCCAGTTTGTTCTTCAGGCTTCAGGCTTCAGTTCACTATCTTTGAAATGCCAATCAAACTCATTTTTTGGAATGACTGAAGCAGCCAAGCCAGTGTCCAATTCCATTTTAATCAATTTGCCATTCACTACTGCTGTAAGCCATATTGGTTGTCTAATGTTAGTTTCCACATTGTAAATCTCGAAGCTACCCAGCCCAGTGTCACTCTCATCGCTGTTAGAGTTTTCATCAACAGCATGCAGATTACTGCAACCTGACTTTTTAGATTTTTCTCTTCCCTGTGCAGTCCATTTAATTTTGTCTGCCTGACATGCTCTTTGTATCCTAGTTTGTTGCATTTTCTGCAAGTTTAGCCTTTAAACCTGCATTGGTCTGGTGTATATGAGCCTGAGCTACAACAATAACACAATTTGTTCAGTCAGGTAAGCCTCCATCTAGATGTATGAGTTTTGTTCACTCTGACTTTCATTCCTGACTGCAACTCAATTGCATCTCTGTCAGCTGTTTTTAAATGCTTTCTTGTAAGATTCCACAAACTGAATGATCTCTCAGTGGATCATTAAGCCCATCATTGAACTGGTAATGCTCAGACAGCTTCTTCAATTCATCCATGTATGCTGAAATGGACTCCCCTTCTTTTCGATTCCACTTATGAAACCTAAAGCGTTCCGCAATCAGTAATAGTTTTGATTCTAAATGTTCCTGCATTACTTTCACAATATCAGCAAAGCTCATTTCAGCTGGTTTGGTTGGTTGGAGCTGTCAAACTCCTAAGCAAATTATATGCATTTAAACCCAATGCACTCAGCAAAATTGGTACTTGGTTCTTATTGGCTATTTCATTTGCTTTAAAACACTACACAGTCCATTCAATATATAAAATCCAGTTATCTGTTGTGGAATCAAACACATCAATCTCTTGCTGCACTTCAACAGGTTGAGAGCCGTCTTGGATTCGTTTTAAAAATACCTTGTTACCGCTGTTAGGTTTTGTAACTCCAAAACATTAAACTAATTAAATAGAAGACAAGAGAGCTGAGAAAGCAAATCTAACTTCAGTTTTTACTTTAATGGAGGTGTGGTAGCATTGTGACATATGCAATTCACTTATTTTTACACATAATCATAGAACATAGAGCATAGAGCATAGCACTACAGCACATTACAGGCTCGTCAGCCCACAGTGTTGTGTCGACCATACAACCTACTCTAGAAACTGCCCAGAATTTCCCTACTGCCTAGCCCTCTATTTTTCTAAGCTCCACGTACCTACCTAAGTGTCTCATAAAAGACCCTACTGTATCCATCTTCAGCACCATCACCAGCAGTGCATTCCATGCACCCACCACTCTCCATGTGAAGAACTTACCCCTGACACCCCTCTGGACCTACTTGCAAGCACCTTGAAACTGTGCCCTCTCATGTTAGCCATTTCAGCCCTGGAAGAAAAGCCTCTGGCTATCCACACGATCAATGCCTCTCACTATCTTATACACCTCTATCGGGTCACCTCTCATCTTCCACCGCTCCAAGGAGAAAAGGCCAAGTTCACTCAACCTATTTTCATAAGGCACACTCTCCAATCCAGGTGACATCTTTGTAAATCTCCTCTGCACCCTCCCTATAGTTTCCACATCCTTCCTATAGTGAGGTGACCAGAAGTGAACACAGTACTCCAAGTGGGGTCTGACCAGGGTCTTATATAGCTGTAACATTACCTCCTGGCACTTGAACTCAATCCCACGGTTGATGAAGGCCATCACACCATACACCCTCTTAACAACATTGTCAATCTGCACAGCAGCCTTGAGTGTGTCCTATGGACACGAACCCCAAGATTTCTCTGATCCTCCACACTGACAAGAGTCTTACCAATAATATTATATTCTGCCTTCAAATTTGACCTTCCAAAATGAACCACTTCACGCTTATCTGCGTTGAACTCCATCTGCCACTTCTCAACCCAGTTTTGCTTTAACCTTTGACCCTCCAGACTATCTACAACGCCCTCAACCTTTGTGTCATCCGCAAACTTACTAACCCACCCTTCTACTTCCTCATCCAGGTCATCTATAAGAATCACAAAGGGGAGGGGTCCTAGGATAGATCTCTGTGGAACACCACTGGTCCATAATGAATCATTTAAACAAACAAGAATGCTTAATCAAACAATATACTTACAATGTTACTTAAATATTAAACACACAACAGAGAGTATATTGACTGGTTGCATCACAGATATTGGTTGTATGGAAACACCAATGCCATTGACTGGAAAACACTACAAAAAGTAGTGGATATGGCCCAGTCCATCATGAGTAAAGCCCCTCCTCCCTCTCCCCCACATCTACACGTAGCTTTGTCGCAGGAAAGAAGAAACCCCAACACCCAGGACATGCTCTCTTGTCGCTGCTGCCATCAGGAAGAAGGTACAAGAGCCTCAAAACTCACACCACCAGGTTCAGGAAAGGTTACTGCCCCCAACCATCAGACTCGTGAACCAAAGTGGATAACTTCACCCAACTTCACTTGCAACTTCACTTCACCTGCAACCTATGGACTCAATTTCAAGGACTCTTCATTTCTTATTCTTTATATTCATTGTTTATTTATTATTATTGTTTCTTTTTTTTCTTATTGTATTTGTACAGTTTGCTGTCTTTTGCACACTGGTTGTTCGCCCTGTTGGGTGCGGTCTTTCATTAATTTTATTATGGTTATTGGATTTATTGTCATCAGGAAGAAGGTACAGGAGTCCACAAGAAACTCAGGGTTTAATATGGTGACATATATGTACTTTGATAATAAATTTCCTCTGAATTTTAGCTCCCTACATTCACATGACAGCACCTCGTCCCTCATTTCACCTAATACGAACCACCCCTCTGGCTGTTTGTGTAACCCCACTGAGAATGCTCTGCACCTCATTCTGTGACATCCAGTGAGACAACCCACCACCTGCGACTCACATTGACGGCGAGTGAATCATCGGTTTAGTCAGCTCACTACTGAGCTACTTATCACTATTGCCTTTGGACTTGTGCTCCCTTTTGCTACACACCTGAGCCACTCACCATATCATGATCTTGACTTTGGCTCCACACCTCAGAAGAACATTGACCTGCACCATTTTCAAATTAAGTCAAGCTTATTGTTATGTGCACATGTACACTGAAGTACAAGGACAATGGAAAATCTCGCTTTAAGCAACATGCACAATGTTTTTAAGCAAAAAATTTTAAGCATTTTTAAGCAAAAAAAAAAATTTTAAGCATTTTTAAGCAAAAAATGCACAATCAGAGAGAAGTGTAGGGTAGTGCAAAAGCTGGTCCATAGTGCTCTGAAGATTCCAAAATGGGAAATCAGCTTTAGACTGAGATGTCCTCTGAGGCCTCCCTGACTACCTCCCTCCCCCTCTCTCTTACCCTTGCTGATGGTCACTAATTCCTCCACTGACTGCATTTCCTTCAGCAGTGTGATTCAGATCGTGCAGGCTGGTTTGAAAAATGAGTGGTTGAAAGGAAGTAGCTGTTCTTGGTGTGGAAAATCAGTTTTCTGTACCTCCTGTCTAATGGTAGATCTCAGAAGATGGCATGGTCTGGATGGTTGCGATTTTTGATGATGGTTATTGATGAGAAGATGGCATGGTCTGGATGGTTGCGATTTTTGATGATGGTTATTGATGAGAAGATGGCATGGTCTGGATGGTTGCGATTTTTGATGATGGTTATTGATGAGAAGATGGCATGGTCTGGATGGTTGCGATTTTTGATGATGGTTATTGATGAGAAGATGGCATGGTCTGGATGGTTGCGATTTTTGATGATGGTTATTGATGAGAAGATGGCATGGTCTGGATGGTTGCAATTTTTGATGATGAATATTTCCTCCTTGAGGCAACATCTTATGTAGGTTCTACTGATGTTGGGGAGTCATCATGCCCATGATGTATCGGACTGAGTCCACTATTCTCTGCAGCTTCCTTTGTTCCTGCATGTTCTTACTGCCATACCAAGCTAAGATGCAACCAGCCACAGTACTTCCAGCAACAAATCTGTGGAGGTTTTCTAGAGCATTTTCTAGACATGCCAAACCTCCTGAATTTCCCAAGAAAATAAAGATGCTTGTGTACCTTCCTTGTGATTGCATCTATGTGCCGTGCAAAATACAAGTCATCCAATATGTTGAACAAAGGAACTAAAAGCTCTGACCCTTTCCACTGCATTCCTCAGTGTTGACTGGTGCATATTCACTCTCCTTCTCTCATTTAAGTCAACAATCACCTCTTTAGTTTTACTGACAACAAGGATATGGAGGGATGGTAAACCAAGGTGGCAGAGGACATTGAATGGGAGCCAACCATAACCTAGCTGAAGGGTGGAGCAGGCTGGAAAAGATGGATGATTCATATCTACTCCTTTCTCCCTCTCCCATGCAGCTGAAATCTGTGTACCTGGAGACAACGAGGAGTTCTTGCGAGAGGCAGCCTGCATGAAGGAATTCGACCACCCGAACATCATTAAGATTATTGGTGAGTAAGCCAGGGGTAAGGGTGCAGAGGGAAAATGGTAAAGGTGAGCAGATAGAAAACAGTGCCATCTGGTATTTAGGTGCTAAACCCACTTAAAGGGGCATGCTGTACCACCGACTCTGGGTGGGCAGGGCTATGTCACATGACATTCGGCAACCAATCATGTTGCTCTCACGTCCCCCTCATTGATTTTCTGAGATGTCTGCCTCCTGATGCCCACGCTGGGTTGAAGTGAGTCATTCAAACAATGCCTATCAAAAGAGCTTCTCCACTCTACAAAACCAAGTGATCAAACAAGGGCTTTTGTCCTGGGTGTGTGCTCATAGCAGGGGCCCTATTCCTGGAGCACTCCCATGTCAGTCCAGGAGAGTTTGCATGGGCAGGGAAATCCAAGGGCTTTATACTGCCTTAGGCTGGATTTCAGTGCTCAGCAGCCCCGTAGTGAGCAGATACCCCAGATGACATGAAAAATGAGTTTTGGACAACAACACTCAGTGGCCACTTTATTAGGTGCACCTGTACACCCACTTGTTAATGCAAATATCGAATCAGCCAATCAAGTGGCAGCAACTCAATGCATAAAAACATGCAGACATGGTCTAGAGTTTTAGTTGTTGTTCAGACCAAACATCAGAATGGGGAAGAAATGTGATCTAAGTGACTTTAACTATGGAATGATTGTTGGTGCCAGACAGGGTGGTTTGCGTATCTCAGAATCTGCTGACCTGGGATTTGCATGCACAACAGTCTCTAGAGTTTACAGAGAATGGTGCGCAAAACAAAAAAAAATCCTGTGAGTGGGAATTCTGTGGGCAAAAACACCTAGTTAATGAGAGCGGTCAGAAGAGAGTGGCCCAACTGGTTCATGCTGACAGGAAGGTGACAGTAACTCAAACAACCATGCGTTACAACAATGGTGTGCAGACGAGTATCTCTGAACACACACACGTTGAACCTTGAAGTGGACGGGCTGCAGCATCGGAAGACCACAAACAAACTGTTATGTTTTGTAACTCCAGAAATGAATTGGAACACGCAAGGCTGAGAAATCATGTCTGCTTCACTTCACTTTAGTGAGGCACTCACTTATGACGCGGTGGAGTAGTGACGTATGCCATTCACGTACTTCGTACATATAACCCATAATGCCAAGAAAGAATGTTTAATCAAATAATATATTTACAATATCACTGAAATATTAAATACACTACACATACACTCAGTGGCCACTTTATTGGGTAGAGGAGTTATATTGTGTTATTTCTTTTGGATATTTAAATTAACGTGCACCTTAAGAATCTGTCCTAGCTTATGTATTTTTAGGTGATTGCAGCTCTACTCTGTCTGCATGTAGTTTGTTCAGGCGAGGTGGAGATATGGAGTTGTACAGCATGGGAAAAAGCCATTCTGCCCACTGAGCCTATGCTGGACCTTAAGCACCCAACTGTACGAATCCCAGTTTACTCTTCACACGTTCTCATCGACTCTCCCACGTTCTCCCGCTGGCCTTCTCACCAGGGAAGATTAACCTGCCAACCCACGTAACTTTGGTGTGTGGGTGGAAACCAGAGCACCGGCTTCTCCCACTCACTTTCTCACAAGGGAAAAATAGTGGGGGGGGGCGGTAATGAATCTACAACCCACATATTCTAGTGTGTGTGAGGAAATCAGAGCACCGAATTCTCCCACTTGCCTTCTCACAAGGGAAAATTAACAAGGGGGTAATTAATCTTCCAACCCGCGTATCTTTGGTGTGTGGGTGGAAACGAGAGCCCCTGGCAGGAAGCCAGCGGGGTCACCGGGAGAAGATGCGGGTTCCACGCGGGCAGCACCTGAACCTGGGCTACTGTGGCTGCACCACACCGCGGGGGTAGGATGTAAGGGGCAAGTGGTTGCCCCTGGCAGTTGTGGCTCAGGGGGCAGAACATCTGAGTTAGAAATAGTGACTGCAGGCCTCATCCTGCGGCAGAAAATTCTAGAGCAGTGCTTCCAGTCCCAATCAGAGAAGAGCAGTGATATCTTCTTCCTGTTGTCTATCTTTCAAAAGCCCCATATTGGCTGTGATCTGAAAGAGGATTTGAGGGATAATTACTTTTTTTTTTACAGACAGGGTGTTTGACAGCTGGAAAGTGCTGCCCGAGGAGGTGGTGGTATTGGATACAATCATTTGGAGAGACATTTCAGTGGGCAAGACTTAAAAGGATATGGTCCTAATGGAGGCAAATGGACAAAATGTTGGCCTGGGTGTGTCTGACTACAGGGCTTTTTCAATGCTGTACGACTTTCAGGCTCTAAGACTGTAGGAAGCACATGGAGGTAATCTGGTGCAGAGCAATCCCACCCATGCGGATAGGGCATTAATCATTGTACACTCGTTAAAAATAGCTTCAGAAATCAAAGGCATAAAGACTCAAAGACTTTAAAGTAGGCAATTGTCAATCAGATAGACTTAAATTGAGGGACACATGCACTATTGATTTTAAAGTTAAAATTTTAAAAATAAAAGTGCGACCGAGGACTTCCGGGTCATCAAGGGAATGGCGGCGTAAGGAAAAGGTCTCTCGGCCAAAAAGAAGGTAAACTGCCCCAAAATCGAATTTAGACGAATACTTAATATTGTGTAACTATATTAATAAAAGGGGCAAGGATGATGTCTAAGAACAAGATTAAAAAATCCGCTCCGAAGGCTGATAAGCACAAAGAGACGCAGCAAGGCGACGGGCCTAGCTCCCCCACGGCAAGCCAGGACAGAGAGAATGAGGAGGAATCGGTGAATCTGTCTTTGATTCTCAGAGAGATTCATGAGTTCCGACAAGATAACAGCAAACAGCTGGAAGATATTAAAGGAGAAATAGTAAAAACTAACTCGAGGATAGATGAAGCCGAAGTGAGGATTGTTGGAATTGAAGAGAAGCTACAAAACGCCGAGGAAGTAATAGCAGAAATGCTAAAGCTGCAAGAGCAGCTCCAGTGGAAACTAATAGATCAAGAAGGCCGCTCAGGAAGGGAAAATGTGAGGATTTACGGAGTTCCCGAAGGAACTGAAGGTAAACCCGGATTGATGATTCCCTTCGTGGAGAAGCTGCTTAGAGAGAACCTTGATATACCGGCCGCAAAAGACCTACAGATAGAAGGGACTCACCTTGCGTTGGCACCACAGCCTCCAGCAGGCGTCCAGCCCAGATTGATTCTGGTCAGATTTCTCAGTTACAGAACGAAGGAAGAGGTCCTTAAACAGGCATGGCAAAAGAAAGGTTTCATGTGGAGCAACTGTAAAATCAGTTTAGACCACGATTACGCACCGGGGATCCTTGCCAGACGGAAGGAATATGCGGAAACACGGAGGGTCCTGAAGGAAAACAACATCAGATTTCAGACCCCGTATCCAGCTCGGCTGAAAGTCTTTTACGACGAAGGGACAAAAACTTACGCTACAGCGGAGGAGGCAACGTCGGACCTGGCGGACCGGGGACTACCTATTAAAGTTATCACCCAACCGGAGTCGTTACTGGAGAGGATTCGGCAGAAGTCGTGGCAGTTAGCGCGGCGAGGACGCTCCACACGAACCAGAGTGTCAAACTACAAGGAAAAGCTGCAAATATTCAGACGCGAATGTACAGAGAACACAGATTAATTAAGAGAAATGACTGAAAAGAGCAATTCGGACTTAAAGGTAAAATGAAAGCTGGTATCTGAAAATAAACTAGACGGAATAACTTGAATGATAGCAATATGGTCGAGACATAAATAGGAGAAAATTCTCTATGATTATTCAAACTGAGGGCCCTCTAACACAGGGTGAAGATAGAGGTTATCCCTCTGAACTGAGGCGGGTCGGTGCTCAGGCCTCACTGTGGGACGTCGGGAAAATTTTTCAAATGTTGTACGTTCAAAAATGTCTAGGGTGTGGTTATATGTTTTGGTTTACTGTTGAGAAGGGATTGCTTACTGTTTGGTTAGAAAAGGAGAGTTTTTTTTCTACTAGAGAAAAATGCAAATTGAATTGGTAAAAATAATTTCCTATAATGTTAATGGGGTTTTGAATCCAATTAAAAGAAATAATATTATGTCTAAATTGAAAAAAGAGAGGGCACAAATAGCTTTCCTCCAGGAAACACATGTGAGCCAATCTGAACATGGAAAATTAAAAAGAATGGGCTTTAAGCATGTATTTTATTCATCATATAAATTGAGCCACAAAAGAGGGGTAGCTACTTTAATATCAAGCACTCTTAATTATGAACATATTTCAGAGACTAAAGACAAAGATGGACGATTTGTAAAAATCACAGGAAGAATAGAAGGTACAGAAATAACATTGCTGAATGTTTATGCTCCTCCAGGTTGTGAATGGTCATTTTATAGACACATTTTTGACCTAATGGTCAGTTCTCAAGGGGTAGTAATTTGTGGAGGGGATTTTAATATTAGATTAAATCCTATATTAGATTCTTCAAGAATAGTTACTCAGAATAAACCTCTGACTCGGAAAATGAATTTATTGATGGAGGTGTTGGGAATTATAGATGTGTAGAGGGAATTACACCCCACTAGTAAAGATTATACACATTACTCTTTCCCTCATTCAGCCTATTCAAGGATAGACTATTTCTTTATCTTTAATACAGATAGACTCAGGATAAAAAACTGTAATATTGCAACCACTGATCTGTCGGATCATAGCCCAGTCTCTATGTCTCTAATCCTGGAAAGGAAAATGAGGAAAACACTATGGAGGTTAAATTCACATATACTCAATAACCCGAAAGTAATGGAGAGATTAAGGGGAGAAATCAAAGAATACCTAGACCTTAATGACATGGGAGAAACATCACAGTGATCTTATGGGATACATTGAAAGCTGTACTGAGAGGGAAAATTATTTCCATTACCAATCACATGAAAAAAATCAATACACAAAAATTAGCAGACCTTCAAGGAAAATTAAAACAACAAGTTGTAGATAGCAACAAAAGTAATTCAAATCTAAAACAGGAAATTAGGAAATTGCAAAGTGAAATTGATGATATTTATACGTTGGAAACTCAAAGAAATTTTCTTTACCTGAGACAAAAGAATTATGAAGTAGGAGGTAAATCAGTTAGTTTACTAGCATATAAGTTACGAAAACAACAAGCAGACAATACAATTCATAAAATAAAGAATCCAAAGACAAAGCTTGTGGAGAGTACAATGGGGAAAATTCAAGAGAGTTTTGAAACATATTATCGAGAGCTGTACTCCCAACCCGGGGCCCCCAATGAGCCCTATATAGACAGTTTATTGAATTCTTTAGATCTACCTCAACCTACAGATTTACAAAATGAAAGTTTATTAGAACCAGTAACTGCCAAAGAACTGAACGTGGCCATCTCTAGGTCAAAGGCTGGAAAGTCCCCGGGTTCTGATGGGTTTACCTCAGAGTGGTACAAGTCCCTGAAGTCACAGTTGGCCCCATTACTACTTAACACCTTTAATTGGATCTTACAGAGAAGAGAAACTCCACCTTCATGGAGAGAAGCGATTATTTCAGTCATTCCTAAAGAGGGTAAAGATAAACTAGAATGTGGCAATTATCGGCCAATTAGTGTTCTTAATTTAGATTACAAACTATTTACATCTATATTAGCGCGCAGATTGGAAAAGCTTTTACCTGGCCTAATCCATTTAGACCAGACTGGATTTATTCAACAAAGACAAACACAGGACAACATAAGGAGAACTCTGCACATACTAGAACAGGTTAATAAGAACGAGACAGAGACAGTGGTGGTAGGATTAGACGCTGAGAAAGCTTTTGATTCAGTTAGTTGGGTATTCCTATACAGAGTGTTAGGAAGATTTGGCTTTCAAGAAAAGTATATTAAAGTAATTCAGACTCTATATGACAGCCCTACAGCTCGAATTAAGATAAATGGGGACCTCTCTGACTCCTTTATTTTAGAGAGAGGCAATAGACAAGGATGCCCAATTTCTCCTCTTTTTTTTGCACTATATATTGAACCGCTTGCCCAACTAATAAGACAGAGCAAAATCGTAAGAGGTATCAAGGTGGCAGGGATTGAACAGAAAATGGCGTTATTCGCAGATGATGTTTTAGTCTATCTGAGTGAACCAGAAAAATCATTTATAGGATTGTTTACATTGTTGGATGACTTTGGGAAAATATCAGGTTATAAAATAAATGTAAAGAAAACGTAGGTTATGTCCCTAAATTATACACCATCCAAAAAATTGCAGAATACATATGATCTTAAGTGGGAAGCTAAATCATTAAAATATTTAGGAATAACCCTGCCGAAGGATCTTTCAACACTGTCACAGGTAAATGATGGGCCATTAATCTCAGAGATAAAAGCAGATATGCATAAATGGAATCTTATCCCCTTTTTAAGTTTAACTTCAAGGATAAATACTATAAAAATGAATATCCTTCCTCGGTTACTGTATCTTTTCCGTACTTTACCTGTGGAGGTGGATGATAATCAATTCAGGGAATGGGATAAATGGATTTCTCGCTTCATTTGGCAAGGAAAAAAACCTAGAATTCGATATAACACTTTACAATTAGGGAAGGAAGGAGGAGGTATGTTTCTTCCTTGCCTGAGAAATTATTTTTATGCCTTACAGATAACCCCTCTGTTATATTGGTGTAATAGGGAATACAAGGCTAGATGGAAGGAAATAGAATTTGGATTGGTAGACAGTTTTCCTCTACAGGCCTCAATAGCTGACAAAGGATTGATGGCCCAATTGGAAAAATTTAAAAACAGTTGGATAAATCTTACATTAAAAGTATGGCAGAAGGTGGTTAATCCATGTGGAATTAATAACATGCTAAAACTTTTCAGATGGTGTGCATATGATACCGAATTCCTTCCCAACAGAGGAGATAAAAGATTTGAATTATGGATAAAGAAAGGTCTTACAACCTACCTCTCATTTATACATAAAAGAGTATTACAAAGTTTCCAAATCCTGCAGGACAAACATGGCCTAGAACACAATGACTTTTTTGGGTACCTTCAAGTACGAAATTATGTTAACCAGAGTTGTAGACATACAGACCTATCAACAGTGGAATTAGAATTTTTCAAGATTCTTAATTTGGCTTGCGGTTCAATACCTAGTAAATCAGTTTCTCGATTATATAATGCACTCTCCCATGCTAAAAATGTAAACACGTTGTATATTAAACAGAAGTGGGAGAAAGAAGCGGGGTTGGTACTTTCAGAGGAGGCTTGGGGGAAAATCTGCAGCTTTCAATGGTCTTTGACTAATTCTTTGACTTGGAGAGAACATTGTTGGAAAAATATTATAAGATACTTTAAGACCCCATATCAGGAAAAATATAAAGATACAAACGTGACATGTTGGAGAAAGTGCGGCTCCAAGGAGGCAAATCGTTTCCATATTTTCTGGAATCGTCCTAAATTAAGTCTATATAGGGAAGGTATTCATAGAACATTAGTTAAGGTATTTAGGACCCAGATACCTCTGAACTTTGAGACGCTCTATTTGGGGCATGTATTGTTTCTTGAACAGAAGAAAGATATAAAGTTGCTGCAGGCCCTTTTAGCGGCAAGTAAGAAATCAATCACTAGAAAGTGGCTAAATCCAATACCACCTACATTAGAAGATTGGCACGAAATTATCTTGGAAATATTTAAAATAGAAAAGTTGACTTACTCCCTGAGAATTCAAAAAGAAAAAATTTATCAAATCTGGAATAAATGGATTGAATATATAACCCCAATGCGAGCAGACTTTAGATGAATCTCCTAATGATTTATACTGCTTTTCTCATCAACACAGTAATATTGCTAACGTAAGCACCTCTAGTCTAAATGTTTACTGTTTTTGTCCTTTTTTTGTTTGGAAAATAGAGAATTAATACAAGTAAAGGAAAAGATTTGGGTAAGGGATAAAAAATGATAAAATTAAGTAAATAAGTACATAGGGACTGGATAATTATGTTTGGGGGCAGGAGCAAGCATGAACAAGTTAGGATATAAACACCTATAATGGTTGTTACGTAGGCTTACACACAACATTTTGGACCAGAAGAAGTGATCCAGAAGAGATATATGGAAACTATTACTAATCCACTATTATTACTACTTTCCTTAACAGTTAACACCATTACTTAGCCTAATAGATTAGAATTTCTACTGTACATATTTATCTATTTAAGTGTCTAATTTCCTTTTATATCATCTCAATGTGTACTTAATGTATAAATAATTATAGTTTTATACATAAAAAATGGAAAAGATTATACATGTGAAAAAAGTACATGATGCTTGTGAATTCCTTATCCAAATAAAAATAAAATTAAAAAAAAAAATAAAAATAAAAGTGCTTAAGTGTGGCACAGTGGTGCATTTAGTAGAGAACCTGCCTCACAGCTGTAGAGGTCCGGGTTCAATCCTGACCTCTGTGTGGAGTTTGCACATTCTTCCTGTGAATCCCCAGATGCCCCTGTTTCCTGTCACGTTCCAAAAGTGTTGATAGGCTGGCCGGCCACTGTCCGTGGTTTCCAGTGGGCAGGTGGAGTGGTAGAAGCTGGGGAGGAGTTGATGGGAGTGTGCAGAGAGTAAAGTGCAATTGATGCGAGTGGGTGGTTGAGGGGAAATGTGGAGTCAGTGTGCTACAGGGTCAGTTCCCATGTGGAATGTCTCTATCACCCTGTGACTGTGATTTTAACACAAAAAAAGAAAAATTAGAACAAGGAGGATAAATCAAACATCTCAGCTATCTGTGAGGCCCTGCTCTTGCCCTATGTTGCTCTCCCTGCGCGCGTTCACCCCAGCACTTCTCCACGTGGGAGCCACTGGGGAATTGTCGGCAGGTGCTGTGCTTGTGCAGAAGTCCTGATTCTCTTGAGGTAAGCATTTCTCAGGAAAAATCAAGGTCACTCTTTCATATGGTTCCATCTGGGTGTCTGTAAAACCAAGGGTCTAATGTTGTTACTGCCCTACTCAATCCAGACACATTGGGAGGTGAGCAGTCAACACCTCCGTGGCCTGAAGTCAAGTTATCATTCCTTTTTTTCCCACCTTCTGCACCTCTGTGCTTCCTAATGGTAGTGCTCTTAATTAAGGATGAGATCAGGGCGATTGTGAGAGACGATATAAGATCTATGGAGCAGAGTGTTGAGTCCATCTGGGTAGAGATTAAGAACAGTAAAGGAAAAAAATCACTGGTGGGAGTTGTCTATCGGCCACCTAATAAAAATATTGCAGTGGCAGAGGCGACTAACCAAGAAATAACCGAGGCTTGTAAGAACGGAATGGGAGTTGTCATGGGGGATTTTAACTTCCACATAGATTGGGTGGATCAGGTTGGTCAAGGCAGTCTTGAGGAGGACTTCATAGAATGCATCCGTGATGGCTTTCTTGAGCAGCATGTTAGTGAACCTACAAGGGAAAATGCTATCTTAGATGTAGTCCTGTGCAATGAGACAGGTAAGATTAACGATCTTGTAGTCAGGGATACTCCTGGAAAGAGTGATCATAGTATGATTGAATTTTACATTCAGATGGAGGATGAAATAGTTAGATCTAAAACTAGTGTATTATGCTTGAACAAGGGAGACTACAACAGGATGAGGCTAATGTGGATTGGGAGCACAAGCTATTTGGTAGGACAGTTGAGGAACAGTGGAAGACTTTCAAAGAGATTTTTCACAGTGCTCAACAAAAGTATATTCCAGTTAAAAGTAAGGACAGTAAGTGTGAGGAGAGCCAGCCTTGGATAACTAAGGAAATAAAAGATAGTATCAAATTAAAAGCTCATGTGTCGCAAAGAGTAGTGGGAGGCTGGAGGATTGGGAAAACTTGAAAAAGCAACAAAGAACAACTAAACAAGAAATAAGGAAAGGGAAGACAGAGTGAAAGTAAATTAGCACAAAATATAAAAACAGATAGCAAAAGTTTTTATAAATATATAAAGCGGAAGAGGGTGGCTAAAGTGAACATAGGTCCCTTGGAAGATGAGAAGGGGAAATCGATATTGGGTGATAAGGAAATGGCTGAGGCATTGAACGACTATTTTGTGTTGGTCTTCACGGTTATGGACGAAATGGGAGATGAGGACCTCAGTAAAATCACTGTCACTAAAGAGATAGTGATGAGCAAACTAGAGGGCCTGAAGGTAGGTAAGTCCCCTGGTCCTGATGGAATGCATCCCAGGGTGCTGAAGGAATTGGCGGTGGTTATAATAGACGCCTTGGTAATCATTTATCAAAACTCTCTAGACTCTGGGCAGGTCCCGGCGGATTGGAAGACAGCAAGTGTCACACCACTTTTTAAAAAAGGATGTAGGCAGAAGACAGGCAACGATAGGCCAGTTAGCTTAACATCTGTAGTTGGGAAAATGTTTGAAGCTGTCATTAAGGAAGAAATAGCGAAACATTTAGAAAGGAGTGGTTCCATTAGACAGATGCAGCATGGATTCAGAAAGGGCAGGTCCTGTTTGACAAACCTACTGGAGTTCTTTGAGGACATAATGAGTGCAGTGGATAGTGGGGAACAGGTGGATGTCATATACTTGGATTTCCAGAAGGCATTTGATAAGGTGCCGCACAAGAGACATAAATAAGATACGGATGCATGGAGTTGGAGGAAGTGTACTGGCATGGATAGTGGATTGGTTAACCGATAGAAGGCAGAGAGGTGGTATAAATGGGTGTTTTTCCGGTTGGTAGTCAGTGGTGAGTGGGGTGCCGCAGGGGTCGGTGCTGGGCCTGCAGCTGTTTACCATTTACATTGATGATTTGGAAGAGGGGACTGAGTGCATCGTAGCAAAATTTGCTGATGACACTAACCTGAGTGGAAAAGCAAATTGTACAGAGGATGTGAAGAGTCTGCAGAGGGATATAGATAGGCTAAGTGAGTGGGCCAAGGTCTGGCAGATGAAATACTACATTGGTAAATGCAAGATCATCCACTTTGGAAGGAATAATAGAAGAGCAGATTATTATTTAAATGGTGAAAGATTGCAGCATGCTGTTGTGCAGAGGGACTTGGGAGTGCTTGTTCATGAATCGTAAAAGGTTGGCTTGCAGGTACCATAAGTTATTAAGAAGGCAAACGGAATAGCCTTCATTCCTAGAGGGATTGAATTCAAGAGCAGGGAGGTCATGCTGCAACTATACAGAATACTGGTGAGGCTGCACCTGGAGTACTGTGTGCCATTCTGCTCTCCATACTTGAGGAAGGACATACTGCCTTTGGAGGCAGTGCAGGGGAGGTTCACCAGGTTGATTCCAGGGATGAAGGGGTTAATCTGTGAGGAGACATTGAGTCGCCTGGGACTATACTCTCTGGAGTTCAGAAGAATGAGAGGGGATCTTACAGAAACATTCAAAATTTTGAAAGGGATGGATAAGATAGAAGTAGGAAAGTTGTTTCCATTGGTAGGTGAGACTAGAACTAGGGGACATTGCCTCAAGATTCAGGGGAGAAGATTTAGGATGGAGATGAGGAGAAACTGTTTTTCCCAGAGAGTGGTGAATCTGTGGAATTCTCTGCCCAGGGAAGCAGCTGAGGCTTCTTCACTAAATACATTGAAGATACAGTTGGATAGATTTTTACATAGTAGGGGAATTAAGGGTTATGGGGAAAAGGCAGGTAGATGGAGCTGAGTTTACGGACAGATCAGCCATGATCTTACTGAATGGTGGGGCTGGTTCGATGGGCCGGATGGCCTACTCCTGCTCCTATTTCTTATGTTCTGATGTGCTTATGTTCTGATGTTCTCATGTTCTAGGAGTGAGTCTCCAGAGTCGACCTCACCGGCGACTTCCTGTTCCCATGGTCCTGCTGCCATTCATGAAGCATGGAGACCTTCACACCTACCTTGTCCTGTCCAGGCTGGGAGACCAACCCGTTGTAAGTCAGCTTTGCTCATTTGAAGGCTGGCACTCTTGTCTCTTGGCCTGGGGTATAGCTTAGTGTTAATTGTGATTTGACCTGCTTGTTAAGTGTACTGTATGTTGTGGTACTGCACACTTCAGGGGGAGGTTCTGGCCCAGTGACCTGTTGGGGATTCTCAGTTGGCAATTGCAGAGTGCTTCCCTCCCCAGTGAAAAAACAAGGCCAGAACAGATGCAGGCTGAGGTATTTGTCCTGCCCGGAAATGGAGCTGAATGCCAGTGGTCTGGTCTGTCACACTGAATGGCAATCTGTGTCTACAAAACCAGGAATCAACACTCTAGTTGAGAAAAGAAAATGAGCTGAGGAGTTGTAGTTGTTTTCCCTGTTTGATTACATTCTACACAAACAATCTGCTCACTTGATGTTGTAACCCACATTCTGTGGGTGAGTCCTTTCTATAGACTGAGTTCATCCTGGCATGACCATGCTGCATATGATGTCACCCACCTCTCACTCATAAAACAAACCTGCTGAACATTGTTCTTATGAAATTTGTGTGGGCAATATTGGTTGAAATGTTAAATGGGCTCATATTGAAACTAGCAGTCTACAGAAGAGAGAGCTGGGTGAAACAGATGGTTGGATGCCTTATTCTGTTGCTTTCAAAGATTACTTCTCTCTCCAACTACATGATTAGACTGAGTAACATACGGAAGTCAGTATGTGGCACAGAGTGCTGTTACAATCCAGCTGCAATCAATAAATCCAGATTAAATGAAACTTTGATTCCTGATATTCTGACCATCCCATTACTCAGGAACATCCTAATAAGTTCTCCCTCTCTCTCCTCCCTCTCCCTCCCCCCTCCCCATTTCCCCTCCCTCTTTCCCCTCCCCTCTTTCCCCTCCCCTCTTCCCCCTCCCCTCTTCCCCCTCCCCTCTTCCCCCTCCCCTCTTCCCCTCCCCTCTTCCCCCTCCCCTCTTCCCCTCCCCTCTTCCCCCTCCCCTCTCCTCTTTCCTTTCCCCTCCCCCTTGCCCCATCACTCTCCACCTTTCACCCTCCCCTCCCTACACTCTTCTCTCTCAACCCCTCTCTTCCCCATCCCTCTCTCCCCCCTTCTCCCCCCTTCTCTCCCCTTCTCTCCCCTTCTCTCCCCTTCTCTCCCCTTCTCCCCCCTTCTCCCCCCTTCTCCCCCCTTCTCCCCCCTTCTCCCCCCTTCTCCCCCCTTCTCCCCCCTTCTCCCCCTTCTCTCCCCTTCTCCCCCTTCTCTCCCCTTCTCCCCCTCTTTCTCCCCCTCTTTCTCTCCCCCTCGCTCTCCCCCTCTCTATTCCCCATCCCCCTCTCTCCCCCCTTTCCCCCTCTCTTCACCCTTCCCCCTCCGCACCCCTTCTCTCTCAACCCCCTCTCTCACCCCCATCCCTCTCTCTCCCTCATCTCTCTCTCCCCATCTACCCCCTCTCCCCCTCCTCTGTCCCCCTCCTCTCTCCCCCACTCTCTCCCCTTCCTCTCTCTTTGGAACATTTTTCCCTCCTCTCTCCATTAGGCAATTTCTCTACCTTTCCCCTTGCGTCCCGATCCTCTGCCATTCCCGACTGAAGTGTGCTTCATTCATTCCTTCTCCTTCCTGTGCCCTGGTGTGCTGGCTCTTGTATCCTAGGCATTGGACCTCTGTTCAGCACAGTCCCTCTGCAGCTGTCCACATGCTCAACCATTCCTCCTTTTTCAACCATTCCCCAATTGTAGGCAACTAACCAGCACAAATTCAAAGTTCTTTTCCTGGTGCTTAACTTACAGTCCTCTTCCTTTAACAGTACCATTTCCAGCCATCTTTCAACACCCCCCCCCCCCCAAGCTCTTGGACACATTGAACCACCTTCACCAACAGACTGGCAGGTTCCATTCTCCGCAACTGACTCGTTTCCATTTCAGGCTTACAGTCTGAGACAAGGTTACAGTCTGACTACAGGGTTACAGTCTGACTACAGGGTTACAGTCTGACTACAGGGTTACAGTCTGAGACAGGGTTACAGTCTGACTACAGGGTTACAGTCTGAGGCAGGGTTACAGTCTGACTACAGGGTTACAGTCTGACTACAGGGTTACAGTCTGAGACAGGGTTACAGTCTGACTACAGGGTTACAGTCTGACTACAGGGTTACAGTCTGAGACAGGGTTCCAGTCTGACTACAGGGTTACAGTGTGAGTACAGGGTTACAGTCTGAGACAGGGTTACAGTCTGACTACAGGGTTGCAGTGTGAGTACAGAGTTACAGTCTGACTACAGGGTTGCAGTGTGAGGACAGAGTTGCAGTGTGAGGACAGGGTTACAGTGTGAGTACAGGATCACAGTCTGAGACAGGGTTGCAGTCTGAGTAGAGGGTTACAGTCTGAGACGAGGTTGCAGTCTGAGTACAGGGTTGCAGTCTGAGTAGAGGGTTACAGTCTGAGACAGGGTTACAGTCTGACGTGTCAACAATTCCTTTCTTTCCACAGATGCTGTCCACCCGCTGAGCTCTTCCAGCAGATTGTTTTTTTGCTCCAGCTTCCGGCATCTGCAGTCTCACATGTTTCCTTTTTTCATTTAGCACTCCAATTAAAACAAAACACAAAATGAACCAACAAAACTGCAGATGCTGGAATTAAAATGTTTTGTCTTTGCTTACCCTTGTTGCCCAGTGAGACGTTCAGACCTCTTTTTCTCCAATTACATCTACTGGAAGTTTGGCACTCTTTCTTCTGTGTCATGCCCATGTTGGACAACATAACTTTGTCCTCTCCCTCTCAGTCTTGTGCAGGTTTTATATATTCTGTTGTTTATTTTGCACACTTATAGGCAATATATAAAATCTGTTAATTTAAGTATGTCCTCGTCCTGTACTGCCCTTCTGCTGTAAAAAAGCTAATGTTCATGACCCTGTGTATGCATGTCTAGGACAATGAGTTTGAACTTGGAGGCCCATCCTATCATCCCTTACCCCAAAGCATGTCATCATCCTCACCCTACCTCCCTCTTGTCTCATATTCACGAGGTAGGGTCAGTGTCTCTATTTGCCAGTTGACCATGTCTCCTTTGTCCTCTTCCAGGAGATTCCTTTTCAAAAACTGTTGAATTTTATGATTGACATTGCCAAGGGAATGGAGTACCTGAGCAGCAAGAATTTCATCCACAGGGATTTGGCTGCTCGCAACTGCATGTGAGTGGGATGGGGTAGACTAACCGAAACCGAACTCGCTGATTGCTGGGATGATGGTCTTGAGGCTAAGGCTGAGTACTGAGACACTAGCTTCCCAATTCACTGCAATGATTTCTCTTTGGCTGCTCCTGAGAGAAGTAGGCTGAGGTGTGCCTTGTGGGAGAAGAGGAGTTAACAGAGATAATGTGCCTGGGTGGTGGGATATGCAGGTGACACAGCAGTGAAGCGCCTATAGGTGGAACTGCGGGGAGCGGGGAAGCTCACTGATGCATTCATAGTGTGCAGAGGTGAGGTACAGGTAAGTGTTTAACTGCTTATTGTATATTACTGCTCAGTAATTTACTAGTTGGTGGAAATTATTTGATTAGCACTGTGGTTTTGGTGGCTAGTGATTTTATTTACATATTAGCTTAATAGTTACAATCTCCAAAGTCAAAATGAACTTATACAATGTATTAAAGTTCAAGGTAAATTTATTATCGAAGTATATATATGTCGTCACATATAACCTTGAGATTCATTTTCTTGTGGGCATATGCAGTACATAACAGAATCAATGCAAGACGGCACCGACAGGGTGGAGAAACAAGAAGTGTGCAAAAGACAACAAAATGCAAATACAAAAGGGAAAAATAATAATAGATAAATAAGAAATAAATATTGAGAACATGAGGTGAAGAGTCCTTGAAAGTGAATCCATAAGTTGTGGGAACATTTCAGTGAAGTTATCCCCCCGGTTCAGGAATCTGATGGCTGAGGGGTAGTAACTGTTCCTGAACCTGGTGGTGTGAGTCCTGAGGCTCCTGTACCTTCTTCCTGACAGCAGAGAGAAGAGAGCATGACCTGGGTGGTGGAGGTCCCTGGTGATGGATGCTGCTTTCCTGCAACAGCACTTTCCCACATTATGGCAGTTCGGGGAGCAGAAATTCAGGCTCCAGAATTCACATATCACTACCAAAAAAAACTGAGATATGGAATAAAAAATTGCTCTTGTGGGATTTATGTGAAAGAATAAGCACAAAATGTATGCAACGAGTTGAACTAATTGACCGACAACAGCAAATGCTGGTTGCCATTCACCACGGGAGGCCACTTTCAACATTTGCTTTGGAAACTGACAAGGCAATCACTTCTATTGAAACTTATTCAGTCATGCTTCATCACACTATGTAACAATTGAAACAAAAATCCTTTCCCTTCTCCCTGTACAACATTCAGAGTTCCCTCACCTATTGATCAGGCACCTGTGAGGACAAGACCAATTGGAGAAAACTTTGCTGTAGGAATGCATCCCCATATATAACATAGATTGAATGGGAGAAAAACAGTTCACATTACCGAAAGTCATGCTTTCTAGGAATGCAATCCTTCTTTCATATATTGGTACACTGTAGGAATTTTCCGCAAACAATAGGACATCTTGCCAAACCACATGCAATATCTGAACTGTACTCTGTGGGAGTTTGGCTCAACTTCATAGTGTCATACAACACGAAACAGACTTTTGGCCCAACCACCTCATTCTGATCAAGATGTCCAATCTAAGCTAGTCCTATTTGCCCGTACCTGCCCCACTGTCTCTTAAAATTTGTTATTGTACCTGTTTCAGCCACTTCCGCTGGCAACTCATTCCTCATTCCTCTGTGTGAAGAAGTTGCCCTCATGATTTTATACAGGATAAGATTGCCTCTCGGTCTCCTACACTCGAAGGAATACAGTCCCAGCCTGTCCAACCTCCACCTAGAACTCAGTTCCTCAAATCCTGGCAACATGCTTATAAATCTTCCCTGCACCCTTTCTGGTTTAATAACATCTTTCCCACAAAAAGAAGGCCAAAGCTGAACGTCATCCTCGGAGTGCAGCTTCAGGTGTGTCCTGTACATTGCTCCACGACGGCCCTTCTCATGAGATTCTCCTGTGTGGAGCCTGAGCTGCAGCGGAAACAGCAGACACCAATCATGAACGAGAGGGATAACCAGTTGTTTCAGACCTTTGCCACATGCTTCACAGAGCATTTGTGTTCTGGGACTACGATGTCTTTACTGTCTCTGGGGATAGTATTAAAGCCTCTTGGTAAGGTGTCAGAATAGCACCTTCAAGTGTTCACGGAGACAGACAGTGTCCTTTGGAAACCAAGAGGAACACAACCTTGTCCTAGGGTTTGGAGGTTTGCGTGCCTCAGTGACCCAGAGAGCGATGTTGGCTGGAGTCAGGGCTTTATGCTTTGACTCTTGGTAGGGTCATCCATGCCAAACAGGTCAAAGGGTAGAGGCCAGACTAAGAGTGGTTACCAGATCTCCAGGTTGAGGGGTTCAGTTCAGGGCTAACAACCCTGACCGGTAAAACAAAACTATTATGAAAACAGCAATGAAGAATCTTCTACATCTCGGTGTGATGGTATTCCTGAGTCTCCACCCGGGACTTGCGTGACTGACAGTAGTGAAAACCGAGATGAAGCTACTGAGATTAGAGATGGAGGATCTACATTGCTGCACTAAATGCCAGTGGCGTAATGGGCATAAGTAAGAAATGCCAGTAGCAAAATAGGCAGTAAGTAAGAAACGCCAGTGGCGAAATGGGCATAAGTAAGTAAGAAGAGAGCCTCTGTGGTGTATTTCTCACCCGCTGCCACAGTGAGAGAGTCGTTATCTCAACTTGAAAGAATTTTGGAGGAGTAGGAAGGGGAAATGCCATGAGAAAGGGGGTAAGTGAGAGAACAAGGTTTCGTATATTGAGATGGGGATGAGATGAGGTTAGTGATAGGGTGTTGGGACCAGGGCCAAGCAGACTGGTAATAGTGTCCTAGTGAGAAGGATAAACTGGGTAACTGCAGCATGGCTGAGTGAGAAATCGTGAATGCATTTTTTCCCAGTCCTGATGAAGGGTCTCAGCCCAAAACATCAACTGTTTACTCTGTTCCATAGATGCTGCCTGGCCTGCTGAGTTCCTCCAGCATCTTGTGTGTGTTGAATGCAAAACAGAGTTATGTTTAGAATGTTGTTATTAATATGAACTAGGTATCCTGGAATGAATAAGAGGTAAATTGTATTAGAATTACTAATTATGAGTGAACCTAATTTAGTTAACAGCCTGACGATGTTTGAATATCTATGTAACATAAGTCAAAATAGGATTTGGGTTCACCGTTGTGTGTTAAAGGGAGAGCCTCAGAACAGTGTTTAAGGTAATGCTCATCTCAACAGGATGCGGCGAAAATTGACCACAGATGCCGATAAAGCCACAGGTTTAGAAAGTAACTCAATGCAATGCAGAATCCAGTTATTTCTCTAAAGAGCTCTCTGCCCCAGTAGGGCCACAGGTACTCTCAGGTTAAGATTAAAGACTGTCACGAGCCTTGTGGCCCATCAGGCTGGTTTTATGCCGGTTTCCATGGCGTGAAGCAACTGAGAGTACAAGACTCCCCCCCCGGATAGGACGCCAGTCTATCGCGAGGTTAACCCCTAGCATTTTGCTGGTACCCATTTTCAGCTGTGTAGACTGGAGCATTGTGTGGTTAAGTCCCTTGCTCGAGGACACATACACTGCCCTGGCCAAGGCTCGAACCCAAGACCTTCAGATCGCTAGTCCAACGCCCTAACCACTCGGCCACGTGCCACACACTCTCAGGTTAAAGGGGAGAGTAAATGATGTGCTTACTTAGCACAGGTCCTGCAGAACAGGGTGAGATAAATAGAACTGCTGACAGTGGATGCCAGAACGTGTACTAAGAGCAACTAAAAGAGAAAAGAAGTTTGCAAGTTATCGAAATCAACACAAAATACTAAGTCTCATAGTCAGAGAAAGAGAGTGATCAGATCAAAAGATGTAGGGGCAAATTTAGGCCATTAGAATCCCATTCTCCTGCCTTCTCCTTATACCCTTTACCAGTCAAGAACTTATCTGCCCTAAATACGCTCGTTGATTTGGCTTCTACACCCTTTGAATTTCACAGATTCATCTCCCTTGGCTGAAGAAATCCCTCCTCATCCTCAGTTCTGTAGGGATGTCCCTTTATTCTGAGGCTGTGCCCCCTGACCCTAGACTTTCCTACTGATGGCAGTATCCTTCTCTATGTTCACTCTAACCAGGCCAGTCAGCATCCGGTAGGGTGCAGTGAGATTCTCCCTTCATCCTTCGGAACTCCATTGAGTGCAGGCCCTGTGCCATCAAACATTAAGCCTTTGTTGAGCTGTGGCCATTCTTGTGAACCTCGTCTGGAACTGGTCCATGGCTAGCACAATTATCCTTAGAGATGGGGCCAAAGTTGCTTACAATGTTGCAAATGGGGTCTGACCAATGCCTAATTAGCAGTCAGCAGGACGTCCTTGCCTTTATAATCTATTCTCATCACAAAAAAAGGAATCCTTGAAAATAAAACATGGGAAATAGCAGACACGTTAAATGATTTACAGTATCTTCTCCAGAAGTCAGCCCCTTCTTGATAGTGTTCCAAAGTGTCAGCCTAAGCATTTGTTTTTCGTTCCTTCAGACTGGGACTTAATGCCTGAAGTTACTGCTCTGTAAGTAGGACTGAATTATATCTGATGACTAAGTGGTAACTCTGTCTATGTGCGTTGTGAAACTAGAGCATAATAAAGTCAGCCAGGTAGTTACTGAGTACTTATTAATGTTTCCTTTAGGTTGGACGAAGACATGCATGTGTGTGTGGCCGACTTTGGCTTATCTCGGAAGCTGTACAGTGGAGATTACTATAGACAAGGGAGCATGAGCAAGCTGCCCGTCAAATGGATTGCACTGGAGAGTTTGGCAGATAATGTTTACACAGTTTACAGTGACGTGGTAATGTACAAAGTCTGTGTGTATATGTATTGACCACACCTGTCACATTGCTCAAGTACAGTCTGACACCTAATCCTTGGCTGTGTCCTCTAAGGTCATAAACAGGAGGAGGCTTTGACCATATGCCCTCCTCTGCAGGCCTACATGATTGTGGCTGATCTGACCTCAGCCTCAGCTTCACTTTTCTGCTTACTTCCTCTGATCTTCAGCTCTCCTTCTGGATCAAAAAATCTCTGTTTTTGCCTGTGAACACTTTGTGACCTGTTCCCTGATTTTGAAATGTTTCAAGGGCGTTTCTCAAATTGTGAAACAAAGTAAGAAGAGGGGATCTGTAAGGCCACTCTCGTCCCTCTTGCAGTAGGGCGAGGGAATAGGCAAGGTTAAGCTGCTGAGTCAAATGGGCAGAGAAAACTTGCATTTGTGCCTCTTACTCATGCCCCAAAGGAACTGCCAGCCTGTGAGATGCAGTTAGCAGCCAACATCCCACAAGCAGTAGCGTGACACAAACAGATTACAGTGTAGAAATTTATCCTCTTCTTATGCTAAAAGTGCAATGCAGAGGTGGGCGCATTGCAATCCTCCTCCAATGGTTACAATGACTAGCTAAGTATCTCATCTAACAAGCTGGCCTTTAAAAAAATCAGGTACCCAGAAATAAACTACTCTCAGTAAAACTGAAGAGAAAATGGCTGAAAACTGCATTTAGTTCTCAAGGCCTTTTAGACTAATTCAAAATTGAGTTTATTGTCATCTGCACAAGTAATTTTCTACACTAGTGCAATGAAAAACTTATTTGCAGCAGCGTCACAGGCACAGAGAAGAGAAAATCTGCAGATACTGGTAATCTGAGCAATACACACAAAATGCTGGAGGAACTCAGCAGGCCAGGCAGCATCTAGGAAAAGAGTACAGTCGACGTTTCAGGCCAAAGTCCTGCCGAAGGGTCTCAGCCGGAAATGTTGACTGTACTCTTTTCCTAGATGGTGCCTGGCCTGCCGAGTTCTGCCAGCATTTTGTGTGTGTCACAGGCGCAGAGCGTCAGATAAGCAGCGTTCACAAGAGAAAAAATAAACCCGAGGTATACAGGAAAGAGCACATTTAGAACAAAAAAAGAGCAAGTCCATTGTAGTGCAAGGTGATGAGTGGTCAAAGTGTCCTATACTGAGGGAATGGTTAGGGTTGATTGAAGAATAGAGAGGTTAAAGAGAAATAGCTTTTCCTGAACTTGGTAGTGTGGGACTTCAGACAACTGGACGTCCTGTCCAGTGGAAGCTGTGACAAAGTGTCATGGCATGGGAGGTGGGGATCCTTGATGATGGATGTTGCCTTCCTGAAAGGACGTCTCATGTAGATAGTACACGTGGTGAGGAGGGGGTGCCCCAGTGTATTGCACTGACTCCATTACTCTCTGCAGCCTCCTGCGTTCCTGTGAATTTCAATTGCCGTATCAGACCATGACACAACCAGTCAGGATGCTTTCAGCAGGACACCTGTAGAAGCCGGTTGGCGTGTTTGGTGACATACTGAACCTCTTTAACCCTCTAAGCAAGTCAGGACACTGGCGTGCCTTCCTTGGGATTGCATCTAAGTTGCTTGGCACAGGACAGCCCCTGCATCTGAGGTATAAAAAATGATGAGGGGTAAATGCAAGCAAGCTTTTCCCACCGAGTTTGGATGAGACTAGAACTAGAGGTTACAGGTTAAGGGTGAGAGTTGAAATGTTTAAGGGGAACCTGAGGGGGAAGCTCTTTAGTAAGGAGGTGGTGAGAGCGTGGAACGAGCTGTGAAGTGTTGGGTGTGGGGTTGACTGCAGCATTTAAATGAAGTTTGGGTAAGTACATGGATTGGAGGGGTATTCAGGGGGCTGTGCTCCAGGTACAGCTGTAGGTCGATAGGACTAAGCAGAATGACGGTTCAGCATGGACGAGATGGGCAGAAGGGCCTGTTTCTGGGCTGTAGTGCTCTCTAATTCTATGACTATGCTAATAACCGGGAATTTAAAGCTGCTGACCCTCTCCAGCATCGGTCCACAGTTCTTACCGACGAATTTACGGGAGGTTGTTGTTGCGGCAGCACTCATCCAAGTGTCCGTGCTCACTCTGGTACCGATTCCCTGCTGAGCCAGCTAACTTCCACCAAATCTCTGAACATGTTGAGATGGGGAAGAACCTCACCACCATATTCAGCAATCAAGTATGGACTATGAGTGGTCTGATTAGAGAAGTCCTCATGCTGGGAATTGTTTATCTTGCTGTCAATGATCTTGTGGTTAAGAAACACTCCTGTCTTCGCAACCTTGTAATAATGTTAACTATTCACTGGATAAGTGAGAGGAAGTACTAAGGAAGTGGGCTTGTCAGCTCCAAAGACCATCCCAGGTGGTGTAACCTGACAAAGGTGTCAGTCACCAAGCTCCCTGTTTTAAATGCCTTCGAGTGGTGCATTTGGAGACAGTTAAAACCAGAACATATACACCCTTCTCACTGCATCACGATTTAAAACAAAAATAGAAAGTGTTGGAAAAACCCGGGAGGTAAGGTGACATCTGTAGAGAGAAAAGCAGTTAACAATTCAGTTCTGGAAACACTTGTTAGAACAGGTGAAAGATTTGCAGCTATGTTTTAATTTCAGGTCCTGACTTTAAACTGCTACGAATGCCCTTCCTGCTGTTGAGCCTCCTCCAGCTCTCAGTCCTGTTCACTCGCACTGGCCCTGCATCCCATCCCATCTCATCCCCTCGTGCCACTACATTCCCCTGAGCCTCCGGGCTGCCAATCTCCCTGGATGGCTGTACGGGCCTGGGTGATTATTTATTCAGATGATCTGTGGGACCGCCCCTTCTCTGACACATCACGGGCCTGCCCTCTCTGCCTTCTCATTGGTGAAATAAACCAGACAGTCAACATTTCAGGTTGAGAACCTTCCTTAGTGCAGACGAAGGGTCTCGACCTGAAATATCGGCTGTCCACTTCCCTCTATACAAGTTGCCTGACCTGCTGAGTTCCTCCAGCATTTCGTGTGTTGCTCCAGCTCCCAGCATCTGCAGTCTCTCTTGAGCCTTCTCAGGGGAATGTTTGATGAAGCTGGTGTGGTCTGAGCATGCGCCTTCTGCAGTTAACTGTCCGTTCTTTATTTTTATTGCAGTGGTCATTCGGGGTGACCATGTGGGAAATAGCATCAAGAGGTCAGACTCCGTACCCAGGGGTTGAGAATGCTGAGCTCTATGACTACCTCATATCTGGGCAGAGATTGAAGCAACCCCCAAACTGCAGCGATAAGTTGTAAGTACATTTCTTGGCAGAAACCTATACACACTGCCAGCTCACATCGTCCTGTATTTGCCGACCTACACGAGCTCCTGATCAAACAATATGGTGATGGAGGCTTGCTCCTTCCCCAACCTTGTAACCTCCTGAGAGCTCCCCCTGAGAAACATAAAATACAGTAGCTGAATTAGGCCATTTGGCCCATCGAATCTGCTTCACCAATCAACTTTGTTTTGCTGAAACACCATTTTATCCCCAACCCCATTCTCCTACCTTTAGCTTCCTTCGATATCAAGAACTATCAATATCTGCCTCAAATAGCTTGGTCTCCTCAGCCCTCTGTAATAAATTCCACAGATTCACCTCTCCCTGGCTGGAGAAATCTCTCCTCATTTCAACTTTAAAGGGATTTCCCTTTATTCCGAGGCTGTGCCCTCAGTTCCTCATTCTCTCCATGATCACCCTATCCAACTCTTTCAGCTTTTGGTAGGTCTCACTATTCTCCCTTTGATTTAATTACACTTCCATTGACGACCAGGACCCTAAGCTTCAAATTTTCCTCTAATCCTCTTGGCCTCATTTTCTTTCGAGAGGCTCCTTTAACCTTATCTTCTTAGATCTCACCTACTTTGTCACACGGCATAACACGGTGTAATGTAATTGTACTAAGAAGCCCGTTGGGATATTTCACTCTTTTCAAAGCCTTGTTGAGATGTAAGTAGTTGTTGGGTTAGAGAGGTTAGCAGTGCTATGAACAAAGTTTGGGGTTGGGTTTACTTATTATTATCATTATTATTATGATTATTATTATTATTATTACTACTACTACTATTAGCCAATAATAGGATCAACAAGAATTTATTTTGTAAAGTGGGGCAGTATAATTGATGGACCTCCCATAAATGGGCCAAATCTTTCCGTGTGATACCAAACTATGATAAAGTGTTAGAATGGGTCATTTTTGCAGGAAACCAATTAATATTGTGAAGTCAACCCTGGTGCATTAAAAATAGGAAACAATGACGGTAGCTTCTAAAAGGAGAGAAAATAAGGACATGGAGGATTGATTTCTTTGTTGTATCATTCCATAACTATAATCAAATGGCTTCCCATTATGTAGTGATTTTAAATAAAGACAGGAATTTCAGTGGGCCAGGCAGCATCTGTGGAAAGAGAAATAGTTAATGTTTTGGGTCTGCAGCATTTAGGGAAATGGGAAAGAGGAAAACAAGCTTGTTTTCAATTGCGGAGAAGATGGGGAGGGATGGTGATAGTTAATTGATTTAATATTGTCACATACAGCAATGTACAGTAGAAAGTTTTTGTGTAAAAACTGTTCAGACAGATCATTCCCAACACGAGTACATCAAGGTAGTGTGTTTGTTCGTTAACTGCCTTACTGTACGATATGGATGGTCAGGGTCTTTCCATGACCATGATTGTTCTTGGCAAATTTTTCTTCAGAAGTGGTTTGCCATTGGCTTCTTCTGGGCAGTGCCTTTATAAGACAGGTAACCCCAGCCATTATCGATACTCTTCAGAGATTGTCTGCCTGGCATCAGTGGTCACATAACCAGGACTTGTGATATGCACCAGCTGCTCAAAAGACCATCCATCACCTGCTCCCACGGCTTCACTCGACCCTGATCGGGGTGGGGGAGTGGGGGGGATGTGGCTAAGTAGGTGCTACACCTTGCCCAAAGGTGATGTGCAAGTTAGTGGAGGGAAGGAGTGTCTTACACCTCCTTTGGTAGGGATGTATCTCCGTCTTGCCACCCTCACATTGTACAAAAGGAAAAATAAAGAATACAGAACGCAGTATTAATGTTTCAGAGCAATGGTACTTCATACAGGTTTATATGCGTGACTTGCTTTTTGATTCATGCCAACCTGATACACGTAGACAGAAAAAGCACAAGGACCTTGTGGAGGTAGATTGAACAGGTCCGTTCAAAAGTCTTAGACGGATAGAAGCTGTTTTTGAAGTGAACAGAACAAAGGGAATACCTTGGAGAGAGTGAGACCAAATGGTTTAACGGTGCCACATAGTACTTTTTCTGTCTGTGTAGTGTTGTTAAATGGAGTGTCTGTGGGACATGCCCTGCAGAGCAGACCATACAAAAAGACACAGATAGCCAGCTCCGGAGGAGTTTGTAGAAATACGTAAGGGTAAGGGTAGACCATGGATTGTTCACAAAAGGAGGATCATTTTAAAACTGAGGTACAACTAGGAGACAAGGTTGATGGGTGAACCAGACAATTGGAGTTAGGGTGGAGGCAACAGTGCTGTAGATTTCTAGCAGTCTATGGAGGGGGCAATGAGAAAACCTGGTCAGGAGTACACTGGCATAGTCACGTTGAAGTGGAACTGTAATGGGGAGAAGAAGCCATCTTTCATCAGAATGCCATGGATCAAAAAGCAAGTATTAAACCGTTATAAAGTACCATTGCTCGGTTTAATACTTGAAACTGATTGCACAGTGGCGACCTGGGTGAAGATTAGCAGGTGACTCATCGGCAGAGCTTGATATGATTACAGGACCTAAAGGGATAGAAAGGCACAGGGCAGTTGTTTCCTCTGGTGAGAGCACAGAGCAAGTGAAACTTAAAATTAATGCCAAATATTTCAAAGATGATCTTTGGGGTGATTGCTCATAGGAAAGGTTGCAAAAATGCAGAATACTCTGCTCAATGTCTAAGGTTGGGATCCTACAGAAACTTTCAAAATTAAGCTCCTTTTTTATTGGCTAAAGAATATTGAACTGTTAAAGGAGGTGCAGGTTCGACTGGATCTGATGGAATGACGGAGTGCGGAAAGACACTGACTGGTACATAGTTTGCTGAAAACCAGGTAGACTAGGTGCTGAAGGAGGCATCTGGGCACACCTGGTGTTCAACAGTCAAGGCACCAACTATAGGAACTGGAACATATGTCGCAGTTGTACAAAGCATTTGTGAGAACACACCATGTATACTTAATAGTTTTAGTCGCACTGTTACAGGAAAGATGTCATTAGACTGGAGAGAGTGCCGAGAAGATTTACAAGGATCCTGCTCGGACTCAAAGGCCAGAGTTACAAGGAGTGATCGGGCAGGCTGGACACGGCAGGAAAGCACAGGGAATGGGACTAAGATCTCAAGGGCTTTGGTTTAACGTGAGAGGGGAAGGAATTGAAAGGGGCCTGAGGGGCAACTTCATTCAGAGAGTGGAGGGTACAAGGAATGAACTGGCAGAGAAAGTGGTTGAGGCTGGTACCATAACAACAGGTAAGTAAATAGGGGGGAGGGATTAAGAGGGAAATGGGACTCCTTTGGAGGGCACCGTGGATGAATGGGTATTCTCATGCAACCGTGGAGATATTTCATGGGATTGTGAAAGGAGGCATCTCTGATTAATGAGGACCTTTTACCTTTCTGTTGAGACAGGTACCACCTGATGTGCAGCTGCTGGCATGTTGAACCCAAGCACAGGCCTACTTTTGAGTCTTTGAAAGAGTCACTGGAAAGCATCTTCCAGGGCCTTTCCCCAGTCGCAGAGCAGCACCAGCATTTCTACATGAACCTACCGAATGGGGCAGGCGCCTCCGAGTGCAATCCTGATTGCAGTATTGCCTGCTGGCAAGAGAACCAACCAAGTTCGGACAATATGGAAGCCCCAGCTGTTTCAGACACTGCCAACTACCGTTATGTCACAGCTCCAATGAGTTTGGTGGAAGACACAGAGGACAATACAGCAAGTGAAGCAGAGGACTATTTACAGGATGGACAAGTGGAAGGGGAAGTCATTATCTGTCTCTGACAGCTGGAATTCTGGGCAGTGGAATAATAAATAAACTGAGATCAAACCCATCAGCTGTGCCTTGATACGACACATGGACTGAACTCCTGGAGCAATGATTCAAATCCAAAATGACTCTCATGATTCCGTTGTCAATTGAAATGATCAGTTTATTGAACATGGAATATTGCTTACTGCATAGTTTTCATTGCAAAGTTTTTTTTAATTTGAATTAAAAGTGTTTTTTTTAATGTCTGTTCTCTTTGGGTGGTTGATTGAAGCTGTAATGATTTTAGCTGTTGAGTTAATCCCTCATATTAAGTAATGACCTCGTATCTATTCTCTCTCTCTCTCTCTCACTCTCTCTGCTGCCCGCCACGCTGCTAGCGTTTAGGGCAGCAAAGAATGTCTTCCATCTTTGGTGGTGTTCAGGGCTTCTTTCATCATGTCAGTGGCTCAGTTTCCACTACTGTCAGTCATGCAAGCCCCAGGTGGAGACTCTGGAATATCCTCACTCTCAGATGTAGAAGGATTCTTCATTGCTGTTCCTGTAATAGTTCTGTTTGGCCAATCAGGGTTGTTGGCCCTGAGTTGAACCCCTCGAAACCTGGAGGAATGATGGTCTCTACCCTTTGACCTGTTTGGCATGGGTGACTCTACCAAGAGCCAAAGCATAAAGCCCTGACTCCAGCCAACATTGAGGCAGGCAAGCCGCCAAACCCTATGACAAGGTTGTGGTCCTCTTGGAGGGGCTTTGTATCTGGCTCACTCATTACACCAGTATGTCAGCCAAGGGATCCAGAGTGGGGGACCAAACGGTGAGCTACGTGTGTGGCCAGAGTCATGTTTTAGTTGGATAAAGCTTGGGCTCGACCGCACTTGCAGTTCTGGTCACCCTGTTACAGGAAGGATGTGGAGGCTTCGGAGAGGCTACAGAACAGGTTCACTTGGATATTGCATGGATTAAAAGGTATGAGCTATACCAAAGAGGTCGGGCAGACTTGCTTGGATTATTTTCTCTGGAGCATCAGGAAAACTGATAGAAGTTTATTAAATTAATGAGAAGCGGAGACAGGGTAGAAAGAGTCTTTTTCCCCCCCGGAGAAGAAATGTCAAATACCAGCGAGCAGAACTTTAAATGCAGGGCTTTCCGCAGACCCCTTTCTTAATGGTTTTGGGAACCCCTGCTTTAGGGTGAGAGAGATGAAGTTTAAAGAGGGTGTTTAGGGGAAATTTATTTGAACACAGAGAGTGTCAGGTGCCTGGGATGAGTTGTGGTGGCGGCAGATATGATAGTGGTCTTCAGGAGGTTTTTGGATAGACAGAGAATGGAGGGATATGGATGTTATTTGCCATCATACTCCACCCAGGCATTGTAGACTGCACGGTCTCTTCCCACTCTGCATTCTTCTATGTTCTGGAGAATTTATTGTACTGTCATGTAATGTACCGTAAATGAAATAAAAGTATGCTTTGGTTAGGGTTAGTGTATAACAACTAACAGTCCACAATACCTGCTGATCCAGAACTATACTCAACGGGTTGAGACATTTGGCAGCTGATCAGAAGGAGCGTTGAGGAAAGGATTGCAGGAGGGAGAGGAGCAGCTACAGATTGCTTCGATCCGGTGCATTGGTCCACGTTCAAGGGCTCATCAGAGGATCTGAGTACATCACAGTTGTCACAGACTTTATAAAGTCAGTCGTAGACAAGTGTGCCCCCACAAAATCATTTTGAGTCTTTCCCCAACCAAAACCCCTAGATGAACCAAGAGATCCGCAATATGCTGGGGGCTAGGTCACTGGCATTCATGTCCAGTGACCAACTAAAATACAAGTGGTCCAGGTACCAGCTTCGGAAAGCCATCTCACTTGTGAGGTGGTAATTCTGGACCAAACTGTAATCATGAAGGATGCTCGACAGCTGTGGCAGGGTGTGAATGGCATCACCTCCTACAAAGTGAAACCAAGTGATACTCTCTATGTGACTACAAGGTTTCTCTCCCAGATCAGCTCAATGCTCGCTTTGACCGATAAAACATGGAGGCACCTTCACGAATTCCCAAGGCCCCAACAACCCTGTGATTCTGTAGGGTTTTGGGTGACAGATGACACATATTGTTCAGAATAGAAACTGCTCTACATAATTCACAAACACCACCATTGAGTTGTTGTGATGAAGGCCCGTCACTGATTATGGACTGCACATGGCACACCCAGTAAGACACTCAAAGAGCCATCCACACACATTATTCCCCTCTGTTATTGTGGTGAGTGCACACATCACAATAAATCAACAGTCACAATTTTACACTCATCCCCAGCAGTAATAGCTATGAAAAAAAGAAACACACTATGTCACAGTTTAATTTTCTCAGGTCAATTTATTCATATTCATCTTTCCAATAAGTGTTTTGCCAAAGTGTCGTGATAATCTGACGTTTCTCTCCTCCACAGTGACTGGGTCTGATCCAGAGCTGCTGCATGGAGCTGTCTCATATCGAGGCAGCAGCAACCTGCACAGGTGTGCTGATGGTGGAGGATACCGTCTTTAACTGGGTCAAGGGTGATGTTACCTAATTATTCATCTTCTGGTAAAGTTTTGGGGTTTATTTAAGTTATTTAATTGGGAAATGGTGAATCCTCTAATGAGGTATAAGTGTTTATTGTGAGAACTGGCAGAGTTTCAGATTGTGTGAAATGGAAGATAATTGGATTAATTAGCTTTTGGTTGGTCTAGGGGGAGGGGTTTAGCAGGTATAAGCCTGGGGTTACCAAGGCGTTGGGTTTTTTTTGTGTTTAGTCTGAGGGTGGCTGTTAACCAGACAGGTGACAATTGTAAGCTGTACATATATCGTTTTTTTTTCTTTTTTTTCTTGTTTTGATGTGGACGTCCAAGTTTTTGTTTTTCCACTATTTTTGTAAATAAAAGCACCTCAATCTATTTTTGCAACTCAAGCCATCTGTTATTTTTCTTAGACAGTTGACCCACAGTTTTTGTGACAGTTGTTGTGTTCACTCTGAGAGACAATGTCTGACGTAATGACGTCAGTGTAAGGTGGCTGTTTTTGGTTTGTTCGTAATGGAAGTAAAGGGCTGTGGCTTTTGTTACGCACAGAAAAATGACTCGCGTGTTTTATTCACAAAATCCTACATTGGTGACCCTGACGCTGTCAGACGATTCCAGAGATTCGCAACGTCACATCAACCAAGACAGTCTCTTTGAGGATGTCGGAATTTTGGGAGCAGCACATTACTACATGGTTTGCACAGGCGGAAGCCCTGTCTGCGCTGAGAGAAATTAACACGGACAAGGCCAAATTTTACTACGTCGTAGCATCGCTGAATAGTTCCACTGCAGCCAGAGTGGTGAGTCTACTAGAAAGCCTGCCTGCACGCGATAGATATATCACCCTGAAAACTCACCTATTGCGGACTTTTGGACTGTTTAAGTCTGTATGTGACACTAGGCCTTCAGTACTATTGACCACATGCTATCTTTTCTGGGCAATCATCATCCTTGTTTTATTTTTAAAGAACTCTATGCAACAAATGCCTGATCATATTTGCATAGCCCTCGCTAGTAACCCGTGAAGGACTATAGGGAGCTTGCTAAAATGACTGGCAGTCTACAGTCAGCTAGGCAGAGATGAATCATCCCTCCTCTTTTCCCTGTCTCAATAGTCCCTGGCAGCAGAGCCTCCAGCAGACTCGTGCCAGTGGCTCCGGAACAGACAGAGCCAGGTCTATGTTTTTACCATGCACACTTCGGCATAAACAGCAAGAAGTGGTGACTGCCTTGCAGCTTCGACAGCGCCAATGCATCGGGACCTCAGAGGTCTGTGAACACCGTGGGTTCCAGCTGCCAGGGATGTCTACTGTTCATCACAGACACCCTTTCAGAGTGACATTTCCTGTGCTCAAGTGAGTGTGCTGCCAGCATCGCCCATTGATTATAAGGCAGAGAGTGAGGGGCCCTTCTGGAGGTTGACAACAGCAGCAGGATCCGGACTTTTGGACACAACTTGTGACGGTCTGCTTCAGTGAACAATGCTACACATGGGACTTTGTCTTTGCTGAAGTTGCTAGAACTCTGTTCAGCGCAGATTTCCTGTGCACCAAAGGACTGTAAGTCGATTTTAAGAATGGCTAGCTTGTGGACACAAAGGATTTTGGGTTGTTATCGTTTTCCTCCAGTAAGTTTCCCAAAACTCTGTCTAGGGCATGCACCACCACATGTGAATTCACTCGCCTTCTGGGCGAATTCCAAAACCTTACCAAACCCACACTTTCCACTTCAGTCACAAAGCATGGGGGTCAAGAATCACACTTCCACAAGTGGGTCACATTTCAGAATTCATGACTGACACAGCACATCGAAGGGGAAAATGATGCAGTGGCTGATTGCCTCTCACGGCCATACACATCTTGACCATGGCAGCTGACCAAGCTACCAACTCAGAGGTCCAAGCTGACAGGACAGCAGTCACTGACCTGTGGTTGGCTGACATCGTTCAGGGATACAGAAGTTTCCCTCCTATGCAATATCTTAACTGTTTGCCCTTGCCACATAGTGCCTGAAAACTGGAGGTAAACTGTTTTTAACTCCATTCATGGCCTCTTGTGAGAAGGCTTCACAGAAACTGGTTGCTTTAAAGTTTGTGTGAGAAGGCTTTGATGTGCAAGGTTGGAGTGCGGTCTGTTGTGTGTCAGTGGCCGAAAATTAACCAGTATGTCAGGCACCTCTTGAGGTCCATGGAGTGTGATTTGACCACATCAACGTGGACCTGGTTGGTCCAACCTCTGCCTCCCAGCATCTCACAAATTTCCTTACCATGGTAGACTGTACACCAGGTGGCCAGAAGTTGTCCCTTTAGCGTTGACAGTAGCTGCAGACATGGCCCAGACATTCATCAAAACCTGGTTCTCTCAGTTCAGCACCCTATCTAATATCTCTTCTGATTGTGGACCTCTGACCCAGAATTTCAGTGTTAAATTGCATCACACCACTGCACTTCACCCGCAGTCCAATGGACTGTGTGAGCAGTTTCACCGTTCCTTAAGGTTGCTCTGAGGACTTTCCTGATGGATGAGTGATCATCTCCTGTGGGTCCTGTTTGGGCTCATAACAGCTCCAAAAGAGGATCTGTAGTCCTCTGCAGCTGAGCTGATGTACGGGCAGTCACTACGGGTGCCGGCTGATTTTATTCCTAATGTCACAGCCGCCTGATTGGTGTTTCAGCAACATTCCACCCTCCTCAGTAAACGCAGTTCCCTTACACCCATTCCTACCTCCCATCACTCCAGTTGACCTACATTCTATGTCGATCGTTTTTGTCCGCCATGATGCACGTTCACACTCCCTTAAGCTCCCTACGATTTCCCATGTTTTGGAATAGAGCAAAAAGATTTTTATTGCAGATAGGAAGGGTAAACCTGAATGTATTTCTATAGATCTCCTTAAACTGGCCCACCAAGATCTGGATGGTCCCACCACCATACACCTGCATCACAACGTGACCATGTGTGTATCAGCACGTCCCTGAACGAGCCACGGGTATCCGCTGTTACTCCAACCAAGGCATGTAGGACCTGAGCTGGGTGGCTCGTATGAGCCACAGACAGACTCCCAGTGCTGGTTTTGGTGAATACTGGGGTAATGTAATGGGTGGCAGATGACACATATTGTTCATAGTCAACACTGTTCTACATAATTCACAAACAGCATCATTGAGCTGTGTTCACTTTAAGAGACGGTGTCTGATGTAAAGATGTTAGTGTAAGGCGACTGATTTTGGTTTTGTTCGTAATGGAAATAAAGGCTTGTTGCTCTAGCATGTTTTCTTCACAAATCGGTACAATATTAGTCTCTGCAGCTGATGTGAAAGCATCCTTCAGGAGGGTGAACAATCGAAAAGCATCTGGCCCAACAAGGTACCTGGCCAAGTACTTAAGACCCGTTCTGATCAACTGGTTGGAGTGTTCATAGAAACATAGAAAACCTACAGCACAATACAGGCCCTTTGACCCACAAAGCTGTGCCAAACATGTCCTTACCTTAGAAATTACTAGGTTTACCCATAGACCTCTAGTTTTCTAAGCTCCATGTACCTATCCAAAAGTCTCTTGAAAGACCCTGTCGTATCTGCCTCCACCACCGTTGCCGGCAGCCCATTCCACACATTCACCACTCCGTGTGTAAAAAACTTACCCCTGACATCTCCTCTGTACCTGCTTCCAAGCACCTTAAAACTGTGCCCTCTCGTGCTAGCCATTTCAGCCCTGGGAAAAAGCCTCTGACAATCCACACGATCAATGCCTCTCATCATTTTATATACCTCTATCAGGTCACTTCTCATCCTATGTCGCTGCAAGGGAAGAAGGTCGAGTTCAGTCAATCTATTCTCATAAGGCACGCTTCCCAATCTAGGCAACATCCTTGTAAATCTCTTCTGCACCCTTTCTATGGTTTCCATATCCTTCCTGTAGTGAGGCAACCAGAACTGAGCACAGTACTCCAAGCGGGGTCTGACCAGGGTCCTATATAGCTGCAACATTACCTCTTGGCTCATAAACTCAATCCCGCGATTGATGAGGGCTGATGCACTGTATGCCTTCATAACCACAGAGTCGATCTGTGCAGCAGCTTTGAGTGTCCTATGGACTCAGACCCCAAGATCCCTCTGATCCTCCACACTGCCAAGAGTCTTACCATTAATACTATATTCTGCCATCATATTTGACCCACCTCACACTTATCTGGGTTGAATTCCATTTGCCACTTCTCAGCCCAGTTTTGCATCCTATCAATGTCCTGTTGTAACCTCTGACAGCCTTCCACACTATCCACAACACCCTAAACCTTTGTGTCATCAGCAAATTTACTAACCCATCCCTCCACTTCCTCATTCAGGTCATTTATAAAAATAACAAAGAGTAGGGGTCCCAGAACAGATCCCTGAGACTCACCACTGATCACCGACCTCCATGCAGAATATGACCCATCCACAACCACTTTTTGCCTTCTTGGGCAAGCCAGTTCTGGATCCACAAAGCAACGTCCCCTTGGATCCCATGCCTCCTTAGTTTCTCAATGAGCCTCGCATGGGGTACCTTATCAAATGCCTTGCTGAAATCCATATACACTACATCTACTGCTCTACCTTCATCAATGGGTTTAGTCACATCCTCAAAAAATTCAATCAAGCTCGTAAGGCACAACCTGCCTTTCACAAAGCCATGCTGACTATTCCTAATCATATTACGCCTCTCCAAATGTTCATAAATCCTGCCTCTCAGGATCTTCTCCATCAACTTACTAACCACCGAAGTAAGACTCACTGGTCTATAATTTCCTGGGCTATCTCTACTCACTTTCTTAAATAAGGGAACAACATCTGCAACCAGGGCCGGATTTAGTGGGGCTGGGGCACCTGGGCTGGAGGCTCTGATGGGCCCCTGCCAACAGTGTAAAATGCTGCTGTACCAACCAAGCAAAAAAAGGCAAGAACAAGAGCAAAGGTCGTACTGGTCTAAATATCAAAGCTGTGAACCAAGACACTGGTTTAGTACAGTACGTAGGCTATAAACTTACAGGCCTTAAGAGGGAGGACAGAAAGTAATGCAGATTCTTAGTTTGAAGGACAGCATCTAAAGCACTCAAAAATTGACCAAGGCTTAGTTGGCTTAGTAAAGTTATGAGGGAGCCGAAGTATGATGTATCCAATCTTAAATATTTATTTAACTATTGCTGCACATACCATAGGCCTTATTTCTCAAAATTGCCAAAGCATTTTTATCTAGGTATTTTTCTCAACCGTGTGTTCTGAGAAAGTAAAATGGAAATGAGAGGCAAAAAGGCCAAGAGAGATGGTACTATGGCAAACTAGGAAACTTGACAATACTCCAATAATCTTTTTGAAAAATGAGATCTAGCACATACTAACCTATTGCTGTGCTGTGTGGCTTGTAGAGTAAAGACCATTTATTACTTACTAGGTTTGTAAACAGTCAAATATTAGCCTATTGCCACAAAAACAGGAAGAGCACTGACACACAAGCCTAGATATTTACAAAGTCAGGTGCTTGTTTTTCAAAATTAAAGCCTAGTTCTTCTGGATTTCTTTGCAGCAAAGTCCAGTTTCCAAACAAGGTCACTGTCAAGTGACATCAGAGTAAGATGATTCAGCCTGTCCTGTCCCATTGTGGATCTGAGCCTATTCTTCACTAGCTTGAGCTTGGAGAAAGATGGCTCACCAATTGCCTTTGTGACAGGGAGAGTCAGGTAAAGCCTCAAAGCAAAGCAAGTGAGCACAGTACTCCAAGTGGGGTCTGACCAGGGTCCTATATAGCTGAACATTATCTCGCTAGAATGCCCATGTAGTTGCCGTTATCAGGCCTGCCAAATATGTCACTGGAGCCTCGGATAGCCAGTCCCCTCTCGACCAAAAACTTCACAACCGCCACCACTCTTCTCAATACGTCAGTCCAGTAGACACACTCTGGCTCAAACTATTTTTGCAGTTCTGTATCTATTCTTCCGCTGTCAGACGCTAGTGTAACGTAGGTCAGTGTCGTTTTCCTGTGGTGTTCGCTATTTTCATGCTCTCCTATGCGCTCAGCAGCATGTTTCCAGTCAGTAAAGCCAGTTTCGAAGATAGACTGACAGTTACCATCACTGAAGATGCGGCATGCAAAACAAAACACACAGCCGGTGGGAGGGGAATATAAGAGCCATTGCCTTGATATGTACTCACCTTTTACAAGCTTGCGTTTGAAGTGAAATTTGGAGAAAAGACATCTCTGCTGTTTGTATACTTGTTCCGTAGCTTTGATATCCACATCCTTATTCTGGCAGGACTCTGGCCCTTTCTGAGCCCAGTACACTCGGACTAGATCATCTAACATTTCCTTTCCCCAGCGAGCAGGATCAGTGCTGTAAGGGTCCTCAGTAGCGCTAACATTAACATTAATGGCGACCCCACTTGGTTGTTCAGAGGCCTCTGTGGTTGGGAATCCCAAAGTCATGCTCTCTGCCTCTTCAACGTTAGCTGCTGACTGTGGCAAGGTCGGTGGTAACAGTGCTAACGATGGTGCTAGCGCTAGCTGTTGAACAAGTCTCCATTTGTCCACCGGTCTCAGACTGTGACAAGAGCGATGGTACTGCTGCATCATTGAGAACAGGTTTAAAAGATTCTGTCAATTTCCATGTCCTTTTTAATGCTTCTTTGTCACAGTCCTGTTTTTCTTGTTTCTGTGCTCCACTCTCATATTTATTTTTGTCCGCCATGATGATAGCTACCTACTTTGGGCCCTTCAGCCGCTCTGGCCCTGCCTAAAGTCCGGCCCTGTCCACAACCCTCCAATCCTCCAGAACCTCTCCCATCCCCACTGATGATGCAAAGATCATCACCAGAGGCTCAGCAATCTCCTCCCTCGCCTCCCACAGTAGCCTGGGGTACGTCTCATCCGGTCCTGGTGACTTATCTGACTTGATGCTTTCCAAAAGCTCCAGCACATCCTCTTTCTTAATATCTACATGCTCAAGTTTTTCAGTCCACTGTAGGTCATCCCTACAATTGCCAAAACCCTTTTCCGTAGTGAATACTGAAGCAAAGTATTCATTAAGTAACTCTGCTATCTCCTCCAGTTCCATACACACTTTTCCACTGTCACACTTGATTGGTCCTATTCTCTCACATCTTATCCTCTTGCTCTTCACATACTTGTAGAAGGCCTTGGGGTTTTCCTTAATCCTTGCCAAGGCCTCTCATGGCCCCTTCTAGCTCTCCTGTTTTCATTCTTAAGCCCCTTCCTGCTAGCCTTATAATCTTCTAGATCTCTATCATTACCTGTTTTTTGAAACTTTCATAAGCTCTTCTTTTCTTCTTGACTAGATTTACAACAGCCTTTGTACACCACAGTTCCTGTACCCTATCATCCTTTCCCTGTCTCATTGGAATGTACCTATGCAGAACTCCACACAAATATCCTCTGGACATTTGCCACATGTCTTCTGTACATTTCCCTGAGGACATCTGTTTCCAATTTATGCTTCAAGTTCCTATCTGATAGCCTGATATTTCCCCTTACTCCAATTAAATGTTGTTGTTCACTGAGACCTTTAACCTCTCGCTTCAGCAGTCTGAGGTACTCACCTGCTTTAAGCAGGTTTCAATCATGCCAGTGCCCAAGAAGAGCATGACTACTGTCCAGTAGCACTTCCGTGCACTGTGATTCAGGAACAGCTCCTCCCCCTCTGCCACTGGATTTCTGAATGGACTCTGAAACCATGAACACTACCTCACTGCTTTTTATTTTCATTTTAATATATTTCATGGTTGTTTCTATTATTTATGTATTGAATTGTTCTACTGCTGCAAAGTCAACAAATTTCACAACACACGCTGGTGATATTAAACCACATTCTGTTTCTGATTCTGAGAGGTTGGTGATGAAGCATAGCAACTCCTGCCTGAGAAGCGACTTGGATCCACTCCAATTTGCCTACCGTTACAATAGATCAACAGCAGATGATCTCATTGACTCTGCACACAGCCTTAGAACATCTGGACAGTGAAGGTGCAGACATCAGGAAGCTCATTATGACTACAACTCTATATTCAGCACTATCATCCCCTCAAAACTAATTAAGAAGCTCCTAGACCTTGGCCTCAATGCCTCCTTGTGCAACTGGATCCTCAATTTTCTTAATTGCAAACCCCAGTCTGTTCGGATTGGCAACAGCATCTCCTCCTCAATCACTATTTGCACATGTACACCATAAGGCTGTGTGCTTACCCCTTTATACTACTCTACTCACTTTGTTGTCATGGTCTGGATCGGGGTCCCGTTAAATTTACCTTGTTTATGTAACGATCTGGACCGTTGATTCCCTGTTTTCCCGAGTCCCTCGACTTTGGTGATTAGAGGCAATTAACACTCAGCTGAACCGGTAGTTTATAGTCTCTGGCTTTCAGCTGTTTGGCACGGGAGCGTCTGCAAAGTCACGGCGTGCCAATGTCATCTGGCTGGAGCAAGCCTAGTCTCTGCCGAAGTGTATGCCGGTAATTCGCCCTTCCTCACTGGAGCAACCCTGTCCGGTTACCTTGCCAAAGCGAGCCTACAAAGTTTCCTCACCGAGGTGGGTCCATCAGCTAACCCGCCGGAGGGAATCAAGAACAGCTGTCTACTGTTCCCGGGCTGAATCGAGAGCTCGCCACTACCTGGAGGCTCCAAGTCAAGTCCTGGCTCCAGGGGCATTCAGGTACTAAGTCAAGTTCTGTCCCTGATGGCATCCAAGCACCAAGTCAAGTCCTGGTCCTGGCAGCATTCTAACACCAAGTCAAGTCCTGGCCCTGGCGGCATTCAAGCACCAAGTCAAGTCCTGGCCCTGGCGGCTTCCCAGTTCTGAGTCAAGTCCTGGCCCTGGTGGTCTGTGATTCCTGTCCTACCCCCCGTCTGAATCCCTTCTCTGCCCCTCTCGCCTCTAGCCCTCATCTGCAGCCCCTGCCTGCACTTCAGTCTAGTTTCATCTCTGGAGCTAGATAGGTACTGTCTGGTGTTCATTCGTGTTGGTCTTGTCTTGTCTTGTCCTCGCCTCCGTGGGGTAAGTCAGGCCGTCTTGCCATTGCCCCGTGGGGGGTCGTGTCTTGTCCTCGCCTCCATGGGGTAGGTCCGGCCGTCTTGCCGTTGCCCCGTGGGGGGTCATGTTCTGTCTTGTCTTGTCCTCGCCTCCATGGGGTAAGTCAGGCCATCTTGCTGTTGCCCCACCGGGGGTCATGTCTTATCGTGCCTTGTCCTCGCCTCCGTGGGGTAAGTCAGGCCGTCTTGCTGTTGCCCTGTGGAGGGTCATGAGTCCCGGACCAAGGAGGGGTCTCGGCTCTCTGTTCTGTGTGCGAGTCCTGGCCCTATGTCCTGTACCCAAGGAGGGGTCCCAGCTCTCTGTTCCATGTGTGAGTCCCGGCCCTATGCCCTGTACCCAAGGAGGGGTTCCAGCTCTCTGTTCCATGTGTGAGTCCCGGCCCTATGTCCTGTACTCAAGGAGGGGTCCCAACTCTGTGTTCTGTGTATGTGTCCATGGTTCCGTGTACCTGCTCTCCCGAGATCGAGGCTCTGTTTTCCATGTTCCTCTTCTCCCTAGCCCATGTCATGTCCTTGCCTGGTTCTGGGGGCCGAGCCAGAGGCAAGACCCAGGTACCAGGTCCTCGCCCAGTCTCTGGCTCGGAGTCCATACCCTAGCCACTTCATGTCTCCTCTAGTTCTGGAATCCAATTCCGAGTCCTAGCCCAGACCCTTGGTCCCAGCCTAGTCGTAGTCCTGAGTCCTTGTCCAGTTCGCTACTCCTGCTCCTGCCTAGCTCTCCTGGTATCGAACAATAAACTAAATCTGAGTAACCTCACAAGATGTGTCTTGCATTTGGGTCCACCCTTGCTCCCAATGGCCCCGCCATTGTGACATTTATACCTATGACTGTGAGGCTAAGTACGGTGCTGATGATATATTTAATTCTGCTGATGACATTACTGACATTGGCCAAATCAAAGGTGAAGACAAATCAGCATATAGGAGGCAGACTGAAAATCTGGCTGAGCAGTGCCACAACAATAACCTCTCATTCAATGTCAGCAAAACCAAAGAGCTGATTATTGACTACTGGAGGTCCATGAGTGGATCAGAGGTAGAGAGGGTCAGCAACTTTTAATTTGTCAGTGTTCCCATTGAGGATCTGTCCTGGGACCAGCATGTAAGTGCCTTTACAAAGAAGGCGCGGCAGTGCCTCTACTTTCTTACAAGTTTCCAAAGTTCAGCATGTCATCTAAAACAACATGGCTTGGTCTGGAAACACCAATGCCCTTGAATGGGAAAGCCTACAAAAGTAGTGGATACAGCCCAGTACATCACGGGTAAAGCCCTCCCACCACTCAGCACATCTACATGGAGCGCTGTCTCAGGAAAGGTGCTTCTCCCCATCATCCAGGCCATGCTTCCTTCTCGCTGCTCCATTTCTCATACATCCCTGGGCATATCTAAGAGTCTGTTAGGTGTCCCTATTGAATAAGCCTCTACCTCCAACCCCAACACCCACCAACTCTGTGTATAAACAATCTGCACAGACATCGCCCCAAAACTTTCCTTCACTCAGATTAAAATGATGTCATCTGGTGTTGGCCATTGCTGCTCTGGGAAAAAGTAGCTATCCACCGTATCCATGCCTCTTTTAGTCTTATACACCTTTATCAAGTTGCCTTTCATCCTCCTTCATTCTGAAGAGAAAAATCCTACCACGATCAACTTTTCCTCACAAGATATGTTCTCTAAACTAGGCAGCACACTGGTAAAATTATGTGTCAGTAATATTCTTGTCAGAAATACAGGAACACTCTTGCCCAAGGTGTCATCAAATCCTTTACATCCAGCTGATGTAAATAGGGACAGTGTACTTTCTTATCCCGAAGGCAGCATTTTCTGCAGCTCCACTCGAGCCTAGATTGTGTGCTCCAATTCCATGGCCTCAAAAGCACATCCCTATGGGAGTTATCTACCGAGCCTCAGCTGACATCCCTGCATTATTATTCTCCCTCCTGTGTTTCGGTGTACTTCTGTTAATCTCTTATCCTGCTGCTATAATATAGATGATTAATGTGAATCACTGAACACTAAGACAGTTACACTATCTTACGTAAAGTGATTAATTTATCATCACCCTTCCAGCCTGCAGAAATGAAATGGAATTGTACAAATCTATCATTACTCTTCCCTAAGATGCAAATGAAGAGAACACCAATATCACAGCTTCACTGAGCATTACACAATTTTATCATTTAAAAAATGGTGAAAATACTTCAGCAGAAACAGAAGCCACCGATGTATGCCAGACGTACATTGAGAGGCTGTAGATCAAAGCCCAATTCAAAAGTTCACTTTAATATCAGAGAGTGTATACAGTGTAAAACCTGAAATTTTTACTCTTCACAGACATCCACAAAACACGAAACTCCATAGAATGAATGATAGGAACATCAGAACCCCAAAGTCCCCCTTCCCCCTTCACACAAGCTGCAACAGAAGCATTGGCCCCACCTCTCACACACCCAAAGCTCGTGTCAGCAGAAATACTAAAGTACTAACTGCCCCCCTCACCCCCACCATGTACACAGCAGCAGTAGCCCCCCCCCCGAAGGTACTTGATCTAGAGTCCATCAAGACATCATTCCAGCTGGAACTACACCTGGGAGGGTGCAACACCCACCACCTGGAAATGTGAGCCCCCACTGCCTGGAACCTTGAGCCCCCACCACCTGGGAGGGTGCAGCCTCACCACCTGGAACTGTGCAGCCAGCCCCTACCACCCAGAGGAACGCAGCCCCAACACCTGCAAGGTGGGCAATAGTCAAGCTCATGTTTATTGTCATTATTTTATATATAGGAGCAGAATTAGGCCATTTGGCCCATCAAGAAATGCTGATCCATTTTCCCTCTCAACCCCAATCTCCTGCCTTCTCCCCATAACCCTTCATACCCTGACTAATCATGAATCTGCCCTAAATATACCCAGTGACTGTGCCTCAACAGCCAGCTGTGGAAATGAGTTCCACAAATTCACCACCCTCTGGCTAAAGAAATTCCTCATCATCTTCGTTCTAAATGGATGTCCCTCTATTCTGAGGTTGTGCCCTCTGATCCTAGACTCTCCCACCATAGGAAACATCCCCTCCACATCCACTCTATTGCGGCCTTTCAACATTTGATAGGTTTCAATGAGATTCCCCACCCTCACCACCAGTCTTCTGAATTCCAGTGAGTACAGGCAGAGCCATCAAACACTCTTCATGTGACAAATCTTCCATTCCCAGAATCATTCTCATGAACCTCCTCTGAGCCTTCTCCAATGTCAGTACATCCATTCTAAGATAAGGGCCGTAAACTATTCACAATACTCCAAGTGAGGCTTCACCAGTGCTTTATAAAGCCTCAGTGTTACATCCTTGCAACACACACAAAATGCTGGAGGAACTCAGCAGGCCAGGCAGGATCTATGGAAAAAGTACTGTCGATGTCTCGGGCTGAGACTGTGTTGCCTGGATTTCCAGCATCTGCAGATTTTCTCTTGTTTGTGATAGCATTACATCCTTGCTTTTATAGTTTAGTCCTCTCAAAATGAATGCTAACTTCACATCTATCTTCCTCACCACTGGCTCAACCTTTAGGAAGTCCCACACAAGGACTCCCAAGTCCCCCTGCACCTCAGATTTTTGAAATTTCTCCCCATTTATTCAGTTGTTCAGCTATTTGCTTGTCGAGTTTTTTTTTCTTTCTCTTGCAGTTCAAATGGCAGTCTTTTAATTTTATTTTTATTCCTTTTTGGGTTCTTTCAAGCTTCTTGCTTTGTGGCTACCTGTGAGAAAGGAAATCTCAAGGTTGTATAAGTTATACATTCTTTGATAATAAATGTACTAAATCTTGAATTTATCAAATAATCTATGCTTTTATTCTTTCTACCATAGTGCATGACCATACACTTACTGACATTGTATTCCATCTGCCATTTCTTTACCCGTTCCCCTAATCTGTCTTAAGTCCTCTGCAGCCCCCTGCTTCCTCGACATCTGACTGTACATGTATACAACCAAACGAAACAACATTCCTCCAGACCATGGTGCAGCTATATATCACGAGTAACACATAAACAAAAATATGATACTATAAGTGAGTTAAAAATGTGTAATTCAAAATGCATGTGGTAAAGCACTGCACTACAGTAAACAGCTCACTGTCCTGGTGATGAGACCACGGTGGTGGCAGGGTATTCATGAGTCTCACAGCCTGAGGGAAGAAGCTGTTACCCAGTCTGGCAGTCCTGTACCTCCTTCCTGATGGTAGTGGGTCAAAAGGATTGTGGGCATAACTACGGTGCCTTTTAAGTTCTCTTGACAGCATTGAGATTTGGATGTAATCTGGAATGCCTTGCTCAGTCTTGAATCCTGGAGTAAACTCTGTAAGTGTGGGGGTACTTCACCACAAGGACTGCAGGAGTCTGACACCAACTACTCAAGATCACTGTGGGGATAGATAATAACCACCACATCCCATGGATATCAGATAAATAGCTCCCACCCCACCCCAGTTTAGTTTTGTTACACACTGTGAACTTCATACCCAACTTCCAGATCCGTGTACGCACCCGGAATCTTTGTCGAGTTTACTTGTGCACAGAGTGGGATGAGATTAGATGGGCAAATCTCCCACTGCTGCCCATAAGCGTTCTCCCTGAGACTACGTGGGTTTCGTCCGGATGCTCTGGTTTCCCCCCACATTCCAAGGACGTACTCATTGATAAATTAATCGGTTATTGTAAATTTTCTCATGTTTGGGCAAGGATTAATTGGGGGGGGGGTGATTGCTAGGCAGCATGGCTGTAAGGGTTTATTCCATGCTGTAGATAGAGAGATAGTTAGATAGAGTCATCATGGATATGGTGGATTCGACCACACAGTGACTCTACAAGTGGTGGTGAATCTCAGTGAAGAATTTAGATTATTGGCTGCACAAATCTAGTTTTTTTTTAAAGTAACTTGTGACCCTCTCAAAGGCCCTGGCTCTGTCACCCATACCTTGTGCATTATAATCTTCTCCGTATTCCCTTCCCACACATCAGTGCTCAACATTTGGCATTAGAATCTTTCCTCCTCCCATTTCCCCCTTCTCCCCCACTGTTAGACAACTATGAGTCACCAGACATGCATATTCCAAATGCTACCTTTGATCCCTGAAATTGGTCTAAACTTCATGACATTTCTGACCCTAGCAGAACAATTGCTGATCATTAACCATTGTTGAGCCAGTTTATCAGCATTCTCAGCACAAAGCTGGTTCAGTCCTGCTGCTATTCTAGCTCAACTGTTTCTCATTTTATAAATAACACAACTATCACTAACTTCTGTCTGCGAAACACACAGCTACCAGTCACCGTGGCTGGAATTCCAGCAATCCCAGCTCTCGGCATGGTGTGCTTCCGATTACTGTACCAATGACTGCTCATTAAATGGACTGAATGCCTTGTTAACTCTTGAAATATAATTATAGAAAATGCCAGCAATTGTTTCAAAATCTTGCTCTGCCAATGTTACCCGTAGGAAACGCCTTGTAGAGGCGGTCATTGTGAGCTCACTGTTAGAATTAGTTCAAAGTTCAAAGTGACTGGAGTGGATGAGATGAGAAAAGCTGGAGGCATCCCAGCTGAAGCAGCAGGCTGGAATGTACATGGGCCCAGGCAAGGGTAATAGTGAAAAGGAGCTTCAGGGTTTGGAGTGTGGAGTGGAGTGGGGGGGGGGGGGTTGTCATTGTGAAGGTATTCCTCAGTTTATGAATGTTCAGTCCTACACATGGGGCATGTGTTTTCAGTTTAGGAATGCACTTTTTAACTACAGTAAAGGATGTCCTACCCTTCCCCCACCATCCATACAAATACTCTGTGCCAAAATACGTACAATGCACTTCAGTAAAGTCTTCCCAACTTGGGAACTTTTGGAAAATGAAATGTTTTCCAAGAACACATCCTTTTCCTAAGTGAGGAATGACTATAAAACTTTAGGACTTTGAGACACCCCAAAGCATTTTACAATCAGTGATGTAGCTTTGAGGTCTTGGCACAATCCTCACGATGAAAAATAACGGGCAGTTTGCCTGTTCTCATCACATCTGAAGACACTACAAAACTACTTTTGCAGCATTTTACCCAGACTTTTTGCTCTATGAAATTATGTGTAATGAAACCTCCAGGAATGCATCACTTTTGTAAATTGAGGAATGATAGTAAGTAAGCAGCAGTAATTTGGACTTTAAGTATAGGGTCCATGATTATGAAGTTTGCAGATTATACCAAAAATGACCCCGAAAAAATAATGAGGGAGTTACTTCTGGGCTGCAGGAATGTATCCAAGGACTGGTTTCGAGGGGGAAATTGGAATCCTGCATTTGGAGAAGGAAATGAAGACAAGGGAATGCTCAATAAGTGAAGTGGAGAGAGGGTGCTCAGTATTAACAAACACGGTGGAACTCAGCTGGACTGCGTGCCTGAAGGTAGGAGGATGGGCCACTGTGTTGATCTAGAAGGCACTGGCATTGGCATGAGATACAAGAGAAGAGTAGAAAGCACTACTTAGGTTACATTAGAGGACTGTGCATGATTCTGATCAAAGTCAAGTAATCCTGTGACTTATAGCATAAGAGCCACTTTACTCATGAGAATATTATTTACTTTTCACTTACCTGCATCTCCTTCACTTCCCAGACATCCACCCTCATCCCATCTTTCCGCCACCTTAACAGGGATAGAGTTCCTCTTGTTCTTACCTACCACCCCATGAGCCTCTACATCCAACACTTCATTCTATCATTCTCTGCGACGTGCCATCTTTAATAGGATCCTACCATCAAACTTTTTTTTTACCCTATCCCCCCCTCTCTACTTTCCACAGGGATCGGTCTCTCCGTGATTCCCTGTGCATTCGTCCCACCCTACTGAATTCCCTCCTGGCTCTTATCCCTGGAAGTGGAGGAAGTGCTACACCTGCCCATTCACCTCCTCCCTCACCTCCATTCGGGGTCCCAAACAGTCCTTCCAGGTGGGGTCTATCTGTAGCCAGCGCTCCCGGTTTGGCCTCCTCTACATCGGTGAGACCCACATAGATGGGGGGGGGGGGGGGGGAGGCCGCTTTGTTAAGCACCTTCACAGTCCACAACAAGCAGGATTTCCCGTTAGCCAACTACTTTAATTCCAATTCCCATTCTGACATGTGGATCCATAGCTGCCTCTACTGCCATGATGAGCCACTCTCAGGCTGGATGAGGAACACCTCATATTCCACTCGGGTAATCTTGAACCTGAAGGCATGGTCATCGATTTGTCTAACTTCCAGAAATTTTTCTCCACTTCTCTTTTTTCTATTTTTCATTCTGGCTCCCCTCTCACCCCCTCTCTCTCCTCACCTGCCTATCCCCTCCCCCTGGTGCTCCTCCTTCTTCACCTACTCCCTTTGTCAACTCTCCTCTCCTATAAGATTCCCTCTTCTACAGATCTTCACATTTCCCCACCTATCACCTCCCAATTTCTCACCATCCCCCTTCCCCTATCCACCTACCTTCCCCCTCACCTGGTTTTACCTATCACCCTCTAACTTGTATCCTTCCCCTCCCTCCCTCCCTCCTTCTTATTCTCGTTTCTTCTTCCTTCCTTTTCTGTCCTGATGATGGTTCTCAGCCCAAAAGGTTGACTGTAGATTCCTTTTCATAGATGCTGTAGACTCAGGTTAAAACCATCTAGCCGATTCGTTAAAACCCTCCAGCCGATTCATATCTAGATAACCCACTGCTGTCAGATCTGTGCCACAAATTCATACTTAATTTCAACCCATCTGAATGTGTGCTGCTGCTGCTGCTGTATTCTGTCCACCAGAGACATGATTCAGGGATCCTCCACTGGGCCAACATCACACATTGAGCGGACGTAGTAAAGAGACGTCGTAGGGACTCAAGTACCAACGCAAATGTTTTGTAGCAGATCAGCTACGCTAATCATTCATTAAATATTAAATATTAAAATGACATAAGTTTATGAACAGCATAGGCGAGAGTCAATTCACTTCTTAGAATGCTACTTGTGTGCTTTTGGTCTGCCATTATATAAAAAAAGCACAAGCTTTCTCCTTTGGGTAGGAGGATCTTTTCGTTTAGTCTTTTTTTTTCATGTCTCTACGATGCTCAAGGGTGTTGGTATGCCTGGTGCTGCTTATCAGATGCAAACACTGACCCAAAGTTTCTAATCTAAAAGATTGTTCAATAGAGTCAGCATTCTCTGATGGTTTGGAACAAAACAATTTTAGGTAAATAAAAATCACAAGAAACTGCAGCGTGCCAAACTCAAAGTGGCTGAACTGTAAACCAGAAATGAGAAGTTGAATCCTACAAGAGCAGCTAGGGAATTTAAATTAGGGTAACAAAATAAATCTGTAATTAGAAAGCTTGTATCAATGATAGCAACCATTAAACCATTGCATTGTTGTAAAAACCCATCTCATTCACTCCTTTAGCTAAGGGAATCTGCTGTCGCCATTGGCCTATTTGTGACGCTAGAATCTCTCAACTACCTCCACATGGGGCTGGATAACATATTTTGGGATTACCAGTGATATCCAATGGAATTTAAAATGGTCTATCTTTAAAGCTATGTGATTTCTCACTTTACTCTCCCATTCAACAGTGCATCAGTAATTCAGTACTGCACTGCTAGCTCAGCTTGTTGGTTTTTAATCTTGCTTTTTTTTTCCTTTTCTCTCTGGGAGTGGAGGCCATTCTGAGCCTGACCTGCTGGTCGTGTCTTCCTGCTCCATTTAACCCCACAACCCACCACACATTCTATCGACTATGTTGCCAGGTCTCAACTTGAAACGCCAATCATCTCTCTACCCATATTGAAGCTGTTTCACCTGCTTTACAGTTTTGCTAGATTCCAGCACCTACGTTCTCTTGTGCTTCCATTCTTTTGTATAATTGACTCATTGATCCAACTGACTTACATTCACTCATGGAAAAGACAAGCTTGTCACAGCTTGTCCCCATGGTCACCCTGGTTTTATATATCAGAGGCATCCCTACTTCCCTACCCTCCTTAACAAGCTTCTTCACTCTCCTTCCCAGATCTGAAGAAGGGTCTTTGACTGGAGACATTAAATCTATTTCTCTACCAACAGATGTGTCCTGACCTGCTGGATACTTTCAGCACCTTAATACTCCAGGATTCTGTTGTTTTAGACGTGACAGAGTGAGAGGAGGGGTGGTGTACCTAGTCAGGAAAAATGTCACAGCAGTGCTCCGTCAGGACAGACTGGAGAACTTGTCTAGTGAGGTTTTACGGGTGGAACTGAGGAATAAGAAAGTTACGACCACATTAACCGGACTATATCACAGACCACCCAACAATCCGTGGAATTTAGAGCAACAACTTTGTAGACAGGTCGCAGGGAATGCAATACTTGATCTGCTATTAGGGAATGAGACTAGGCAGGTGATAGAGGTTTGCGTAGGGGAACATGTTGGATCTAGTGATCACAATGCCATTAGTTTCAAGATGATTGTGGAAAAGGATAGGTCTGGTCCACAGGTTGAGATTCTAAATTGGAGAAAGGCCAAATTTGATGGTACCAGAAAGGATCTGGCAAGTGTAAATTGAGACAGGCTACTTTCTGTCAAAGCTGAACTTGGTAAGTGGGAGGCCTTCAAAAGATAAATTTTGAGAATACAAAGCTTCTATGTGTCTATCAGAATAAAAGGAAAGGATAATGATAGCTATATGGACAGGAGAGGAATGGAGGGTTATGGGTTGAGTGCAGGTCAGTGGGACTAGGTGAGAGTAAATGTTCGGCACGGACTAGAAGGGCTGAGATAGCCTGTTTCCGTGCTGTAATTGTTATATGGTTGTAACAGGTGTAGGGAACCTTGGTTTTCAAGAGATTTGATGCCCTGGTAAAGAAAAAAAGGGTGCATAGCAGGTATAGGCAGGTCGGAACAAATGAGATGCTTATGGAGTATAAGAAATACAAGAAAACACAGAAGAAAGAAATCAGGAAGGGCAAAAAGAAGGCATGAGGTTGCTCTAGGAGACAAGGTAAGAAAGAATCCTAAGGGTTTCTACAGATAGGTTAAGAGGTAAAGGATTGCAAGGGATAAAATTGGTCCTCTAGAAGATCAGAGTGGTAATCCATGCATGATGGTTGGCATCCGTCTGTCTGGAAATTATAGGCTGGTAAGCCTGACTTCAGTAGTGGGTAAGTTATTGGAAGGTATTCTAAGTGACTGGATACATGAGCATTTGGATAGGCAGGAACTGGCAAGGGATAATCAACATGGCTTTGTGCATGGTAAGTCGTGTTTGCCCAATCTTATAGAGTTTTTTCAAAGAAGTTACCAGAAATGTGGATGCTGTCTACATGAACTTTAGCAAAGCCTTTGGCAAGGTCTGCATGGGAAGTTGGTCAAGAAGGTTCAGTTGCTCAGCATTCAAGATGAGGTAGTAAATTGGATTAGACATTGGCTTTGTGGGAGAAGCCAGAGAGTGGTAGTAGATGGTTGCCTCTCTGACTGTATACCCATGACTAGTGGAGTGGCTAGTGGAATGGTTTTGGGTCCATTGTTGTTTGTCATCTATATCAACGAACTGGATAATAATATGGTTAACTGGATCAGCAAATTTGCAAATGGCACCAAGTTTGGGGATGTAGTGGAATGCGAGGAAGACTCTGAAAGCCAGCAGCAGGATCAGGACCAGCTGGTATGGAATTTAATGCAGAGAAGTGTGAGATGTTGCACTTTGGGAGGACCAACCAGGGTAGGCTTTACACAGTGAGAGGAAGGACACTGAGAAACGCGATAGAACAAGGTGTTCTGAGAATACCGGTCCATAATTCATTGGAAGTTGTGTCACAGGTATATAGAGTCATAAAGAAAGATTTTGGCCAATAGACTTCATAGATCAAAGTATTGAGTACAGGAGATGGGTTGTTATATTGAGGTGTATAAAACACTGGTGAGGCCAAATTGGAGTATTATGTGCAGATTTGGTCACCCATCTACAGGAACGATGTTAATAAGGTTGAAAGAGTACAGAGAAAATTTACATGGATGTTGCCGGGATTGGAGGACCTGAATTACAAGGAAAGATTGAATAGATTAGAACTTTATTCCCTAAAATGCAGAAGATTGTGGGGAGATGCAGGTTGATGGGAATAGGCAGATTAAATGGGTTGGCACAGACTAGATGAGCTGAATGGCCTGTTTCTGTGCTGTAGTTTTCGATGTCTCTATGACTCTTGTGCTTTTCTTTGAGTTTTCTAGCACCTGCAATTTTGTTTTTGATTTACCACTGCACTGGGAGTGTCGGCCTGCGTGGCTGCTCAAGTTTCTGACTCAAGGAGGAGTGCAGGAGCCCGGGCTTGGTAGAGATTGCCCTAGAAAATTTAGGAACTGAAGATTAGCATGCAGGCTTCGCTAAGGAGATACTGTGTGTGTCATAAAGGGTTTAACCATTCATTTGCTTTTTTTTTTGCAATATTTTCATTTACTGGTTGAATGTGTGTATAGAAAGTGACTTGATTGACATTCAGGGTTCATCCTTTGGAAAGGTGGTACACCAGCACCATGGAGCCGTAGCTGGGCTGTGGCAGAATGAAGCACCAAATAACCTCCAGGAATCTGCCCACCCCAAGGACAACTGCTCAGATGAGATTTGATCATCAACACTTCCAACAGGAAGCTGAATATGTTGTCATGTCTCTGATTCAAACGACCTCGTTGCCTCGGAAACTGGTATAAGATAAACAGGGTCAATGAGCAACAAACTCTTACTTTGATGATGGGCCCAGAGACGCTGGTGACATCTCCTTATGGCCATTCCCAAACTGTTGCCCAGGTTCCAGCTTTGTTACTCTCATGTGTGTTTATCTGTGGATGCACCAAGGTTACACATTAGCAGCATGCTAGTAGTTCAATTTCACTGGAGTTGTACTGCATTATAATTAACAACACATTTCACCATGATTACTAGCACAATGCCACTTTAATTGGTAGAGTGTTCCATTACAACTTTATAATTCCACTACAGTTTTAAATTCCAATTATAGCTCGGATTGTATTCCGCTATAAATAACTGTTAGTATAATATATTTAACAGTGCAAGACTACAATTTACATTAGCTGCGATGAGTCTTACATTCCAATAATTCAGTAGTGATTATACTTCAGATGTACTTCAACGGTAATGCTTCATTAGGGGACCAGGAGCTTGCAAGAGCTTTCTTTGCCCTCTCCAAAGCTTTTGGACATGTTTTCACCGCTGGTTTCCACAATATTCTATTTAAAGGTGAGGCAACACTTCACTTGTGAGTCTGTTAGGGTCATCTATTTCATCCGGTGCTCCCGGTGTGGCCTCCTCTACATCGGTGAAACCCGACGCAGATTGGGGGAAGGCTCCGTCGAGCACCTCCGCTCCGTCCGCCAAAACAGACAGGATCTTCCAGTAGCCACCCACTTCAACTCTGCTTCCCACTCCCATTCAGATATGTCCATACGTGGCCTCCTCTACTGCCATGATGAGGCTAAACTCAGGTTGGAGGAGCAACACCTCATATACCGTCTAGGTAGTCTCCAGCCCCTTGGTATGAACATAGAATTCTCCAACTTCCGGTAATTCCCTCCCCCTCCCTTCCTCTATCCCTATGTCACTCTGCCCCCTCCCCCAGCTGCCCATCACCTCCCTCATGGTTCTGCCTCCTTCTACTACCCATTGTGTTTTCCCCTATTCTTTCTTCACCTATCCTGCCTATCACCTCCCTGCCTCTCTTCCCCCACCCCTTTATCTTTCCCCTTACGGATTTTTCACCTGGAACCTACCAGTCTTCTCCTTCCCACCCTCCCCCCACCTTCTTTATAGGGCCTCTGCCCCTTCCCTCTTCAGTCCTGACGAAGGGTTCCGGCCCGAAACGTCGACTGATCTTTTCCATGGATGCTGTCCGACCTGCTGAGTTCCTCCAGCGTGTTGTGAGTGTTGTTTCTATTTAAATCCTTCCTATCACTGCACTTAAAGTGATTCTCAATGAATCATAAATAATATCCACTACATGACTGAGGTGAACCATTCTTGCTCAGCTTCTTCAGTGACATGTTCTTCTTCACCACCCTCTCTCAGTATCTTCGTCCACACCTCCCTTCCTGCAAGACATGTGCTGCCACCTCATGGTAACGCAACAGTTATAACTCCTATAGATGTGTGATGGAGAGTATATTGACTGGCCACGTGACAGCCTGCTATGGAAACACCAATGCCCTTGAATGGAAAGTCCTGCAAAGAGCAGTGCACTCGGCCCAGTCCATTTTGGGTAAAACCCTCCCCACCATTGAGCACAACTACATGGTGTTATCACAGGAAAGCAGTATCCATCACCAGGGAGCACTCCCCTCCCCTCCGCCCCCCCCAGGCCACGCCCTCCTCACTGCTGCCATCAGAAAGAAGGTACAGCAGCCTCAGGTCTCACACCACCAGGTTCAGGAACAATTATTACCCCTCAACCATCAGGCTCGTGAACCAGAGGGGATAACTTCACTTGCCCCATCACTAGACTGTTCCCACAACCAATAGACTCACAAAGACTCTTCATCTCCTGTTCTCAATATTTATATCTTATTATTATTTCTTTCTTTTTGTATTTTCAGTTTGTTCTTTTCTGCAGACTGGTTGAACACCCAAGTTGATACAGTCTTTCATTGATTGTTATGGTTATAGTTCCATCATGGATTTATTGAGTATGCCCACAAGAAAATGAATCTCAGGGTTGTATATAGTGACATATATGTACTCTAATAAAAAATTTACTTTGAACTTTGGGTATTTGCAGCTCAGCTGATGCTGTCAAGATGGAAGGTGGTTGTGACTAGCTTAGAAATAGCACATAATTCAACTTGCTAACATGATAAAAAGTATTTTATTTAAGGCAAGGACACCTACTGGGTACTGCATAACAACATAGTGTCAGAACAATGTTTAGGCATGCTATATAAAGTAGTATGGATTTGCTGTTGGACAACAGGATGCATGGCAAGATTCAGAAAGTTTTGGATTCATTTCCTACAGAGACCCCATCTGTTTTGACTGGATCTACAGAGAAATAACTCTAGTCAGGTAGCTGATGGTAAATGTCCAGCCATTAACTGGAAATGGCAGAAATGAAAGAAAACCTGGGAATTCAAGGACGGAGCAGATAAAGCTGAAGCAAGCAACTTCCTCAATGGAAGAGGTTCCTCCTTATTGTTTTAACACCATGGAAACAAAAAATGCAGTTGCAGCTGTTTGGTCTACCAAGCAACCAGGCAATATGAGATGCTGCTTGCTTTGTAGACCAAACAGCTGCAGGCTCTAAAAGCTTTTCAGAACGACTTCAGCTCTACAAGAATTGAAACAGGGCAAACTTAAGCTTTTCAAGGAGAAATCATCGCGAGTGGGAAACACTTGACATATAATTGGCAGAACTAGTGTTGCTAGTGCAGATTGTAACCTTGCAACAGAGACCAGAGGGCTCACTGCTCTGCGACAAAGTTTGAGATGTAGGATTGAGGGAACATTTGTGAGGGAAACAGACTCCAGATTGAGAAGCAACTCAGATCCGCTCTAACTTGTTTACGAGAGCAAGAGGTTCAGAGAAGATGCCATCTCGCTGATTCTTCACTCAACCCTGGAACATCTGGACAGTAACGATGCATACATCAGGATGCTCTTTATCGACTACAGCTCAGCATTCAGTACTATCATCCCCTCAAAACTAACCAATAAGTTTCAAGACCTTGACCTCTCTGTGCAACTGAATCCTCAATTTCCTCACTTGCAGACTCCAGACAGTTTGAATTGGCAACAACATCTCTTCCAGAATCTCCATCAGCACAGGTGATGCTGGATCCCAACCTTTGATTGACCCTCAGGCCTTGCTCTGGACCACCAATTGGGCCATATCCACTACTTTTTCAAGGATTTTCCATTCAAGGACATTGAAAAGGAGTTTGTCTAAGTTTTAGGTGTCATGCTGAATCTTCACAAACTCCTGAAGAAGTATAGGCACTGCCGTACTTTCTTCATAACTGCACTTATGTGCTGGGCCCAGGACAAGTCCTCTGATACGATAACACCAAGAAATTTAAACCTGGATCAAGGCCTGGGGGTCAATCAAAGCTTCGGATTGAGGCCCAGGGTTCGATCACAAGTCCGCATTGACGCTCGAACGCCGATCGGAGGTTGGGTTTGAGGCATGAGAGTCGATCAGAGGTCTTGTAGAGAGGCCTGAATGCCAATCGGAGGTTGAGTTCAAGGACTGAGGATCGATCGGAGGTCCATATCAAAGGCCAGTTGGAGGTCCGGATTGAAGCCCTTCGGCCAAGTGGGGGGTTGGGATTGAGACCCAAGGGTCAACTGGAGGTCTGGATCGAGGCCCAACGGCCAATCAGAGGTTTGGATCACAATCTGAAGGCCAATTGGAGTCTGGATCAAGACCTGAATGTGGATCGGAAGTCTGGATTGAGGCCTGAGAGTCATTCAGAGGTCGAGATTGAAGCACGAAGGAGTTCCGGATCGAGGTCCGAAGGCGGATCTGTGGTCAGGATTATTGGAATCCAATGTTTTTTTAAATTACTTTTATAAGATACTAGGTGAATTAATGCAAGATTAAAATCGTAGTTTAATCATTTGTACTTTTTTTTAAAACAAACTCAAGTATTTTTCACAGTAAGTGACAGCTTGTCCCCACATTGGCAGAAGGTGGTGGAGCAGTTACATAATCGTTTACCAGCTTTCTTGGTTTTTGTTGGCTAAATGTCGGCACTTTACCCACGTGATGTAATTGTGCGACCGTTGATTGGTTTACTCTTGTTGAAGGGATTTCTCTATCTCAATTATAAAGGTGAGGCAGTTTTCAGAGGCGCCACTTTTTTGCCTTTTCCATCTTTGCTTTTCATTGAATTCCCGCGTTGCTTCTCTGCTTTCACTTTGCTTGCTTCGTATTTGTATGTTTGTTTATACTTTAAAATAGACGATCGTTAAGAATTAAAACTCCTCACCATTCTTGTTACCGGAAGAATGAGAATGAGAACTAGATTTAATATCACTGGCATTATGCGGTGAAATTTGTTAACTTTATGGCAGCAGTACATTGCAATACATGGGAATAGAGAGAAAAGGAAAACAGTGAGTTACAGTGAGTATATATTTATTAACCAGGGCACTACGGCAGCAATGAGAAGAGGGCATGTCCCAAGGATTAGAAAAATAACAGAGATCCAGAAAGTTGGTGCCTGAACAGGGACGATTACTTGAAGAAAACCGAACAAAGTAAGGAAGTCTTAGGCTTACATCTGGGAGGTAGGACATCTTCCTCCTTTCCTTAATTGTCTGAGAATAAATATCTTTAGTACATCATTTACAGGGAGTTTAAGTGTGAGGGCAGGCTGTATTTTATCTGTGGCGGATCCTAGTATAATTTTCATGGTTGTGAAACCTAGGGGCTGGTATAAATTATTGGACAAACACAGAGGGTGATATAAGTGGTTGGACAAGAGGCCGATGTAAGTTCTAAAATATCGGACAAATAAGTTTGCTTCGTGGTTATAAATTAATATTATAGTTGCAACGTGGTTGTGAAATTTTTGATAATGGTGATGCCTAAAAGTGAAGATTAATCCTTAAGGTCAAATCTAGTACAATGGTTAAAGATTTGAAGCAAACTGGCTTTCCAGCTGGGAGGGAACAATTAACTGAAATCTTCAGCACTTACTTAAGTGATGCATATAAACTTGATACCATTAATAAGGAGATATGCAAGAAATGTGCTACTGATGCTAAGTCTAGTGAGGATTGGCTTATAAGTGAATTTGAAATGATATATAATAAGATCAAAAAGATGTGTTTGGGAAGACAGCTTGGATGCTAGCGACTTTAACAGAGCTACACAAGTGTGAGTGTAGTGAGCTGCGAGACCTGATAGATGCTTTAAAACATGAACGCGACGAATTAGAGAATCAAACTTGTGGACCGCATCAGCAGGTCAATGACTTAACTAACCAACTGAGAGAAAAGGAAACAACATAGAGCATGCTAAAAGAGCAGTATAAAAAAGTCAAGAAGAAATCTAAGGAACAAATCTCCACGTTAACTAGTGGATGAAAGAACAGCAAGCAAAGTATGTCCTCTTTGCTCAGAGTTGCAAAGTGAAATGAGGCAAATATGCACTGCAGTGGTGGACAGTGCAGTCAACCCAGTGGGCCATGTTAATGGTGATGAAGCCAAAACTGACTAGTCCCCAGAAACAGTAACACCATGGGAATTCCAAGAACTGCAAAGGGATACTGACTCGACAGAGACCCCTAGTGGCCTTAGTGATGATGACAGTAATGAGGCAACTGGTCTGGCAGCCATGGCAAATCCTGCCGCAGTATAAACCAAGTGAGTGAAAACATGCAAGACTGATGATGGAGGTTATGAAAGGAGACAGGAGATTTATCATTAACCACCAGATCCAGAAAAACTGACAAATGTTCCAGGGAAGTTCCACATCCTAATGAAAGAAGCTTAAAGACTTGGGCCGAACTTCAATGAATTAAGAACGTACTGTATACAAATTGCATCCATGTGATGGCATTCAGATTTTAGCTACCATGTTAATACCTTAGCAAATAACCCAGTTGACTCAGCGAGTTGAGGATAATATGGGAGAGGACAAACAGAATTTACCATTTAGAAATTAAGAAATGGTTGGAATGATAATCCCCAACAGAGACTGATGCAAACAAAAAGGCTTCAGATGATGTTTCTGAATATGAAGACCATTATAAGATAGTTTGGATCCGCTACTCATGAGATCAAGCAATATCTGAAGATAATATAGAAGAATCCACAAATGGCTCTCTCAAGTCAACCTTCATGGATGGTTTGAAACCAGACGCTGGCACAACGGTGAAGTTAACAAAAGCAAATTGGAGTGAAACTACCATTTCCTCCAGTGACCTGGTACAAGCTACCAAACAAGTAGAGCAAGATATCGAAGTCTGAATAAGATCAGTACAGATGAGTTAACAGTCTACACCTGCTAACCAACAGAGCAAGCGAATTGAAACTCACAGCAATCTCGGTCTGGGATGCAACCTCAAGGTGATAAAATAATATGCACATTCTGTGGCAGAAGAGGACTTCAGGCTAGATCTTGTTGACATAAGAAGTCAACTTCACCACAAGCTCATCAGCAACCTCAACACCCTTCCTCACAGGGGACGGAGAATGTTGATCAGGTGGTACAATTTGAAGCTACAATTACAGATGTAGTAGACTTGTTGTCAAAGTTGTAAAGATGACTAAGCCTGGCCCTGCAGCCTTTGTCTGCAGTGGTAGAGCAAAACTCGGACAGCTTATATGCTAACTTATTAATTGAAGATGAGCGTGTTGAATCCTTACTGGATACAGGAGCAGAACTAACTTACATAAAGGAAGCTCTTGCCCAAAAATGCAATGTGCCGTTTACTAGCACCCGAACATATGCACATGGTGCTGGAGGAAAGACAATTGAGCTAACCTAAAACAGACCAGTTGAAGCACAATTTGGTCCTTACCTAGAAGAAATACAATTCTGGGTGGGAGATATCTCACAACTCTTCTCGGAAAGGACGTCCTATTGTCTTTAAACTCCACTCTTGAATTCATGGAAGGTAAAATTATCTGGAATCTTATGTAGTTGGAAAAATCTACATCAACCAGACATCCTATATGGTCACAAGACAAAACAACTGTAGCCTGTCAGAAATGGATCCTGTCAAGATTTACGGGGAAGATGTCACCCAGTACCAAGCAATATCCTCTAAGCAAAACTTCTATAGAAGACATCATACCTATTGTCAATCGGCTGGAGGAGCGAGGAATTCTTGTCAAGGGCACACAGTCCATCAAACAGTCCAATCTGGCCTGGCAAGATGGTGAATGGCACTTGGAGACTGACAGTGGATCACAGGATCGCCAATGTATTGACAAGTTAACCCCTCTGGTGGTAAATCCATCAACTACCTTCAAAACCCTGAATCTATCACATAAGAGGTTCACAGTTATTGATATGGCCAATGGTTTCTGGTTGGTACCACTGGCCATTCATGTCAACCATGGTTGGCTTTTACAGTAGATGGTCAACAATTTGAGTAGACGAGGCTACCACAGTGACTTCACAACAATCCTACTGTCTACCATATGGTGTTGAGACAACACCTACGGGACTTTCCAGGCACTGACTCAACTATCATACAACATGTGGATTAATTGCCTCCGAGACTGCAGATCGGCATGAATGTGATGTACTCTGACTACTCAATTATCTAGTGCTCAAGGGGTACAATGCAAATTTGGACAGAAAATCTGCCAAGGCAAAAGAGAAATCACTGAAGATTGCACAAAGGCCATTACGTCAGCACCGCAATCTACAACAGTCCAGCAACTTCAGTCATCTCTGGGTTTGTGTAACCACAACTGAGCATGGGTCGATTCATATGAAACTGCTCAACCCCTCACTAGACTGCTGAAAGGCAACAGCATTCTGACGATCCTGTGACTCTTAATGAACAGATTGATGCTTTTTCAAACCTTAAAGGTGATATTAAGTACTGCACCTGCATTAGGAATCCCTGACATGGGAAGACCATTCACTCTGTATGTGGCTACATGGTTTTGACTGAAGAACATGGATTCCAATGGCGTCATGTTGGGTATTACTCTGCCAAATTGGACAACGTAGCATTAGAATGGGGTTCACGCTTACAAGCGGTGCAAGCAATTCACTTGGCAGACAGGACTGTTTCTAACATCGTGTTGGATCAGACTTTAACTGTCGGATGTCCACACTCAGTACACACTTTATTGATGCCTATGAGTGATGCAAGCAACTTACCTGGCAGTCAGAACTGTTTCTAACATCGTGTTGGATCAGACTTTAACAGTCGGACGTCCACACTCAGTATACACTTTACTGACTACGAACAGGGTTTCTCAAGTGACAGCTTTTGGTGGTTCAAGTGGTTCACTGTTCCTGAGGTGCCTAATATCATCATTCAACAAGCAAGTCCTGCAGCTCCAGCCACAATGTTGACAGTGGACATGGAAGACCGATGATCATCATGACTGCAAGAACCGTAACATGCCAAGAAGATGCAAATTACCATTGTAACGTAACCGGCAACAATGAATATCAATCCAGACAGGTTATATAAAAACCACCAAACATTTATTAAGCACGGATAAACAATAAAAAACAAATGAAAACCTTAACCGGAAGTTAACCGCTATGTGGCCGTTCAACAACTGGTTCTTAAAGCGTTAAATGCGAAAACAGTTCTTAAAGCAGTAAGGTCAGATACAGTTCTTAAAATGGTAAATTCGAAAGTCCAACAGATTTATACATTCAATTGGGACAGACTTCCCTGGAGAAGGATCTCTCATAGATGCGACTTTCCTGTTGGTTCTGTCTAAAGGATTCACGATGCAGGAAATAAACGGCTTAAAACAACTGACCTTAATTTCTAGAGAGCAAATCTTGCATGAACTTCCTAGCTCTTTTGGCAAGAGTTATCTTCGATGCAGGTTGCTACTTCTTCAACGAAGACTCAATAAGGTCAATCCTTTGTTAAACTGCCGAACGATACCAACTTCTCTTAATCCTTCGGGTCCTGTACTTCAAAGTCTTCACTCTCCAGTACTGCTGGAAAAAGGTACATCAACACATCTAGCAAAAATAGCCAAACTAGCACTACTGTACCTCGCAATAGAACGTAACACTCCATTTTAAAAATGAAACTGCGTCATAAAATAAATACACAACAGAAACGGAGACACACTAACGTTCGAGCTGGAAAACTAAAAACTAAAAATCAACTGCGTCATCTGAGGTTTTCCCTTATATACCCGTGGTGAACATGTCATCACGTGACCTCACATCAGCGGGAAAATTACATCAGGTGACCTCCAAAAGACCATTACATCATTCTCACAAGATCTCCTTGAGGTATGTAACACCATAAAGCAGTGCTTTTGTTGAACCCAGATCTAGTTCTGTATATTAATGTCTCCTCAACCATTGTGGGAGGAATTTGAGTGGCTGATTGGGCTGTTGTCACAGGAAATGAAGTGATGGCCTCAGGACCCATAGCTCCTGGTACCTATGCACCACAGACAGAACTGAAAACTGCCTGTAAGTCAGTAAAAGGGAGATCAGCTGACATCTACGGTTATTCTTGATATGGTTTAGGAGTTGTTCATGACTTTGGAAATTTCTTACAGCCGTGGGAACTCCAGTCAAGGATGGTGCACTGGTACAAGAACTCATGGAAGTCATGCAACTACCATCAGAAGTTGCAGTATTAAAATGTAAAGGTCACTCTAAAATAACCACAGTAGAAAACGGTGGAAAAACATTCGCAGACAAAACTGTAAAATGGGCAGGAAAAGAAGGAATAAAGGAAATTGAAGAAATGGAAGAAAACCTGATAAATGAAACCACGGAAACCAAGTTAAACACTGTGTCAGATGAATGTGTAAGATATTCAAGAAATGCAAGATCTGTGCTGAAGTGAAGAAAGTGGCACGGGATGGAAAACGATGACGATGGAGTATGGAGATGTGGCACTTGTCACAGACTGGTGGTCCTAGTTGAGCTGCTTCCTTACCTGGCACAGCAAATACACCCCTTAGCACACATTCTCCCAGTGGTGGTGGAATCCAAAGATAAGGATGCAAATTCAACAAACAGTTCAGAGATGTCTGACATGCCGGGAAACAAACCTGGAACAACAGAGAAGCTAACTCAGCTAAGTACTCCTGCCCCACCTGGTCCAGTTTTACATCTACAAGTGGATTACATTACTGAAGTGCCTCAGATATTCAAATGTCTTAATAATAGTGCGTAAATTTTCAGGATGGGTGGAAGCCATCCCAGTAAGAAAAGATACTGCCACACATACAGTCAGAGCTCTGATTAAGGACTATACTCCTAGATGGGGATGGCGATGCCTCATTGACTCTGACCAGGGAACGCATTTCACTGGAAATGTTTGTCAAGAATTATGTCAACTGATGAACATGGAATGTTCTTTCGTTGCCGACATTATCCAGTCATCAGGACAAGTTGAAAGAATGAACGGCATCATCAAACAACGGCTGACTAAATCATGAGGAAGGGTACCATGGCCTACAGCTCTTCCTTTGGTTTAATGCAACATCAGGGCAACTTCAAACAGGTTTCTGCTGCTTGGAGTGGTCTATCGGAAGGACGCCAGAGGGTCAATCAGAGTTTTGGTTCGAGGCGCAACGGACGATCAGAGGTCCGGATTGAAGAATGAAGGCCAGTTGGAGCTCCGTATCGAGATCTGAAGGTGGATCAAGGCCCAAGGGTTGATCAAAGCCTGAAGGCTGCTCAGAGGTCCAGATCAAGGCCTGATTAAGCCTCAAAAGTTGATTGAAGTTCCCTATCGAGGCAGAAAGTCCAATCAGAGGTCTGGATTGAGGCCCGAATGTGGATTGGAGGCCTGAAGGCCAATCAGATGTCTGGATCGAAGCCTGAAGGCCAATTGGATGTCCTGATCAAGGCCCAAAGTTGGATCAGAGATGATCAAGGCTCCAGGGTATATTGGAGGCCAAGATCAATGTCTGAGGGTCAATTGGTCTGTTTTGGAGCCCGAATGTGAATTGGAAGTCTGGATTGAGGCCCTAGAAGGTCAATCAGAGGTCCGGATCTAGGCCCGAACAGATCGAGACTCAGGTCAATCAAACCCTGAGGATCAATCAGAGCTCTGGATTGAAATCCAAAGGTCAACTCGGGCTGAGCGGAACTCCGGATTGAGGCCCGAAGGCTGATCAGAGATCGGGATCAAAGCCTGAAGTTTGATCCGAGGCCTGGGGGGTCAATCCGAAGTCCAGATTGAGGCCCGGCTGATGATCAGAGGTCTGGATCAAAGCCCAAAGGTCGATCAGATGTCTGGATTGAAGCCTGAATGTGCCTTGGAGGTTCGGATTGATACCTGATGGTCAACCGGTGATCCGGATCGAGGCCCAAATGTGGATCGAAGGTCCAGATTAAAGCCCGAGGACTGATTGTAAATTCTGATTAAGACCCAAACACAGATCAGAGCTCCGGATCAAAAGTCGATGGTTGATCAGAGGCTGGGAGCAAAACCTGAAGGTTGAAGGTCCAATTGGAGGTACAGATCAAGGTTCAAGTGCTAATCAAAGGTCCAGATTGAGGCCTGAAGGTGGATTGGAGATCCTGATTATGCTCGATGTTTGATTGGAGGTCTGGATCGAAGCCCAATGATTGATCGGAGATCCAGATCAAAGCCTGAAGGTGGATCAGAGGTCAAGATCAAGGTCCAAATGTGGATCAGTGGGCTGGATTTAGGCCCGAGGGTCGATTAGAGGGTCGGATTGAGGTCTGAATGTGGACTAGAGCACAAGATTGAGACCTGATGGTCAATCGGAGATCCAAATTGAGTTCGGAAGGTCGAATGGAGGTCCAATTCAAGGCTGGAAGGTCGAATGGATTGAGGCATGAAGGTGGAAATGAAGTCAGGATTGAGTGCTGAATTTGGACTAGAACCTGGAATTGAGACTCAAGGGTTGATCAGCGATCTGGATCAAAGCTTGAAGGTCGACTCAGGTTAATCGGAGGCCCGGGTCGAGGCCTGCAGGTCAATCGGAGGCCCGGATCGATGCCCGCGGGTCAATCGGAGGCCCGGATCGAGGCTTGAAAGTCGATCAGAGGTTTAGAACATGGATCAGAACTTGGGATCGAGATTTGTGGGTCGATCAGAGGTTGGAATTGAAACCCGAGGATTGGAGCTCTAGATTTAAATCCAAAGGTCAACTCGGGCTGACCAGAACACTGGATCGAGGCCTGAGGGTTGATAGGAGCTGAGAGATCTATTGGAGGTCCGCATTGAGGCCTGAATGCTGATCAGAGGTCGGGATTGAGCCCTGAAGTTCAATCCGAGGTTTGGGCATCGATTGGAGATCCAATTTGAGGTCTAGGTGTTGATTGAGGGTCCGGATCAAAGTCTGAAGGTTGATCGGAGATCTGCATAAAGGCCCAAAGGTCCATCGGAGGTCTGGATCAAAGCCTGAATGCGGATCGCAGATCCAGATTGAGGGCCAAGGATTGAATGGAAGCCCTGATCAAGGCCCAAACATGGATCAGAGCTGGGGATCAAAAATTGACGGTCGATCAGAGATCGGGAGCAAAACGCAGAAGTTCACAGTCCATTTGAGGCTGAAGAGTTCACTGGAGTTCTAGATTGAGGCCTGATGGTGGATCGGAGATTTGGACTGAGGCCCGAAGATGGATTGCAGGTCAGGATCGATGTCCAAATGTAGATCAGTGGTCCGGATTTAGGCCTGAGGGTCGCTTGGAGGTTCAGATTGAGGTCTGAATGTGGATTACAGCTCGGAATCGAGACCTGAAGGTTGATCGGAGGTCTGGGTTGAAACTCAAACGTTGACTTGGTCTGATCGGAGGTCTGGATTGAGGCCCGAAGGTTGCATGGAGGTTCACTTCGAGGCCAGAAGGTCAAATGGAAGTCTAGATCAAGGCCCAAGGGCAGATCAGAGGTCAGGAATGAGGTCTGAATTTGGATTAGCATTTAAGATTGATACTCAAGGGTTGATTGGAGGTCTGGATCAAAACCTGAAGGTTGACTCCGGCTGATCGGAGGCTCCGGATCAAGGCCTGGGGGCTGATCAGAGGTCCAGATCGGGGCCCGATGGTCAAATGGAGGTCCAGATTGAGGCCTGATGGTCAGGCAGTGCTCCGGATTGAAGTTCAAGGTCGATTGAAACCCAATGATCAATCCAAGGTCCAGATTGAGGCCGGAGTGTGGATTAAGTTCCAACAGTCAATCGGAGGTCCGGATCGATGCCCATGGGTCAATCAGAGGTCCGGATCGAGGCTCGAAAGTCGATCAGAGGTTTGGAACATGGATCAGAACTTGGGATCGAGATTCGTGGGTCGATCAGAGGTTGGAATTGAAGCCCGAGGATTGGAGCTCTGGATTTAAATCAGTCCAGCCCTGTGATCGACCATCGGGCCTCAAACTAGACTCCAATCAGCCTCGGGGGCCTTGTTCCAGTCTCCACTCGATCCTCAAGCCTCAATCCGGACCTCTGATCAGCCCTCATGCCTCAATCTGGTCCTCCGATTGGCCCGAGTCAATCTTCAGGTTTTGAACCTGACCTCCAATCAGCCCTCAACTCTCGATCTGGACTCCAATTAATCCTTGGGCCTCAATTCTGACCTCCTATACACATTCGGGCCTTGATTCAGACCATTATTCGCCCAACAGGCCTCAATCCAGAACTCCATTCGATGATCAGGTCTCTATCTGGACCTCCAACTGACCATCAGCCTTCAATCTGGTGTTCTGATTGATCCTCAAGCTCAGATCTGGACCACCTATTGACTTTCAAGCCTCGATCCAGACCTCCGATCAACATTTGGGCCTTCATCTGGTCTCTGAGCAACCTTCATGTGGATTGGAGGTTTGGATCGGAGCCTGGAGCTCGATCCATGTCTGGGGGTCGAATGGATAGCCACAGCAAGGTTGATCAGAAGTCTGGATCAAGGACAAATGTGGATTGAGTACAAAGGGTTGATTAGAGGTCCAGATGAAAGCCTGAATGTGGATCGGAGATCTCAATCGATAATCGAGAGTCTATTGGAGGTTAAGTTCAAAACCAGAAGGTCAACTTGGGCTGATCAGAGGTCCAGATCGAGGCCTGAATGCGGATGAGAGCTTGGGATCTTGACTCAAGGGTTGATTGGAGGTCCAGACCGAAGCCCAAAGGCCCATCAGCGTTCTAGATCGAGACCCTTGGGCCTATCAGAGATCTAAATCAAAGCCTGGAGCTCAATCTGAGGTCTGGGGGTTGAAAGGATGACCACAGAAGTCTGGATGTCATTTGAAGTTCTGGATCAAGGATTGGGTGTCGATCAAAGCCTGAAACTCGATCGGAGATCCACATCAAGGCCCGAAGGTTCAGATCGGAGACCCAGGTGCCGATCAGAGGTCCGCATTGAGGCCTGGGGGCAGGTTGGAGGTCTGCATCGAGCCCTGAAGCTCAATTGGAGGTCTGCATTGAGGCCCTTAAGTCGATCAGGGGTCTGAAGGTGGATTGGAGGTCCGGATCGAGGCCCAGATGCCGATCAGAGGTCCACATTGAGGCCTGGGGGCAGATCAGAAGTCTATATCAAGGCCTGATGGACGACAAGAGGTTCGATGGTCAATCAAAGCTTGGCACGAGGCTCAATGGTCCTTATGGAGGACTGAAGGTTAATTAGATGTCTGGACTGAAGCCCGAAGGTCAATCAGAGGTCAGTATTGAGACCCAAAGGCCTATCAGAGGTTTTGCATTGAGGCCCGGGGGCCCACTGGAAGTTTTGCATCAAGGCCCGGGGGCTGATAGGAGGACCGGATTGAGGCACGAAAGTTGATCAGTGGTCGGGATTGAGGCCCTGGGTTGTTTGGAGATTAGAATTAAAGCCCCAAGGCCAATCGTTGGTGTCCCAAACATGGATCGGAGGTGCAGACCGAGGCCCGAGAATTGATTGAAGACTGAGAGTAGATTGGAGTTCTGGCTTGAGGCCGAAGGGTCTGGATCATGGTCCAAAGGCTGACTGAAGGTCTGCATTGAAGTCCAAAGGCTGATTGGAGGTCTGGATGAAAGGATGAGGCCCAATCGAATTAAATGGGTCACTCGGCGATCTGGAACGCAGCCTGAGGGCTGATTGGGAATCCAGAATGAAGCCGGAAGGTGGATCGGAGGTCCAGATTGAACCCCGAGGTCCAGATCAAGGACCAAAGATGAATCAGAGGTTTTCATCAGGGCCTGAACGTGGATTGGATGTCCAGATCCGGGCCCGAAGGTGGATCTTACATTTGGATCGGGGCCTGAAGGTGGATCGTACATCCAGATCAGGGCCCGAAGGTGGATTAGACGTCTGGAGTGGGGCCCAAAGGTGGATCAGAGGTTTGGATCAAGGCCCGAAGGTGGATTGGAGGTCCAGTTCGGGGCCCAAAGGTGGATCAAAGGTCTGGATCGGGGCCCGAAGGTGGATCAGAGGCTCGGATGGGGGCTTGAAGGTGGGTTGGATGTCTGGATCTGGGCCTGAAGGTGGATCATACATCTGGATCAGGGCTCAAAGGTGGATTGGAGGTTCCGATTGGGGCCCGAAGGTGGATTGGAGGTTCCGATTGGGGCCCGAAGGTGGATTGGAGGTTCAGATTTGGGCCCGAAGGTGGATTGTATGTCTGGACGGAGCACGAAAGTGAATCGGAGCCTGAAAGTGAATCGGAGGTTTGGATTGGGGTCCGAAGGAGGATCGGAGGTCTGGATTGGGGCCCGAAGGTAGATTGTACATCCAGATTGTGGCCCAAAGTTGGATTGGAGGTTCAGATTGGAGCCCGAAGGTGAATCGTACATCCGGATTGAGGCCAGATGGTGGATCAGAAGTTGGGATCGAGGCCCAAAGGTGCGTCCTACATCAGGATCAGGGCCCGAAGGTGGATCGGACATCCGGATTGGGGCCCAAAGATGGATTGTACGTCTGGATCGGGGCCCGAAGGTGGATCAGATGTCCAGATCGGGGCCCGAGGGTGGATCAGAAGTCAGGATCAAGGCTTTAAGGTGGATGGAAGGTTCAGATCGAGGCCCAAGCGTTGATCATAGGTTTGGTTTGAGGCCTAATGTCTGATCAGAGGTCCAGATCAGAGATCCAGAACGATGACCGGTGGTTGATTAGGAATCCGGATTGATGAATGAAGACTGATTGATCCCAACTCGAGGGTCAAGGGTCCAGATCGAAGCATGAAGGTTGGTCAGGGATCCAGATGAAGGCGCAAGGGCCAATCAATGGTCTGGATTGAGGCCCAAATGTTGATCATAAGTTCGGAAGTCGAGGACCAGTGGCCAGAGCCTGGGTCTGCTAGACTGCTGCGAATCCACTGGAGACCAAAGGAGATGACTTATCCTGGGTTTAGAGGACTGTGTAAGGGCATTAGGAGGGAGAAAGGAACAGGGCTTGGTTTCTTGTTATGTTCTGTTTTGTTGTCCTCTGTCGAGTAATGTGAGTGTTCTATGTTGGTGACACTTGCGAGCTGCCCCTAGCGCATCCTTGGATGTGTTGGTTGTTAACACAAATAACACATTTCACTGTATGTTTCGACATACACGTGATAAATAAATACATCTAAATGTAAATCTGAACCTGACAGGGAATCTGAGGACAGCACAGGCTGCTGTCGATGCAAATTTAAAATTCAATACTCCTGTCTGCAAGTGTGAAAAATTGCTCAGGTGTTCTGTTCTCAAGAAGCTCTTCATATCCAATCCTGCTAATTTTAGCCTAATCAGTCTATTCTGAATTAGCAAAGTGATGGAAATGTTATTGACAGTTATCAAACAACACTTCTTCTCCAATAACCTGCTTCACCAATACAAAAACTGAAAATGTCAGAAGCCTTCAAATACACTGAGCAGTATTACTGGGGTTGGTAACAGATCTGATCTTTCAGTCAAAGGACCACACACAGACTAAAGAGCTACAGTACAGAGGTGAATTGAGAGAGAATGCCCTTGACATCCAACTTAGCATGGCAACAAGAAGCCTTAGTAGTACTGAGGTTAAGGGGAAAGCATTGAAGTGGTTGCACCACTGAAGATGGTTTTTAAGAGGAAACATATTGCAGCCCGAGTTCCTCAGGGCAGAGTCCTCGTTCCAAAGATTTGCTGTTGTTTGATCAGAAATGGGATCAGCTTAGATGGGCATTTTTGTCGGTGCAGACCAATTGAACTGAAGGGCCTGTTTCCATTACATATGACGTTCCTTCCATTGTAAAGCCTGAGTGGGTTTGATGATTGCGCAATGATCAGCTTCACTCTGAGAATGAAGCAGACTGCGCCTGCATGCTGCCAGACCCAGAAACAGAAATGTAGAAAAACAAGCAGGAATTGGCTATTCAGCCCCTCAGGCCTGCTCCACCATTTAATATGATCACAGCTGATCTTGAGCTCTATATCATAGTCCCACTCTCTCTCCATACTTGTGTGCAGATGTCTATCTGTCTCCTCCTCAATATATTCAGTGACTTCACCTCCACAGCCCTCTGTGGTATAGAGTTCCACAGGCTCATCCCCCTCTGAGTGGAGCAATTTCTCTTCTTTAGGTAAGCGACCAAAACTGCATGTAATACTCCAGCGTATAACTGTAACTAAAACTCCTTGTTCCTGTGATAAAACTTCAGACATGGATGTCCCTTTGTATATCAACAATTCCCAATTTATCACCACTTAAACAATATTTTTGTTGAAGGTAACAACACATTGATCCATTTTGTACTGCATCTGTCATGTAGTTTTCCATTCACATGTCTAAAATGGCATGAAGCCCTGTTGCATCTTTCCCACAAATGCACCTGGGTCTGTGTGTCAGCCATCTTATAGTATCAACCTCTGCTCCTGTTCCACATTGTTGAATTCAAGTTGGGATCCAAGCACCCCACCACTTTGACAGCATTCAGGCACGGTAAGGCAAGTGGAAAGTAATGTTCATGCCAGACTCTGTCTCTCCAGGAGAGAGCCTAACCCCCTACCGTTGATATTCAATTATATTATTGGTGCAAATGCTGCAGCATTGTGAAGGAGTAGCAATGCAGAGAAACCCAGCAGGAATACAGGTCCTTCGACCCACGTCAGCAGGAGGAAACCAGAGGTCCAGGAGCCAGTCCTCATTGGAGGATCAGAGGTGGAGAGGGTCAGCAACTTTAAATTCCTCAGTGTTACTATTTCAGAGAACTTGTCCTGGACCCAGCACATAAGTGCGATTACACAGAAAGTATGGCAGCACCTCTACTTCCTCAGGAGTTTGTGTAGATTTGGCACAACATCCAAAACTTTGACAAACTTCTATAGATATGTAGTGGAGAGTATATTGACTGGCTGGACCACAGCTTGCTATGGAAACACCAATGCCATTGAATAGAAAGTAACAGATACAGCCCAGTCCATCATGAGTAAAGCCCTCTCCTCCATTGAGCACATCTGAATGAAGCTTTGCCATCCATCAACAGGGATCCCACCAACCAGGATATGCTCTCTTCTTGCTACTTCCACTAGGAAGAAGGTACCAGGAGCCCCAGGACTCATACCAGCAGGTTCAGAAATAGTTATTACCCCTCAGCCATCAGGTTCTTGAACCAAAGGGAATAACTTCACTTTCCCCATCACTGAACTGTTTCCATAGCCTACAGATTCATTTTCAAGGACTCCATCTCATGTTCTCAATATTTATTGGTTACTTATTTATTTTTACTTTCTTTTTGTGTTTGCACAGTTTGTTGTCATTTGCACACAAGTTGAACATCCAAATTGGTGTGGTCTATCATTGATTCTGTTCTGGTTATTATTCTATTGTGGATTTACTGAGTATGCCCATGAGAAAATGAATCTCAGGGTTCGATATGGTGACAAACACGTACTTTGATAATAAACTTATGTTGAACTTTGAGTAGTCATAGCCGAAGTAGATTTGGCAATTAATCCTCAAAATATCATTAGCTACATACCAGCTTTCGAGTTATTTTTGTTTTACAGCTGAGTGGACCAAGAAATTGAGCAAGTAATTTTTACACTGCCTGAAAACAGCCCGGCACTTTAATTTCTTTAGCCAGAGAGTGGTGAATCTATGGAATTCATTGCCACAGGCAGCTGTGGAGGCTGAGTCATTGGGTATATTTAAGGCAGAGGTTGATAAATTGTAAATTACTCAGGGCGAGAAAGGATACGGGGAGACGGCAGGAGATTGGGGCTGAGAGGGAAAATGGATCAGACTTAATGAGCCAAATAGCCTAATTCTGCTCCTACATCTAATGGTCTTATAAATAGAACATTAGAGCACAGTACAGGCCTTTTGCCCCACAATGTTGTGCCAATCCTTTAACCTATTCTAAGATCAGTCTAACCCTTTCCTCCTACATCGCCCTGCATTTTTCTATCATCCATGTGCCTAAGAGTTTCTTGAATGTCCCAACGTATCTGCCTCTACCAAGACACTCTAGCAAGCCGTTCCATAAAAAAAACTTACCTCTGACATACCCCCATACTTTCCTTAAAATTATGCCACTGATACTAGCCACTTCTGCCTTAAGTGCTTAATGATTGCCATGGCTTCGGATGGTTGAAGAGCCTGTCCCCATGTTCTATAACTCTAAACACCATGGTTACAAGAACAGGTTAGAGGCTGGATATTCCACAGTAAGTAACCTCCTGTCATTTCAAACCTATGCAGCCATTACAATGCAGAAGTCAGGAACATGAATATTAGAATTCCCCATTCAGCTGTTGAGTGCCCCGCCAACAAAACTCAGGCTCACCTTCATTCGGGAAAACAGAAGCCTGTTCATATACCCTAGACATACAAACCATTCAATACCAACACACCGTGGCTGGAATATGCACCATCAACAAAACGTTACGTAATTTATTGCCTCAGCTGCACCAATAGCCTTTTCCTAAAAACCCCCGACCTCTCACACCAAGTGGGGTGAATGTGACTTGCTGCAGACTCCCCTCCAGGCAAGACACCATCTTTAATTATCTACCGCCAATCCCTCACCGTCGGTGTGTCAAAATCCTGGAATTACACTAGGAGCATCTTCACCAACACTTTCACAGAGGCAGTAAGAGTCCACCTCATGGGGGATGCTCAGAAAAGTGAATAAGTATCAACAATGCGGTAAAATGACCCTTGCAGCACACACAAAATGCTGGCGGAACTCAACATCTTGTATAAAAATGAATAACCTTGCAGGTGATAAAGTTTGCAAAGATGCCACGACAGGTGCAGGTTGCGACCACGTGACCTTCCACCGAGCCACGCGACAACTTGACGTCACGCGGCAACGCTGGTGGGTGAGAGGAATGGCGGCGCCATTCAGGAACATTAACGGCCGCGACATCGTCTTCAGTCAAGAGGATCACTCTCCGCTCTGCCGCGAATTCACCGTCATCTCTCCGAAGTTATCGCTGCGGTCTGTTCTCGGGTACACCGCCTTCATCTGGCTCATCGCCTACTCCATCTTCTACCGCACGCAGGTGAGCGGAGAGAGGGGCGCGGCGATTGGTTGAACAGAGCCGAATCGGATGATGGTGTGCTAGTCCTCTAATGTTTGGTCCGGGGCCGTGTCAGTCAGCGCCTTGCCCCGCCCACTGACTATAAAACGGCTTTCGCAGATTCAAGATACAGACAACTGCGCGCAGTTGTGATTTCCGGGTAGTTGAAAGTGAATCCCTTCACCTTGCCAGTGGACATTACCAGATTGATGAAAGCACATTGTCACTCTCTAAGAAATTGATCTCTTGTACGATAATGATCAGAATCAGGTTTAATATCACCGGCTTATATCGTGAATTATGTTGCTTTGCGGCAGCAGTGCATTGCAATATATTAAACAACTATAAATTACAGTATGAAATATATTTAGATGGAGCAAAAAGAAGAAAAAATAGTAAGGTAGTGTGCATGTGTTTATTCAGAAGTCTGATAGTGGTGGGGAAGAAGTACAATATGTAAAAAAAATATAAATTATAACAAAAAAAGTTAAAAAAAAAGATAAATAAGTGACATAAAAATAGTGAGGGAGTGTTCATGGGTTGTTTCATTGTCTGTTCAGAAATCTGATGGCGGAGGGGAAGAAGCTTTTCCTAAAAATGTTGAGCGTGTGTCTTCAGGCTCCTGTACCTCCTCCTTGATGTAGCAATGAGAAGAGGGCAAGCCCTGGGTGATGGGGGCCCTTAATGATGGATGCCAATTTGTGAGGCGTCACCTTTTGGAGATGCCCTTGATGCTGGGGAGGCTAGTGCCCACGATGGAGCTGGCTGAGTTTGCAACTGTCTGCAGCTTTTTCTGATTTTGTGCCAGAGGCCCTTCCATACCAGAAGGTGATGCAACTCGTTAGATTGCTGTCCTTGATACATTTGTGGAAATTTGCTAGCTTCTTTGGTGATTACCAAGTGTCCCTCAAACTAATGAAATATAGCCACTGTTGTGCCTTCTTTGTAATTGTATCAATATTTTGGGCCCAAGATAGATCTTCAGGGATGTTGACGCTCAAGAACTTGAAACTGCTCATCCTTTCCACTTCTGATTCCTCAACTTCCCTTTCCTGAAGCCCACAATCAGTTCCTTGGTCTTACTGATGTTGAATGCAAGGCTGTCGTTGCGACACCACTCAACCAGCTGTTGTATCTCACTCCTGTACACCTCCTTGTCACCATCTGAAATCCCGCCAACAATAGTAAATTCATAGATAGTTTGAGCTGCCCCTATGCACAGGGTAGTTGTGTTTGTAGAGAGAGGAGAGCATTGGGCTAAGTACGCTGCCTTGAGTTATGCCAGTGTTGATTGTCAGCAAAGAGAAGGTGTTATTTCTGATCTGTGTTGCCCATGATCTTCCGATGAGGAAGTCAAGGATCCAGTTGCAGAGGGAGGTACAGAGGCCCAGGTTTTGCTGCTTGTCGATTAATACTGTGGGTGTTGAACACTGAGCTGTAATCAATAAACAGAAGCCTGACATAGGTATTGCTATTGTGTAGGTGAGCCAAGACTGCGTGGAGAGCCAGTGAGATTGCATCTGCTGTAACCTTTATTGTGATAGGCAAATTGCAGTGGGTCCAGGTCCTTGCTTAGGCAGAAGTTGATTCTGGCCATGATCAACCTCTCAAAGCACTTCATCACAGTCGATGTTAGTACAATTGGATGAGAGGCACTGAGGCAGCTCAGTGGTGGTCTTGGGTACTGGTGTGATTGTATTATGCAGCTATCTTACTCACTGGGTACAGTTTGTAATCTTCATTAGTTCCTCTAAACCAGATGTTCTATTGACTTCGCAGTTATGAACTCTTCACACAGCCGACTTGATAATGACATTGGCCCCTCATTGTCTGTCCACACCCCACTTTTTCTGTAACTTTAACATTATATTCTGCATTTTGTTAATGCTTTCCCTTTTGTTATCCAGAAGTACTGATATTGTGAGAAGATCTTTTTCACTGTACCTTGATACATGTGGCAATAATATACCAGTACACTTGATTCTAGTTCATTGGGACTAGTATATTTTGGCCCAAATAAGCAGCTGCCCCAATTAGCCAAAGTTTCATGGAAATTGGTAAAAAGGTATAAAAAAAGACAAACTACCGTTTACCCGAGTAACAAGTTAGCTATTTAAATGAAACACAGAACAAATTAGAACACTCACCAATACCACTACAGTGCTATAAAACTGTGTATTAATTTGATGGAGGATTTCATCTAGTGCACTCTGCTATGTTCTTTTGATTGACTGAAAATGAACAAAATCAATGTAAACACCCAATAGACTGCCTTCGTACAATACTTTCAGTGGTTACATCCACCACATATTGATTTCCACTGAATATTCAAGATGATTGTCTGCACCTTGAAATTCTTTGTAGTTCCTAACTAGTTGAATTAGTGAAATTCTTTCATTTTCATTCCCGGCCATTTTTGGTATCTTCAAGCCTGAATGCTTGAAACTTCAGTGAGGAAAAAGGTTCCGAATTGTCTTAGTGCTTATTTCTCGCCAATTATCAGTGACAAGAATCACTGTTTTTTGAATACAAACACACACAACTGATGCTATTTAAAAACTGTTTGCTCTAAGTATAGCGTGGTGTCTCATGGACACACGTGCACACAACTGATGCTAGAAACTGCTGGGCAGTTGTCCCAATTAAGAGGCATCATGTCCCAAATAGGCTGTTTAAGAGTTGTCCCAAATAAGTGGCTGCCTTGATTAACCAATAGCCCAGTTAACCAGAATCCACTGTACTAGAGAAGTGATAGGATGATTCGCAGTGGGCAGTAATTGCTGAGAGTGGAAAGTTGGGAAAGAGGGCACTGCCTGGAGAATTGTGCTTATCTGATAGTTGTTGTTGTCGTTCGTCCATCGTTGACGTCGATGAGGACCTCGACACCATTATGATGATGTCAAGACTAGCACGTGATTTGGATTTAAGTGAGGGAGAGTTGCGCAGCGTCAGCCTCACTCTCTCTTCCCAATTCCCATCTGGATCCAGTGGCAAGACAAGAGTCGAGACGGCTGGAAATGGGACTAGGCGCAGTGGATGACCAGGACGTTTTCTGTGTCTTGTCGTGCTCGACACGTTCCACGACGCTTGCAGAGACCGCCTTCTTGACCATTGGACCTTCCATAGGTCTCGTCCGCTCAATCCGCCAGAGTCTGTCTTCACATGCTGGGATAGACAACTCTCTATCACACTGAGGGTTTGAAACCCGTCGGCTACCCTCACCTGGTTTGGCCGGCTTGTCGAAGCCGTTGCCCGGGGTGTGGCCGCTGTCGCATGCAAACAGCTACGGGGAGCCACAAGTGAGAGCTGAGTGCCAGGTGGGGACCAAAGGTGGACTAACCGCCCTGAAAAGGACGCGACATGTTCCCCCACCAGAGGTGCTACCCCTCCCTGACACCCCATACACCCCTTATCTGATAGAATAAGGAAATGAAGGAAAAGCACAGCACACTTGGTTTATCCTAGCAGAACAACATCCATCCCATTTCTACTTCTTCCATGAAACCCCATTCTCTTTACACATGCCTATCAATACCCCTTGGATTTGTTTGCAACTTCCCTATACTGTATTACAGTAGCCAATTAATCTACCAACTTGTCATTGCAATATGGAAGCACTGCTGAAAGCCTACATAGTCGCAGCGTGCACGGACAGCACCGACTGTGAAGATTGAGCCAAGCTCTTAGTTTTTGTGAAATTGTAGTTGCTGAGTAATGTCCTGGTTTAGAGCAACCAGTGAAGGGTTACATGTGACTGAGATCACTGTGTAAGGCAGACCTGGGACTATCATTGAAAGGCTAGCTGGTGAGCACTAACTAACCATGGGACACAAGATGATTTAGACAAATGGAAAGCTAATGGTCCAGGAGACAGAATTAAACTGATAACGTGGGAACACTTCCTGGTATAAAATACATTCTCATGTCAAAACACAAACCAGACTGAGCACATCTTTTTAATCTCTAATTAGCTTTTATTGGTATTCCTTTACTGACTAAAACAGAAACATGCAATATAGGAGTTGGAGGAGGTCATTCAGTCCCTCAAGCCTGCTCTTCCATTTAATATGATCTTCCATCTACAATGGTAGTGAATTCCACACATTCAGTATCCTCTGAGTGAAGAAATCCAGTTGCAAGTCATTTTAACTCTCCTTCACATTCCCTCACCAAGCTGCCTACCCCTCAGCTTTCTCCATTGCTACGAAGAAGGCAAGTGCAAACTGGAACAACAAAAATTAGTATTCCACCTTGATAAATTACAACCCAATGGAATGAATCAATTGCAGGTAACCCACAGCCCGTGTAGTTCCTCCAAGCATGCACCCACATGTCTCAGGATTCAGATTCATTTATTTATCACACATACATGTACATTAGAACATCAAGTGAAATGTGTTGTTTGCGGTAACAACCAACAAAACCTAAGGATGTGCTTGGGACAGCCGGCAAGTGTCTCCACATACTCACACATTCTGTGTTAAATCAGTCTGATGAACCTTTACTGTAATCCTCTTACCCCCCCCCCGCCCCTCCCATAGCCTGCTTATTCTGTCTTAGCAACGAGACCAAAACTGCACACAACACTCTTAACTGTGGTCTCAACAAAGTTAGTCAGAAGGCCGTGTCTGCTTTGTTCTCAAAACTGGTTTCGCACTTTACACTTATTGATGCATTGTAATTTTTTTTTTGTTTTTTATAATTTTAACAAGAACATCATTCAGGATGGCCCAAAATTTGAGCAAGAGAAACATGTTAAATTGTTGCATGGAAATGACAGAATAATAAGGTATAAACCCTTGCTTATGATGTGTGGGGTAGAAAATGGTACTGCTCAGGCATAGGAATGTGGACGCACAGTGCTGGTTGGAGTAGAGTTTACAATGCGTCTGTCAGCATGTCATAGAGACAAACTTGATACTTCATATGTGGAATTGATTTTTGCAGAACACTTCAGTGCTCTCAGCTACCATTATCATCACTCTCCTTGGAATGATTCTGCACCTTCATTTTTGTAAAGTCGATCAGGAATCCATGCTGATTATTGGATCGATTGGAGTCCAAATGAACACCTTGTATGCCTCGGGCAGAGAGCACGTGAATTTCATTGAGATGAAGAAAGTGAAGGATATTGTGATCAATGAAGGCTTTTATATGGTAAGTGAAGCAGAGACTGATTACCATTAATTTTCAGCAGCAAAGGAGCTATGAATACAGCAACTGAAAGTCAGACTTTAGAATTTGATGCTTGAGCAAATCCTTCATCAGGGATGTTACTATGGGTGTGGAGTTTTAACTGGATCTTTAATGTTTTCCTAATTCCATCTTTACAGATTGCAAATGTTCAAAAATGAGAACAAAATATCTGGCAGAACGGAAGTTCTCCTTCGGACTAAAGGCAATCCTATGACATTTTAGATGCAATAATTCAGGAGAAATTTAAGTGGGATCAGTGTGGATTGATAAGGGAGAAATGTTCTGAATTTGTAAGGGATAGTAAACTATGTCATATTGTTGACTGAGTTTCGTTTTAACAATGTAATAGAGTGGAGTGCAGTTGTTCAAAGTTGAAAGTAAATTTATTATCAAAGTGCATATATGTCTCTGTTTACAACACAGATCCATTTTCTTTTGGGTATATACTCAATAAATTCATAATAGTATAATAACCATAATAGAATCAATGAAAGACCGCACCAACTTGGGCGTTCAACCCATGTGCAAATACGAAAAGAAAGAAATAATAATAAATGACAAATAAATATTGAGAACATGAGATGAAGAGTCTTTAAAAGTGAGCCCATTAGTTGTGGGAACATTTCAATGATAGGACAAGTGAAGTTATCCCCTTTGGTTCAAGAGCCTGCTGGATGAGGAGTAATAACTGCTCCTGAGCCTGGTGGTGTGTGTCCTAATGCTCCAGCACCATCTTCCTGATGGCTGCAGCAAGAAGAGAGCATGTGGTGGGGGTCTCTGACGATGGATGCTGCTTTCCTGCAACAACACTCCATGTAGATGTACTCAATGGTGGGAAGGGTTTTACCTGTGACTGACTAGGCCAAATCTTTTACTTTATGTAGAGTTACTAAAATAAGACTTTTGAAAGTTAGAAATTAAGGTGATGTTAAAATGTTCATTTAAAACTTTAAAGATCATTAAAGGACTTGAGTTCTAGAGAGAGATTGGGCAGGCTCGGACTTTATTCTTTGAAATGTTAGAAACTGAGAGTTGACTTTGTAAATGATTTTATACATGAGGGGTATAGTTACATAGAAAACCTACAGCACAATACAGGCCATTCGGCTCAAAAAGCTGTGCCGAACATGTCCCTACCTTAGAAATTACCTAAGGTTACCCATAGTCCTCTATTTTTCTGAGCTCCATGTACCTGTCCAAGAGTCTCTTAAAAGAGCCTATCGTATCCACCTCCACCACCGTCGCCGGCATCCCATTCCACGCACCCACCACTCTGCGTAAAAAAAACTTACCCCTGATACTGTATCTCCTCTATACTTACTTCCAGGCACCTTAAAACTGCGCCCTTTCGTGTTAGCCATTTCAGCCCTGGGAAAAAGCCTCTGAAGTTATGGTGGATGCACACTGTTTTTCTCAGGGAAAGGGAATTAAGAATTAGGGGGCATAGGTTTAAGAGGGGAAAGGTTTAAATAGAAACTGAAGGGCAACTTCTTTATTCCGAGGTGATGTGCGTATGGAATAAGCTACCAAAGCATGTAGTTGAAGCGGGTACAATAACAACATTTAAAAGTGTTTTGTATAAGTACCTATATAGATTGGAATGGTTCAGAGAGATGTGGACAAAACACAGGCAAATGGGACTATCTCCAGTGGGTACATTGGTTGGAATGGACAAATTGGGCTGAAGGGCCCGTTTCCTGCTGTATTACTCTATGACTAAATCAACAGTAGTAAGGGTTCTGAAGTGTGGAAATATAACAAAATCAACAACACTCTGTATTACTGTATGACTAAATCAACATTAGTAAGGGTTCTGAAATGTGGAAATATAATGTAGAAGGTGACAGATGGTACTGGGAGAATCGGAATCAGATTTAATATCACTGGTATATGTGGTGAGATATGTTGTTCTGCTGTAGCAGTACAGTGCAATACATAATAATAAAAAACTATAAATTACAATTATATAGATAGGTAGAGAGAGAGAGATTACAATTAATTGGAACACATTTGGACTGGTACATTTTGGTGGCTGCCCTAATTAGCCATAGATTCATGGAAATAGGTAAAGAGGTATAAAAATACAAATCACTATTTAACAGAATAACTAATTATGTATTTAAATGAAATATATGAACAATTCAACAATTATGTTGGCACGTGACCAAGTGGTTAAGGTGTCGGTCTAGTGATCTGAAGGTCGCTAGTTCGAGCCTCAGCTGAGGCAGCGTGTTGTGTCCTTGAGCAAGGCACTTAACCACACATTGCTCTGTGACAACACCAGTGCCAAGCTGTATTGGCCCTAGTGCCCTTCCCTTGGACAACATCGGTGGCGTGGAGAGGGGAGACTTGCAGCATGGGCAGCCTCCTGCACCCTTGAAACCTTCCAAGGCGCAAATCCATGGTCTCACGAAACTAACGGATGCCTATAAATGAACAATTCAAAACAAGTTAGAACACTACCAATACTACTACAGTACTATAGAATTGTATTAGTACCGAATAGCTATCGATGGAGGAACTCATTCAGTGTAATTTTGGTTGTGCTGCTCTGTTTGTTTGACTGTAAATGACCAAATTCAGCACAGATATCTAGTACAGATACTAGACTGCCTTTGTACAATGTTTTGAATGATTGCATCCTCCAAATCTTAAACTTAATTGTAACTTTCAAGATGATTGTCAATGTCTTCAAATTCTTCGTATTTCCTAACTTGTTGAAGTAGTGAAATTGTTTCATTTTCTCTCTCGGCCGTTTCTGGCATCTCCAAGCCTAATGCTTGAAACCGTGTTGAGAAAAACAGTTCAGAATGGCTTATTTATCTGCAACTATCAGTGACAACAACCACTGCTTTGTGAACACAAACACACACAACTAACACTATTTTAAAAACTGATTGCTTTAAGCACAGTGTAGTATCTAATGCCCACACAAGTGCATGCAACTGACATTAGTTAAAAACTGTTTAGCAACAGGCTCCTGTCCCAATTAAGTGGGAGAGAATATGTAAATTAAATAAGCAGTGATAAAAAAAGGTAGTGAAATCTGTTGAGAGGTGGCAGGGAATGTTCGAAAGGAAACAGAGTGAAATGTAGGAGGTGTCACTTAGCTTTTTTGTTCAAAAACTCACAGACATAAAAGGAAAAGTTTTGCAGATCCAAGTCTTAGAACTTGATAGATTAGTTAAAAAGTGGTACAAGAGAACAAGAAAAAATGCATAAGGTTGGAAAATAATAATTATTCTGGAGAGTAAGAAGCTAAAAAGGATTGCATGTATATCTGAGAAATTAGTCAAGAGATAGGGAGCAGAATAGAACTAATTGGACCACTCTTTCAAGGGGCTAGCACAGTTTTAATCAACTGAATGGCTTTCACCTGTACTTTCCCATTTCAAAATACAATTGCTGCTGAAAATCTGAATTAAAAACAAGCTGAAAAAGGATCTAGTGCTTTTCTGGCGTGTATGACGAATAAACCCCTCTCGGGCTTTTAGCTTGTTGTCAACAGACAAGCTGTTGACAGTTTGCAGCAGCATTTGTGGAAGAAAGCTTGGATTATGTTTCAGTTCATAACCTTTTGCAACAACTGGTTGTGAATAATTTTCCTCGTTGTGCTGTTTTCTGGACAGTAAGTAGAATGTTAGCTTTCTGAGCCTGAAACTGGCATTTAGAAGCTCATTCCAGTCAAAGGTAATGAAGTGGGAGGATCACAATTAAATAATGGATGCAGTTTTGGTGTAAATGTTGGAATTCCTCTTGTAAGGCTCAGATCTTTTTCACATCAAGGACATTTTTGACTGAGTGAGGCATCAAAGGGTCCCAGTTAAGCAAGTTAATTATAATCTGGATAACTACCCAGGGGTGGTTGTAATATTTAGCAAGGAATACTGCTGAAACAGGTTAATGATAATCAGGCGATAGCTCCTCAGTGGTGGTTTTCATACTAGCAGAAAGGAAAATGGTTGTGGATATTGGAAGCCGAGCAGAATCAGGTTTATCATTACTAACTTATTTGATGTGAAGTTTGTTGTTTTGTGGCAGCAGATGTAAAAACTACGATAAATTACAAAATAAATAGTGGAAATAAAAGGTAGTATTCCTGGAGAGACCACCGAGGAAATTTCTCAGTGGTGGCCTGCATAGTCATCTTTAGCTGCCTCACCACTGATTTCTTGACTATAAGGTCAGAAATGTTTGATGGCATTTTCAGAGTTTGCTCAGTTCAAGTAACAATCTGTCAGAAATTGAAGCAGTTTATGACCAAGTGCACCAATGGACCACATCCAGATTTAAGCTACTCCAGAGCTATGGGCATTTCCAACAAGACTGAATCCATGCACCTTCACTATCATCAGCAGTGCTGAACCTCCCACTGTAAACCTGACTGGGAAGCTGGGAAGTGTGAGTTTGGGATCAGTAATCAGAAACCCAACTGGTTCAGCTACATGAATACATTGGGTTTTAGAGCATATCAGAGGCAGACTATTCTGTAGTGAGTGGTCTCCTCTTCATTTTCCAGATCTCCTCTGTCTCACAAATAAGCAGTACTCGTCCCTTGCTTGGATGTGTGTAGTTTCATTAACACCATGGGAGTATCTTAACAAGGTAGACTCATTAATGTAGTGTTTCACCATGCTCAGGGATATGGGCAAAAATTGCTAACCATTCCAATGTTGTCCATATCTCAAGGATGAATTGAAATCAATCAGGTAGTCCAGCATTTTGAGAAACATGGGAGGGGGGAGTTAACAAGGGACCTATTGTGTAAATTATTTTTCTTTTTGCAGCAGAAGGTCATCTACTACTTGTGTATACTACTGATTGACCCAGAGAGCCCTAGAGGAGTGTCTGAAGTGGTGCCAGTGTTCCAGGTAAATTGCAGGAAAGTCAAATGGTTGTGTGTAATATTGCCCTCCTCTGTGTGGAAGTCGTAAGTGCCACTTGCACAGCTACTGTACTGGGAATAGACTTGGGAGTAAGTTGGTCACAGACTTCTACCCTGATGATTTCTCCATCCTGGTGCACAAACGCCACATTCAACTCAGCTGTGTCTGTTGTACTGCCCAAGTATTCAACAGTAGGCCTTCCAGATGCAACAGTCTATTCATTAATGAAAGGAAAAAGGCATGTACAACATCTTTCTCTGTGCCATTGTATGTCTGACTTGCTATTTCCCTGGATCTCTTGTCTGTTCCACCTTGTTGGTGATTTTTTATTATTCCTATAGAAATTATTATTACTACATAAATCATGGAGGCCAAGTCTCTGAATATGTTTAAGAAAGAGATGGTTTTCTCGATTCAAGAAGCTTCAATGTGTATGGGGAGAAAGTAGGGATATGGTATTGAGACAAAGGATGTGCCAGGATTTTGTTGAGTGACAGAGCAGGTGTGAACAGTTGAATGGCCAACCAAAAAAAATCCATGGTTCCTTAATGGATTCATCTTTCTTGTTTCAAGAGTGCAAAACCACGCCTAGATTGTCTGTCCCAAGTGTACAGAAGCTGTCAAGAAATCTTACAGAAGGCACAGGTTGATCAGTGAACTTATCACAGTTGAAGGGCAATCTGTTTCAAGGTAATGTTCTTTTTAATACTGTTTTGGTTGGTGTTTTGTGCAGAGTTGTGTGCAAACAATAACGTAGACTAACTGGTGTATCTTGATCAAGTTCCTTACACTTCCCTGTGTAGCCTTCACTAATCTGCATGAAGTAACAATATGTGACCAGTTCAAGTAGCACACTCTGAGTTCACTAAAACATGGTACTGGCTGAATTCTTAGAGCTTCATCTTAGAAGAAGAGAATGCTAGAGGAGATAATGAATTTGACAGAAAGGGAATGTCTTCTTGGCTGACTGTGGCTTGTCCTTATAAGCATGTCCCTTTCAGTACTATTGTCATCTCCCTTGGTCCAATCCCTCTCTTACCTTGACCTCCAAGAGATGGGAGAAAAAGAAATAGGACCTGATTTGAGCCCAAGGAAATAATGACCTGAACCCAGTAGACATGGTTGAATCCCCTCTAGCACAGGTCAGTTAGTGGACTCTCTTCCAACCTGCTTTTCTTCCCAAGCATTGTTTCACCCAAATACACGTTGTCTGCTCTCTCATCCCTTCCTGTGCAAGTTTTAAAAGACCATTTCTCACCAGATCCTCCACCTATTGACTGTCCCTAACAATGTCCTGTACAGCCATTAGTTCTTGTCATGTTTTCATGACTTCTCTGCTACTTCTGAAGTGTAGACCTCTCTAATTTCCCTTGCTGGCCTCAGAGCTGCACTTTATAACACTATACTCTTTCACCTTTACTCTTGTCTGCCACGTCCTCCACCCTATTCCCAACCCTCCCCCTGTATCACCCCCATATTACGCGTGCTGCTCCTTGGAAAGGACATGAACTGGTCTTCCACCTGCATGTTCACTAACCCGTTCTCTCTTTCACTAAAGCTATTGCTACTTTCTGCTGCTGAGCTTCTAATTGGTGATTTAACCATGTCAGTGATTTGCATTGAATCATCTAGGAAGCATCCATTCTATACCAATCACATGTGCACTGCATGGGTCTGAAGTGGCTTGCAATGTCTCTACCGGGTTAACTCACTAAACAGCAATAAAGTACAAGAATTGCTGCCCTTTTTGCCGTGCTTCACTTAATTGTTTTTCTTTGAACTTTGTATTCTGTTAGTGCTTACACAGCTTATTCTTTATATTTATATATATAAGCAAGAATTCTAAAAACCTAAGTTGATTGGTATTGATAGTTAATGTTAAGTAACCAGTTCCAGTGGTTCACCTAATTTTACAACTGCCAACACCAAGCAGCTGTTCAGCACTGACTGGCACTGTGAAAGTACAAGTTAAGTAAGATCTTTAATCGCAAAACCTAATTATGTTATTGAAGCTGCTAAATTCGTCCATTTGCCAGAATCCAGAGTGTTATCGTGTAGAAGAGCATTCTGTGGAACTGGGCTCAATAGAAACATAGAACATAGAAAATAGGTGCAGGAGTAGGCCATTCGGCCCTTCGAGCCTGCACCGCCATTCATTATGATCATGGCTGATCATCCAACTCAGAACCCCGCCCCAGCCTTCCCTCCATACCCCCTGACCCCCGTAGCCACAAGGGCCATATCTAACTCCCTCTTAAATATAGCCAATGAACTGGCCTCAACTGTTTCCTGTGGCAGAGAATTCCACAGATTCACCACTCTCTGTGTGAAGAAGTTTTTCCTAATCTCGGTCCTAAAAGGCTTCCCCTCTATCCTCAAACTGTGGCCCCTCGTTCTGGACTTCCCCAACATCAGGAATAATCTTCCTGCATCTAGCCTGTCCAATCCCTTTAGGATCTTATACGTTTCAATCAGATCCCCCCCTCAATCTTCTAAATTCCAACGAGTACAAGCCCAGTTCATCCAGTCTTTCTTCATATGGAAGTCCTGCCATCCCAGGAATCAATCTGGTGAACCTTCTTTGTACTCCCTCTATGGCAAGGATGTCTTTCCTCAGATTAGGGGACCAAAACTGCACACAATACTCCAGGTGTGGTCTCACCAAGGCCTTGTACAACTGCAGTAGTACCTCCCTGCTCCTGTACTCGAATCCTCTCGCTATAAATGCCAGCATACCATTCGCCTTTTTCACCGCCTGCTGTACCTGCATGCCCACTTTCAATGACTGGTGCATAATGACACCCAGGTCTCGTTGCACCTCCCCTTTTCCTAATCGGCCACCATTCAGATAATAATCTGTTTTCCTATTTTTGCCACCAAAGTGGATAACTTCACATTTATCCACATTAAATTGCATCTGCCATGAATTTGCCCACTCACCCAACCTATCCAAGTCACTCTGCATCCTCTTAGCATCCTCCTCACAGCTAACACTGCCACCCAGCTTCGTGTCATCTGCAAACTTGGAGATGCTGCATTTAATTCCCTCATCCAAGTCATTAATATATATTGTAAACAACTGGGGTCCCAGCACTGAGCCTTGCGGTACCCGACTAGTCACCGCCTGCCATTCTGAAAAGGTCCCGTTTATTCCCACTCTTTGCTTCCTGTCTGCTAACCAATTCTCCACCCACACCAATACCTTACCCCCAATACCGTGTGCTTTAAGTTTGCACACTAATCTCCTGTGTGGGACCTTGTCAAAAGCCTTTTGAAAATCCAAATATACCACATCCACTGGTTCTCCCCTATCCACTCTACTAGTTACATCCTCAAAAAATTCTATGAGATTCGTCAGACATGATTTTCCTTTCACAAATCCATGCTGACTTTGTCCGATCATTTCACCGCTTTCCAAATGTGCTGTTATCACATCCTTGATAACTGACTCCAGCAGCTTCCCCACCACCGACGTTAGGCTAACCAGTCTATAATTCCCCGGTTTCTCTCTCCCTCCTTTTTTAAAAAGTGGAGTTACATTAGCCACCCTCCAATCCTCAGGAACTAGTCCAGAATCTAACGAGTTTTGAAAAATTATCACTAATGCATCCACTATTTCTTGGGCTACTTCCTTAAGCACTCTAGGATGCAAACCATCTGGCCCTGGGGATTTATCTGCCTTCAATCCCTTCAATTTACCTAACACCACTTCCCTACTAACATGTATTTCGCTCAGTTCCTCCATCTCACTGGACCCTCTACTATTTCTGGAAGATTATTTATGTCCTCCTTAGTGAAGACAGAACCAAAGTAATTATTCAATTGGTCTGCCATGTCCTTGCTCCCCATAATCAATTCACCCGTTTCTGTCTGCAGGGTCCTACATTTGTTTTTACCAGTCTTTTCCTTTTTACATATCTATAAAAGCTTTTACAGTCCATTTTTATGTTCCCTGCCAGTTTTCTCTCATAATCTTTTTTCCTCTTCCTAATTAAGCCCTTTGTCCTCCTCTGCTGAACTCTGAATTTCTCCCAGTCCTCAGGTGAGCCACTTTCTCTGGCTAATTTGTATGCTTCTTCCTTGGAATTGATACTATCCCTAATTTCTCTTGTCAGCCAAGGGTGCACTACCTTCCTTGATTTATTCTTTTGCCAAACTGGGATGAACAATTGTTGTAGTTCATCCATGCAACCTTTAAATGCTTACCATTGCATATCCACCGTCAATCCTTTAAGTGTCATTTGCCAGTCTATCTTAGCTAATTCACGTCTCATACCTTCAAAGTTACCCCTCTTTAAGTTCAGAACCTTTGTTTCTGAATTAACTATGTCACTCTCCATCTTAATGAAGAATTCCACCATATTATGGTCACTCTTACCCAAGGGGCCTCTCACGACAAGATTGCTAATTAACCCTTCCTCATTGCTCAAAACCCAGTCCAGAATAGCCTGCTCTCTAGTTGGTTCCTCGACATGTTGGTTCAAAAAACCATTCCGCATACATTCCAAGAAATCCTCTTCCTCAGCACCTTTACCAATTTGGTTCACCCAATCTACATGTAGATTGAAGTCACCCATTATAACTGCTGTTCCTTTATTGCACACATTTCTAATTTCCTGTCAATAGATACTAGTATTTCAATTGAGCGTAATGCCCAATAAAGTCAGTCAGTTGGCCATCCTTAGGGTCTAGTTTTGCCCACTGAACTCTATCCCAGCCAGAGGACCATTAAAGGAGGAAAAACTGGTAATGGAGGATACAGATAAATACAAGTGTGTGCTTGAGAAACATCTCTGCCAGAGAATAATGTGGAATTTTTCTCTTTCAGGTAGAGATCCAGATCAGGGAAGATATTTTAAAAAATACCCTTTTAAAATATTTGCACCAAAGGACACTTGCAACCAATTAGCAGAAAGCTTTGAAAACTTGCCACAGCTTGCAAGAGGTGGGCCTAGCAGCTACAAAGCACCAAGCCACTGTCCATTGGCGCTACTGATGACTGCAGTGTTGATGGGATATATCGTGAAGAACGTTTTCTTCCTTACTTTGAAAATACAGCAAAACATTGGATATAGAATTGGTGAGAGAGTTACAGCACAAAGGATTTTTTTCCCCCCAAGTTGTAGTAATAAAGAAAAGTTTTCATTCGTGATCTAAGGATGTGCCAGAACACTTTGCAGCCAAAGAAGTGCTTTTGGAATGTATCCACTGTTGAGTTTTACACAGTGATCTCCCGCAAGGTGATGTGTTGTGTTGGTTGAGAGTCAAAACATTGACCGTACCAGAGAGAAGCTTCTTCTGGTCCTTGTTGAAATACTAGCACATGATCAACTTAAGTGATTAAATAGGGTTTTAATAGTTCATCTGAAAAGCTGTGCATTTGATACTGTAGCAACCCCTTCCATATTGAAGCAGAGGTCAGCAAACATTATGTGCTCCGAAGTAAAGCTGCTAAAGAATTTCTTTATGGAAACCTGTACCTAATATTCCATCTACTGATATCTTATTGTTTGGTGTGTATCACACTATTGTTTTAATTATTTGTTTGGTAATGGAGGAGCTTCATTTTAAAACATTTTTTTGGGGTGGCAGTGGTGCAGTAGATATGCAGCCCTGTATCACTAACCATCCTGGTTCAGTTCTCACCTCTGATGTTGTCTTCCTCAGCTGCATTGGTTTCTCTCGAGTCCTTGTGTTCCCTCACACATTGCAAAGGTGGGTTAATTGGTCTCTGTAAATTGCTCCTTATTCCTGGTGGTGGCAGGAGGATCAGAGCTGATGGGAATTTGAGAGACAGTAGGTCACATGGAATATGACAAATGGAATCACCCTGAAAGACAGCATAGACTGTGGGCTGAATGATTTATATTGTAAAGAAATATGGAAAATGAATTTAAGGCTGAGTCTACATGTAATGGAATATTAGCTTGAGTGGGCCCTTGAGTGATGATTAAAGGCTAATTATGTTTAACAAGTATGGCAGTGCCACATGTTGTAATTAAAGAAGTCACAGCAGTCAACTTGTACTGAGACCTTCAACAGAAACTGAGTATATCTTGCTGTTGATGATGTAGTGCCCACCAAACTAGCTTCCCTACTGGGCTTGAAGATACAACATTGGCAGTGACTACCTAATTCTGTGTGCAAACAAGAAAGCAAAACCCCTTTTTATTCTGATCCTGTTCTCTGAAGCCAAAGTACTCCAGAATTTCCAGACAGCAGTGAACTCAGCTTTACTCGTGAAGTGAAACTGAGAACCTGGCTCTCTTAAACAGCCTGTGTAAAACAGCCAGACTGGAGGTTAGAATAAACACTGAAAGCGTCTGGTGCTTTCTGATGGGAAGCGCTGAAATGAAGTTACAGTCAATGTCTAGATGAGTATGGAAGTGATAGTATGTAAGTGCTGAGGTAAGCAGGTCGGAGATACAGAAGCCTGAAGGCACACACTCAGTGATTCAAGAACAGCTTCTTCCCCTCTGCCATCCCATTCCTGAATGGACTTTGAAGCTTTGGACACTACTCACTTTTTTTTAATATATGGTATTTCTGTTTTTGCATATTTTATCTGTATATTTATTATTTTTTATTTTATTTCTTTTTTTTTCTCTCTCTCTGCTAGATGATGTATTGCATTGAACTGCTGCTGCTGCTAAGTTAAGAAATTTCGCATCACATGCCGGTGATAATAAACCTGATTCTGATTCTGAAAAGCATTTAAAGAAATGGTATGACTTCCCCAGATGCGTGAATATGGGCTGTATGTTGCTTAAAATTACTGTTCCTTCATTTTGACACAAGTAGAGGGAGAATAGGTGGAGAAATGGGACTGATGGAAGTTCTCTGCAAAGCCACCATAGACCCACTGGGCTGAAAAGCCCATGTTGAAGGAAAACAACAGGAATTCTGCAGATGCTGGAAATTCAAGCAACACACATCAAAGTTGCTGGTGAACGCAGCAGGCCAGGCAGCATCTGTAGGAAGAGGTGCAGTCGACGTTTCAAGCGGAGACCCTTCGTCAGGGCTTCCTTCAGTTAGTCCTGACGAAGGGTCTCGGCCTGAAACGTCGACTGCACCTCTTCCTAGAGATGCTGCCTGGCCTGCTGCGTTCACCAGCAACTTTGATGTTGTGTTGAAGGAAAATAATGGATTTTGAGACAGACATAAACACACCCTTTCTCTTTCTATCCCCATCCCATGCCCTCAGCATAGACAATTTATCCTCACACTTGCCTCAAGCTTCACAAGCCTAGGATAACAATAAGGTCATTCATTGTCCTCTATTTAAGCTAAAACCATGAATAAGAGTATGGAGGGCAAGTAAGGGATGGGCTATTGTTTTGTGGTTCTGAGTGCAGCATCTCACTATGCTGGTGAAGAGAGTCCACCTCCTGCACAGGGTGGTACAGAGGTCATGTGTGCTCACTGACACCGAGTCAAAGCAACACTCACAACACGCTGGAGGAACTCAGCAGGTCGGGCAGCATCCGTGGAAAAGATCGGTCAACATTTCAGGCCGGAGGCCTTCGTCAGGACTGTAGGGGGAAGGGGCAGAGGCCCTATAAAGAATGTGGGGGGAGGGTGGGAAGGAGAAGGCTGGTAGGTTCCAGGTGAAAAACCAGTAAAGGGAAAGACAAAGGGGTGGGGGAGGGGAAGCAGGGAGGTGATAGGCAGGAAAGGTGAATAAGGAATAGGGGAAAGCACAATGGGTAGTAGAAGGAGGTGGAACTATGAGGGAGGTGATAGGCAGCTGGGGGAGGGGGGCAGAGTGAAATGGAGATAGGGGAAGGGAGGAGGAGGGAATCACCGTAAGTTGGAGAATTCTATGTTCATACCAAGGGGCTGGAGACTACCTAGACAGTATATGAGGTGTTGCTCCTCCAACCTGAGTTTAGCCTCATCATGGCAGTAGAGGAGGCCATGTATGGACATACCTGAATGGGAATGTGAAGCAGAGTTGAAGTGCGTGGCAACCGGGAGATTGTCTGTTTTGGCGGACGGAGCAGAGGTGCTCGACGAAGCGGTCCCCCAATCTGCGTCGGGTTTCACCGATGTAGAGGAGGCCACACCGGGAACACCGGATGCAATAGCTGACCCCAACAGACTCTCAAGTGAAGTGTTGCCTCACTTGGAAGTACTGTTTGGGGCCCTGAATGGTGGTAAGAGAGGAGGTGTAGGGATAGGCGTAGCACTTGCGCTTACAGGGATAAGTGCCAGGTGGGAGATCCGTGGAGAGGGACGTGTGGACCAGGGAGTTGCGGAGGGACCGATCCCTGCGGAAGGTGGAGAGGGAAAGATGTGTTTAGTGGTGGGGTCCTGTTGAAGGTGGCGGAAATTGCGGAGGATAATGTGTTGGATCCAGAGGCTAGTGGGGTGGTAGGTGAGGACAAGGGGAACTCTGTCCCTGTTGTGGTGGCAGGAGGATGGGGTGAGGGCCGAAGTGCGGGAAATGGAGGAGATGCGGGTGAGGGCATCATTGATGATAGCAGAAGGGAAACCACGATCCTTAAAGAAAGAGGACATTTGAGATGTCCTGGAATGGAAAACCTCATCCTCGGAGCAGGTGCGGCAGAGATGGAGGAACTGGGAATAGGGAATGGCATTTTTGCATGTGGCGAGGTGGGAAGAGGTATAGTTGAGGTAGTTATGAGAGTCAGTGGGCTTGTAGAAGATGTCAGTGGACAGTCTGTCTCCAGAGATGGAGACCGAGAGATCGAGGAAGGGGAGAGAAGTGTCGGAGATAGACCAAGTGAATTTGAGGGCTGGGTGGAAGTTTGAAGTAAAGTCGATGAAATTGACGAGCTCAGCATGGGTGCAGGAAGCAGCACCAATGTAGTCGTTAATGTAGCGAAGGAAAAGTTGGGGAGCAGTACCAGAATAGGTTTGGAGCACAGACTGTTCCACATAATCAATGAAGAGGCAGGCATAGCTAGGGCCCATGTGAGTTCCCATAGCTACAGCCTTGGTCTGAAGAAGGTGGGAAGAGCCAAAAGAGAAGTTATTGAGTGTGAGAACCAGTTCTGCCAACTGGAGGAGGGTTGTGGTGGTGGGGAACTGGTAAGGTCTTTTATCCAGAAAGTAGTGGAGGGCTTTGAGGCCTTCTTCATGGGGAATGGAGGTGTATAGGGATTGGACATCCATAGTGAAAATGAAGCGGTTTGGACCGGGGAACTGAAAGTTATTGAAGAGGTGGAGGGCAAGGGATGTATCCTGGATGTAGGTGGGGAGGGGCCGAACTATGGGTGACAAAATGGAGTCCAGGTAGGCAGATACAAGTTCGGTGGGACAGGAGCAGGCAGAAACTATGGGTCTGCTGGGACAGTCAGGCTTGTAGATCTTGGGGAGGAGGTAAAACCGAGTGGTACTGGGTGTGGGAATTATGAGTTTAGTGGCTGAGGACGGAAGGTCTCCAGAGTTGATAAGGGCGGTGATAGTACGAGAGACAATGATTTGATGTTTTTTGGTGGGGTCCTGTTCCAGGGGTAAGTAAGAGGAGGTGTCAGAAAGCTGCCGTTTGGCCTCAGTGAGGTAGAGGTCCGTCCGCCAGACTACTACAGCACCACCTTTGTCAGCCGGTTTGATGGTGAGGTTGGGATTAGTGCGGAGAGAGTGGAGGGCAGTGCGTTCAGAGGGAGTGAGGTTGGAACAGGGGAGAGGAGTGGTGAAGTTGAGACGGTTGATGTCTCGGCGACAGTTGGAGATAAAAAGATCAAGTGCAGATAGAAGGATTATTTTGTGTTTATGACACCGAGTCAATGTGGCCGTGCATCTGCTTTGTACATATTTATTACCATATGTGCTGTTGTGTCACCGTAAAGGTGACGGGGGGGGGGGGGAGGGGTCCCTTACTTTGTGACCAGACAACATATCCCTTTCAGAACCCCATATTGTTGAGGAGGAACATCCTCCTTCTGTTGGCCCACTGATTATGTCTGCTTCCAGATCATTTGGCTCTGGGTTTCCTGGTTAATGTCTCTTGGACAGGACGCGGAACTACAAATCAAACCTCCACACCAGTTGGGCATGTACCCTGTAGTGTTTGTATCACTGCTCAGCTGCAGTAGCAGCAGTGCACAGTCAGAAGCCAACTCCACTCTCAGACCCAGTAAAGATGACTAGCAGCATGGACTTCTCCTGGATGAAAGAGTGGGATCCTGAGGATGACACCAAGAGTCTACGAAGCAGGAGCTGAGACGCAGTGAGAGCTGGGAGATTTTAAAAGAGATGAGTCTTGGGACTTTCTGTTCAGTTTCATGTAGCAAGATCCTAAATTAGGTATATTTTCAAATTGTTAGTTGATATTTGATTGGGTAATCAGCTAATTGGTAGCAGTCATGCAGGCCAGCATTGGAGTGCAGAGATGAGGCTTTGGTTCAAGAGGTGGAGTAAATTGCCCAAGTGTAGGAAGTGAGATCGGCTCCCTAGAAAAAAAAATTTCGGTAGGTAGGCATAAGTAAGAACAAGTAAGGTTTTATTTTATTCTAATCATTGATTCAGCTTTAGTTCAGGAGGTTTTGGTGAATGGAGGCTATGGTGTGGTTTCCTTTTTATTGCATATTTAGAGCAGTGGAATGGCAGTCAGGGCAGTGGTGTACTCCTCTTGTAGGATGTGGGAAGTCAGGGGAACTGCGGTGTCATTGATGACTATACCTGAGAAAAGAACATGCTGCTGCAGCTCCTTACAGACCGTGTGGAGAGCTGAAGCTGGATGAACTCGGGGTCAATCAGGAGGCTGAGCAGTATATAGACAAGAATTACAAGTTACTAGGTAGTTACACCTAAATTGCAGGTAGCTGAGTGACTAAGAGAAAGGGAATAGGCAGTCAGTGCATGGTATCCTAGTGATGGTACCCCTCAATAACAAGTACATCATTTTGGATAGTGTTGTGGGGGAGATGACCTACCAGAGGAAATCTCTGGCATGGAGTTTGACTCTGTGGCTCTTCAGGGAAGCGGGAAGAAGAAGAGAGCAGTAGTGATAAGGCCATTCATTAGTTGGGGAAATAGGCAATTGAGGATGAAAGGATGGCTCCAGGATGATATGTTGCCTCCCAGGTGCCAGGATCAGAGTCCACAACATTCTTAAGGGTTGGGTGAGCAGCAGAAGCTATGATGTACATTGCTACCAATGACATTGATAGGACGAAGTCCTGAAGAGGGAACACAGGGAACTAGGAAGGCTGCCAAGCAGTGGGACTTCAAGGGTAAGAATAAGATGATTTGGCAGATGAATGCATGGATGAGGAGCTGGTGCACTGGCAGCATTTCAGATTTGTGGAACATTGGGATTCTGTGGAAGGTTTGATTTGTACAAAAGGACAGGTTTCATCTGAACTTGAGAGAGACGAATGTCATTGGGCAGGTTTGCTAGAGCTGTTGGGGAAGGTTTAAACTAGGTTGGCAGGGGATGGGAACCAGAGTGGTAGGTCAGATGATGGAGCAGTAAGTGTAAAGGTAGATGCAATGTATAGAGTGACTTTGAGAATAGGGTATAAATACAGTCGGTTGAAATGGGTTGAAATGCGTTTAATTTAAATGAACAAGTATTACGGGATGATAAACTTAGATCATGAATTAATACAATGAGTTATGATGCTGTAGCCATTATAGAGATTTGGCTGTGACAAGATCAGGGTTGGCTGCTCGATGTTCTGGGGTTTAGATGTTTCTAAAGGGATGGAGGGAGATGAGAGTGGAGTGAGTGGCATTGCTAATCAGGGATTGTGTCACAGCTACAGAAGGGGAGGATGTTGTGGAGGGATTGTCTACTGAGTCAATATAGGTGGGAGTCAGAAATGGGAAGGGAGCAATCACTCTATAGGGAGTACAGTTTTCTGTAGGTCCTGTAGTACCCACCGGGACACTGAGGAGCATATAAGATATCACGGTGGCAGTTAGCGCAATGCTATTATAACTCAACGTGTCAGAGTTCAAACCTGGTGTCCTCTGCATACAGTTCTGGTCACCCCACTATAGGGAGGATGTTGAGGCTTTGGAGAGGGTGCCAAAGAGTTTACCAGGATGTTGCCTTGGCATGTGTTATGAAAGGCTGGATAAACTTGGGTTGTTTTCTCTGGAGGCTGAGAGAAGATCTGATAGAGATTTACAAGATAATGAGAGGCATGGATAGAGTGGACAGAGTACCTGCTTCCCGGGGTTGAAATGTCTAATACCAGAGGGCATGCATTTAAGGTGAGAGGGGGTAGGTTCAAGGGGGATGTGAGGGGTAAGTTTTTTTACTCAGGGTGGTGGATGCCTGAAATGCGCTGCCTGGTATGGTGGTAGAGACAAATACATTAGAGAATTCTAAGAGAAGTTTGGATAGGCACATGGATGTAAGGAAGATGGAGGGATAAGGACATTGTGTAGGTAGGAGGGATTAGTGTTTGGGTGTTTTTGATTTGCTTTATAGCTGGTTAGACACACCATTGTGGGCTGAATAGCCTGTTCCTGTGCGGAACTGTTCTATGCACCGAGTCTCTGTACATCCTTCCTGTGGAATGCATGGGTTTTCTCCAAGGGCTCAGTTTCCTCCCACAGTCCAAACATGTTAATTGGTCATTGTAAATTGTCCTGTGATTAGGTTAGTGTTAATTAGGGTTGAGTGATGTGGTTTGAAGGGCTGGAAGGGCTTATTTCACGCTGTACCTCTACAAACAAAACAAATAAAGATAGATAAAATTAAATAAGTAGGCAGATTTTGGAAAGGTGCAAAGATAACAGGATTGTTGTCACGGGTGACTTCAATTTCCCTAATGCAGATTGGCACCTCCTTAGTGCAAGAGGTTTAGATGGGGTCACAGAGGATTTTATACTAGATAAAAAAAACCTGGACAGGTGACAGACCTCACCATGGGCAAGCATTTCAGAGATGGTGGCCACAACTCTCTGACCTTAGCTATGGCCATGTACAAGAATAGGAGTGGACCATATAGGAAAGTCTCGAGGGAGGATTAATTATGGTGGTATTAAGCAGAAACTTGGGAGCATAAATTGGGAAAAGATGTTCTTGGCGAAATGCACATCAGAAATGTAAAGGTTGTTAGGTTGCCCTGCTGTGACAGAAAGGGTGATAGGGTGAAGGAACTATGGTTGCCAAGAAGAGTGGAACATTTAATGAAGAGGAAGAAGGAAGTGCACTTAAGGTTTAGGAAGCAAAAATCAGACAGGATTGTTGAGAGTTATAGGGTGGCCAGGAAGGAGATTATCAAGTAATTTAGGAGATTGAGAAGGGCATGAGAACGCCTTGGCAAGAAGAATTAAGGAAACCTCAATGGCAATCTACACAAGTGAAGAACAGAAGGATAACTAGAGTGATGGATGGACTGCTCAGGAAATGTGCCTGGAAGTGGAGGAGGCATTGCAGGTCCTTAATTAATACTTTGCTTCAGTGATCACCAAGAAGAGGGACCTTGAGGATTGTGAGACAAATTTTCCCTGGGATACATCTCCATTGTCCTAGGAAGGTAATAGATATAATCCTGGGAATTATAGATCATTGGTGGGCAAACTATTGGAGAGGATTCCGAGGCACAGGATTTATGAGCATTTGGAGAAGCATAGTCTTCTTGGGGATAGTACACATGGTGTTGTGAAGGGTAGGTTATGCCTCATCAGCCTACATGAGTTTTTGAAGGGATGACAAAACTAATTGAAATTAGAACAGTGGAAGTGGTGAATATGGATTGTAGTAAGACATTTGACAATGCTCCCCATGATAAGCTTGTCCAGAAAGTCACGAGGCATGGGATCCTTGTGGATTTGGAATTGGCTTGCCCACAGAAGGCAGAGGATGGAAGTAGATGGAGTGTATTCTACCTGGAGGTTGATGACTGGTACTGTTCCACAGGGATTTGTTCTGGGACATCTGTTCTTTGTGATATTTATAAATGACTTGGATGAGGAAGTGGAAGTGTGGCTTATAAGTCTGCAGAGGACACAAAGTTTGATGGAGTTTTGGAAGCATAGAAGGTTGTTGTAGGTTACAATGGGATATTGATAGAATGCAGAGCTGTGCTGAGAAGTGGGAGATAGATTTCATCCCAGACAAATGTGAAGTAATTCACTTTGGAAGGTTGAATTTGAAGGTAGAATACAGGGTTAATTGCAGGATTTTTAGCAGTGGGGAGGAACAGAGTGACCTTAGGGTCCAATCCATAAATCCCTCAAAGTTGCTACATAAGTTGATAGGGTGGTTAGGAAAGCATATGGTGTGTAGGCCTTCATTAGTCAGGGGACTGAGTTCAAGAGCTGCAAGGTAAAGCTGATGAGCAGGATCTCCAGAGTAGTAATCTTTGGATTGCTGCCTCTGCCATGCTCCAGTGAGGGTAAGAATAGAATGATTTGGCAGATCAATGTGTGGCTGAAGAATTGGTGCAGGGGGCAGGGTTTTGGAATTCTGTATTATTGGGATCTCTTCTGGGGAAGGTGTAACCTGTACAAAAAGGCCGGGTTGCACCTAAACCCAGGGGGGACCAATATCCTTGCAGGCAGGTTTGCTAGAGCTGTTAGGGAGGGTTTAAATAATTTGGCAGGGGGAGGGGAACTAGAGTGATAGGGCTGAGGGTGGGGAAGTTGGTTTGCAGCTATATGTATTGTGTAGTGAGACTTTGAGGGACAGGCCAATGATAGGGCAAAAATACAGTCAGTGGGATGAGTTAAAGAGCAATAGGGAAAAATCAAAAAGGATGATGAATACAGGATTGGAGGTGTTACATTTGAATGCATAAATAAGGTAGGTGATCTTGTAGTGCAGTTAAAGATTGGCAGATATGATGTGGTAAAGGAACCCTTAGGAGGCAGTGATCATAATATGATCGAATTCACCTTGCAGTTTCTAAAGAGAAAGTAAAATTGGATGTATTAGTATTACAGTTAAGTAAATGGAATTCCAGAGACATGAGAGAGGAGCTGGCCAAAGTTGATTGGAAGGGGTCACTAATAGGGATCATGGCGGAACAGTGATGGCTGGAGTTTCTGGGAGCAATTCAGAAGGTACAAGATAGATACATCCCAAAGATGAAGTAGTATTCTAATAGGAGGATAAGGCAACTGTGGCTGAAAATGGAAGCCAAAGACAGCATAGAATCAAAAGAGAGGCATATAATAGAGCAAAAATTACCTGGAAGTTAGACGATTGGGAAGCCTTTCAAAGCCAAAAGGCAACTAAGAAGCCATAAAGAGGGAAAAGATGAAATATTAGGGTAAGCTAGCCAATTAGATAAAAGAAGATACAAAAAGTCTTTTCATATATCTGAAAAGAGAGATTAGAGTTGGTATTGAACTGCTGAAAAATTGTCACTGGAGAAGTATTAATGGTGGGGGGGGGGAACACAAAGAAATGATGGACAAACTTAAGTATTTTACGTCAAACAGAAGACACTAACAGAATGCCAGAAATGTAAGACTTCAGAGGGCAGAAGTGAGTGTTATTGTTATTAATAAGGAGAAGGTGCTTGGGAAGCTGAGAGGTCTGAAGCTAGATGTCACCTGGATCAGATGAACTACATCCCAGAGTTCAGAAAGAGGTAGTTGAAGAGATTATGGAGGCATTAGTAATGGTCTTTCAAGAATTATTAGATTCTGGAATGGTTCAGAGGACTGGAAAATTGGAAATGTTACTCCACTCTTTAAGAAAGGAGGGAGGCAGAAGAAAGAAAATTGTAGGACAGTTAGCCTGACTTCAGTGGTTGGAGTCTATTATTAAGGATGAGGTTTCATGGTACTTGGAGGTGCATGACATAATAGGCCAAAGTCAGCATGGTTTCCTTGGATATCTTGCTTGACAAATCTATTGGAATTCTTTGAGGGAATAAAAATAATCCCTTTTAGGGATCTGTTCTGGGACCCTTACTCTTCGTGATTTTTATAAATGACCTGGATGAGGAAGTGGAGGGATGGGTTAGTAAATTTACTGATGACACAAAGGTTGGGGGTGTTGTGGATAGTGTGGAGGGCTGTCAGAGGTTACAGCAGGACATTGATAGGATGCAAAACTGGACTGAGAAGTGGCAGATGGAGTTCAACCCAGATAGGTGTGAGGTGGTTCATTTTGGAAGGTCATATATGATGACAAGAATATAGTATTAATGGTAAGACTCTTGGCAGTGTGGAGGATCAGAGGGATCTTGGGGTCTGAGTCCATAGGACACTCAAAGCTGCTGTGCAGGTTGACTCTGTGGTTAAGAAGGCATACGGTGTATTGGCCTTCGGCAATCGTGGGATTGAGTTTAGGAGCCAAGAAGTAATGTTGCAGCTATATAGGACCCTGGTCAGACCCCACTTGGGAGTACTGTGCTCACTTCACTTCAGGAAGGATGTGAAAATCATAGAAAGGGTGCAGAGGAGATTTACAAGGATGTTGCCTGGATTTGGGAGCATGCCTTATGAGAATAGGTTGAGTGAACTCGGCCGTTTTTCCTTAGAAAACAGAGGATGAGAGGTGACCTGATAGAGGTGTATAAGATAATGAGAGGCATTGATTGTGTGGATAGTCAGAGGCTTTTCCCCAGGGCTGAAATGGCTAGCACGAGAAGGCACAGTTTTCAGGTGCTTGGAAGTACCAAGAGAAGATGTCAGTAGTAAGTTTTTTTTTTACACAGAGTGGTGAGTGCGTGGAATGGGCGCCGGCGACGGTGGTAGAGGCGGTTATGATGGGGTCTTTTAAGAGTTTCCTGACAGGTATATGGAGCTCAGAAAAATAGAGGGCTATGGGTAACCCCAGGTAATTTCTAAGATAAGGACATGTTCGGCACAGCTTTGTGGGCTGAAGAGCCTGTATTGTGCTGTAGGTTTTCTGTGTTTCGATAATGGGTAGGGTAGACAAAGGAAAGTCAGTGGATGTTGTGTATTTGGATTTTCAGAAGGCCTTTGACAAGGTACCACACATGAGGCTAAGATACTAGCATGGATGGAAAATTGGCTGTCTGGCAGGAGGCAGAGGGGGAATAAAGGGGCCCCAGAGGAGGTTCATGAGAATGATCCCAGGAATGAGGGGGAAATCTTTTTCGAATCTATTGGATATTGAAAGACCGATATAAAGTGGATGTGGAGAGGGTGTTTTCTATAATGGGAGAGTCTAGTCCAGAGGGTGGTGAATCTGTGGAATTCATTGCCAATGATAGCTGTGCAGGCCATGTGATTGTGTATATTTAAGGTGGGGGTTGATAGGTGCCTGATTAATCAGGGTGTCAAAGGTTATGGGGAGAAGGCAGAAGAATGGGGTTGAGAGGGATAATATATCAGCCTTGATGGAATGGCCTAATTTTGCTTGTATGTCTTATGGTCTCACCACAGTAAGGATGTAGAAGCTTTAGAAAGGGTGCAGATGATATGAGAATGTGCCTTATGAGGAAAGATTGAGCGAGCTAGTGCTTTTATCTTCAGAGTGACAGAGGATGAGAAGTATCTTGATAGAGGTCTATAAGATGACGAGAGGCATTGACAGAGTGGAACACCATGCCTTTTCTCTGGGATGGCAATAGCCAGTACCAGCAGACATTTGTTTAAGGAGAGTGGGGAGACAGCAGAGGTTTTTTTTCTACACAGAGTCGTAGATGCCTGGAATACACTGGCAGGGGTGTTAGTAGAAAAAAGTACAAGGAAACAGTTGGATTTATGGTGGAGTATGTTTTGAAAGGTCAGTGCACCATGGTGGGCTGATTAGTTCCATGTTCTATTAAGATTCTTCAGTCAATTACCACCTGCATATTATGGCATCTTTTAAGAGGATCTCCAGTTTCCTTGGGGAAACCTCTAAGGGCATACTTGCAGTCAAAACTAGCTGCATGCAGCTCATGCCTGAGATACCATCTGCTCCTTGACAATCACTTGGCTTTTAAGCACAGGATAAGTACACCCTCTGCATTCTCCCTGCAGAGAATGGCGGGATATGGCCTGCGGCCTGGCAGAAGGGATTAGATATCATTAATTTAATTATTTCAGCACAACATAGTGGGCCAAAGGGCCTGTTCTTGTGTTATATAGTTCTAAGTTCTTTTGAACAGTCAGATCTACAGCAACGTTAACTGGCTCAGAAAATGTAAAGTACTGCTTGGTAACTGCAGAGCACATGAACTTTGAAGCAAGCATTCACTGCAGATGCTAATAATACTGAAGAATGCTTTTGGCATTACTTTATTTTGTCTACCAGTCATGGAGGGAAAGGAGTATGAGAATATTCCAGTACAATCCTCTTTCACATTGTGAATGTCAAACTATAGACAACTCAAGTTAAAGTGAAAAAAACCTTCACTGTTCACTTCAACAGCTGGAATAAATAAAAGCTACAGTACATCAGGTATAACCATTCAGAGATGGGTCTTGCCCCATTAGGATCAAGTATTCAATTTATAGCACAAAGTGTGTAGTGTTTATAACCAGGGCGAAGGGACACACTGTGTGTTATGAGAATTCTGTTCAATCACCAGATCCCATTATCAGCCTTCTCTGCTGAATAGTCAGACTTGACTGTGTGTGCAAGTTTGAAGTGGTTGAGGAGTGACGCAAATTGACTATGGCTGCAGTGCAGGATTTTACTTGTCAGATCCAACACTAGACAGGGGAACAGCGGGAAAAAAAAAGGTTATTGGAACAGCTAGTGGCTACTCAAATGGCTAGCAGTGGTCCAGTACAAGGTACTGACAACTCAACCACATGCATTTGTGGACAGGTGTATTTAAAGCAGAGGTTGATAGGTTCTTGATTAGTAAGGGTATCAAAGGTTACAGGGAGAAGGCAGGAGAAAGGGGTAATAAATCAGCTACGATGGGAGGGCAGAGCAGACTCTATGGGCCCAATGGCTTAATTCTGCTCCTATGTCTTATGCTGAACAGCAGGAGACAACTTGGTAAGATCGGCTACAGTACACAAAGTGAGCCAAAACCATCAATTGCAACATACACCAGGTGGACTTTCACCTGTTGTAGTGTAGCAAATGGTTGCTGATTTCATCCATGTTAATAGTAATTTCCAAATCATCTGAATTTCTTCTGATTTTCTTTATATTTTAACAGCAAGTCCTCCTAAACCCAATTCATCCCCAAAGATCAAGAGCTTTGGGTTGGAACATCATTGACGATCTTTGGGAAATGGGAGAGGGTTTGGGTGATTATCCTGGCATCTTTTATATCATACTCACATAAATGTAGTTGTAATTGGCTCCCAACAGATAAACACACATTTAGGAGAGTCTAATTGACCAGTAAATTGCCAAATTCTTTCAGCAGTTTGTGTTTTTAATCCAGATCTCAGCACTTATAGTCCCTAGTCTCTCCAGGTAAAGTTATTAATGTCCCTATTTGGCATTACATGTGTTGGCAGCTCTGTATTCAGGCTTTGAAGAGGGCAGAAAAGCAATGCCCAAATTTAAACCTATTGCTTTGAAATTGCTCATCTCCCTATTCACACAAGGATATTACTCATTCTGTTCAGAACAAACTAAAAATATTACTGATGCTAGTTTTAAACCTGCTCCACAATGAGGCAGGTCAGGTCAGAATGGTGAATTCTTTACAGAGTGGGGCAGGGCTGCTGGGACATTCCAACTCAACGAGATCATAAAGACCAAATGTCCCTTTACCAGACAGCAGCTTTACTGGTCTTGCTGTGACATTTGCACCACCTGTCCACCCTTTGCCCTGACCCCCTCCTCCACAATTCCCTCCTGCCTTCCATCACAGACCATCCCCAAGGTCTTGTACAAGACCACAAGCACCTCCCAGCTATCAGCAACCCCCACAGCACTTTCACCTGGCTTGGTAATATTCAAAATATGGGGCATTTCTCAGTTCAGATTACAGATCATTGGTCTGAAATGTTAACTGCCCTCTCAATGTGTACTGCCTTATTTGCTGAGGATTTTCACTAACACACCCAACTTTAGTCTCAATTGGAGTATAGGAAAGTAATCTGAAATGTCTCAGTACAGCCACTTCTGGAGTACTGCATACAGTTCTGGTCGCCCCTCTAGCGGAAGGATGTTGAGGCTTTGGAGAGGGTGCAGAAGAGTTTTACCAAGATACTGTCTGGTTTAGAGGGCATGTGTTATCACTGGAGGCTGGATAAACTTAGGCTGTTTTCTCTGGAGCACTGGAGGCTGAGGGGAGATCTGATAGAGGTTTGTAAAATTATGAGAGACATAAATAGAGTGGACAGGGAATATCCGTTTCCCAGGATTGAAGTGTCTAATACCAGAGGGCATGCATTGAAGGTGAGAGGGGGTGGGTTTAAGACAGATATGAGGGCTAAGTTTTATACTCAGAGTGGTAGATGCCAGGATGGCAGTAGAGGCAAATACATCAGAGGCTTTTAAGAAATGCTTGGATAGGCACATGGATGTGGGGAAGATGGAGGGGTATGGACATGGGGTAGGTAGGAGGGATTAGTATTTGTGTATTTTTGATTTGCTTTTTACCTGATTCAGCACAACATTGTGGGTTGATTGGCCTGTTCCTATGCAGTACCCTTCTATGTTCTGAATTATTACAATGCTGGCCAAATTGTTACTTCAGCGGCAAGGACTTGACTCAGATACAGAGGGAAGTTATGGGAAGCAAGAAGATACATTGGTGTATTGGCGAATGCTGATGGTAGAAAGAGTATCGTGTCCTGAGAATGGACCCAAGGTGACTGTAAAGGCTGATTTATACTTGTGTGTCAAAGGTACACCGTAAGTATGGCGTAGCACTGTACCCTACACTGTACTCTACACCAACCCTACACTGTAGCCTGACGCGCACCTCTCCCAAAATGTAACTACGCGTTGCGGCGACGCAGACCGCAACAACTGCGATTGGTCCGCTTGGTAGCATCGCATTTCTCCTACGCTGCAATAGCTTCCCATTGGGCGACTGAAGGGCAGGGAAGGAACTCTGGCTGCAATGCTTTCCATAAAGCCTCACAGACCTCTGAAATTATGGAGGACCCTGTGCTTGACGCCAGTTTGTAGCTAGCAGCTACAGCCTGTTGACTTCCACCTGAAGCTAAAACTCGAATGGTGGTTGCCAGTCTCTGAGTATACTCTGCGTACACTGATGCGAAATAAATGGTTGGAGACGATGAACCAAATCATCAAATCTACCTGCCGACATCTGAAAATATTTGAAATGCATTTCCTCGTCCATGTCTCTCAGTGGCCAGACTAGCACAGAAAATTCACCCTCCCTCAGTTTCAGTCGCCATTATTTGAAGTTTGAGTTTCTTCGTGTAGCCCACTTGTGTAGGCGATGGCGCAAGCTGGTACGCACAAGTATAAATCAGCCTTTAGGCTGGCTGGAGGGGGTGGGTGTAAGACGATTTTCTAAGGTGCCCGTCTTTACTGGTTGTTGGAAGCATCTGGCTGACTGCATGGACCCATGTTCTTTACTGGGAGTCAATGACAGGTTAGTATTTTTCCCTACTTTACAAAGGCCTTGTTTTGGGACTGCCTGATGGTGTGAAAGGCAGTGAACTTGGAAAATTTTCTTTCTTGGCATTTTACACAGCCCTCAGACCACTATTTTCTAATGATATGCAACTCTGTAGCGTCAATGCAGAAATACAACTAAATCACTGATGAAACTTAAGAATATTCGTCCAAACAGGACTTTTGACATCAGGATGCCTCAGCGCACTTTACAGCCAAAACACTTTTGAAGTGAGAAGTGCAGTGACTAGGTTTAAGAAGAAACTCAGCAGTCAACTTGTGTACAATGAAATCGCACAAACGACACTGTGATAAATGTCACTTAGAGATGCTGGGTCAGGATATTGACTAGTTCCACATTCATCTAAGAGTGAAGATTAACTTCTCACCTCTGAGAATGCAGCACTGCTTTTGTACTACACAGGAGAGTGACTCAAAATGCAAGATGTTAACAGTGTTAAAGAATGAGTCATGGTTACTAAGATAGCAACTCAGAAGTCAGAATTTAAAACTGCATCAGAGTAGTAAGATGTGAGAGCTGGGTCTGGTAATGAACGCTGTCCACGTACAGAGAAGAAATGGTTCAGTAATGGTGTTTTATTAAGGACACTTGGCTCTCACTGTCCTTGAGGTAGTCACTCATATTATAAACAAACATCCTCCACAAGGGGGCACACCTCACTCCCACTTTCTGAAGGCAAGGGTTAGGTGTGTGGTGCAGCTGTGCAAATGTGAAGAACCAGAATGTCTCTATAAACATCTCCCTTGCACATGCATCAAGGGACAATGACTGTCTGTGAACCAGTGGGTGCTTTGGGTGGGCAGGAAGAATGAACACTTGGCAGAAACAAAAGATCAGTCCAGTACCAGCCTCTTCCAGTTGGCAGTTGAATCAAGTGCACTGGAAAGGTGAAGCTTCAACTATAGTCATGATTTGTTTTGATAAACAATCCCTCCACAGTAATCTCACACAACTTCACTCAGCCACAAACATATCCACCTGCTTTACACTGTGTTCAGATAACTCACTGCTGGGCACTAGCAGCTGCTGTGTTCAGTGGTGACTTTGGCCCCCGACCCCCCCACTGACAACGAGGACAAAATTGGGTCACTTAAGCATTTCACAGTCCCTCCCAGAAACCCCTTCCAGTTATTAAATCGAATGGAGACATTGACTGAAGGACTGGGTTGTTGATTACCCGCGGCCGGGCTGTGCAATGATGCTCGTGCTGTGCTGTTGGCACCCTCCTCACTTAGAGGGTCACTCCAGTGTCCTTTGTACCTCAGTGGCACGCGTTCAAGAGGTATGTGCTCGTTGTATCAGGCACTGCAGTGGGGGCGAGGGGCTTTGATGAGGGATCTGTTGGTTATTCCAGAGACCTTACAAGGCAGCCTCTTCAGCAACGGCCTGAAATACCATGAGCTGCTGAACAGTTCACTCTCTCCATCATTAGGAAGCAACCTATGGCATTGCCATCAATCCCAATAGAAAAGGCTGAAGGGGAGGGGACGCTGAGCAGCTTCGCAGGTCTTGGGACCACTTTCAAGGACCATGCTGGTGCTCTGTTCATGCTACTGGGTTTCCTGGCGCAGCAGGGCTTTTTATCATCCACAGGTATCCAGTTCCCGCTGGAACTTTCATAGTCTCTGACTCAGAAATAACTTAGCAGCAACATAATGTGCATTGTACCCTTGCCCTTGGCATTCCAACCCATCTTAATTGGGGGATCTTTGGATGGGGTTTGGAATAAATGTAAGGGGTCAGAATGAGCCCTTGAGAAAGGTTCTTCCTGATAGAAAGCACTCTTCCCAAAAGGAGGGCACCTCCCCCAATGGACAGTCTCCATCTAAACAGCCACAAACATTCCAGTTTGTTGCATGTGGACCAGCCTCAGCATTAATGTCCCCAAGGAGCCCAAAACTTGACACCAGTATGAACCCAACCGCTAACAATGGGCCATGAGGTGGTATGTGAATCGTCAGTAGATAAACAAAGTCTAAGCACTAATCGAGCACATAAATACACACAACTGCAATAAAGTTCAGACACAAGTGTCAACTGTGCACCATTTGAATTGTCCAACTGGTTTGTCCCCTGACAGCTCCACGCCATTCAGCACCGGCAAAAGGGTCTCAGAGCAGGGTGGGACCTTGCGTAGTCCGCGTCATGCTCGGGAAGTGTTTGCTGTCTATCTCCCACAGTTTCTTGCTGGAGAGGGTTGTGGGCGGCGAGCTGGACGAGATGGCCAGCGGATGACAGCTGCTGTGGTTGATGTAGCTGGCCAGGATCAGCGTCAACTCCAGGATCTGCAAACATATTCAGAAGGTGAAAGTTAATAAAGAGCTTCTTGTGAAATGAGACTTTAATTTCCTAGCTGTCATGTTGGTGTCTCTTGAGTGATTGCCAACGTATGATGGCAATGCCATATTAATTTAATCCGGGTAACTACCAGGCCAATTCCACATCCCCATCTTTGCTCCTCGCCCCTTGACAGACATCACACAAAACTATTACATTTCAATCATTCTAGTAATTATAATTTGCACCCTGTGTGAGCATAAAATGTTTTTTTTCAGCTTTTGTGCAGTACAGCCCACTTCTAATTTTGACATTCAGCCCCTTTTTAAGCAATTTCCCCGTACAAGATAATTCCTTTACATGGTCCTCTGGTAGATCAGGATGGTAATCTATACATAGAGACAAAAAAGATGGGGGAGATCTTAAATGCATTTTTTGTATCTGTATTTACTCAGGAGACAGGGTCTGTAGAAGTGAAGTAAAACAGCAGTGAGGTCATGGACCCTATACAGACTTCAGAGGAGGAGGTGTTTGCTGTCTTGAGGCAAATTAGGGTGGTTAAATCCCCAGGACCAGACGAGGTATTCCTTTGGACCCTGTGGGAGGCAAGTGCAGAAATTGCAGGGGCCCTAGCAGAAAAATTTAAATTATTGTTAGTGAGAGGTGAGGTACTGGAGGATTGGAGGATAGCTAATGTTGTTCCACTGTTTAATAAAGGCTCTAAAAATAAACCAGGAAATTATAGGCTGGTAAGCTTGACATCAGGAGTGGTAAAATTACTGGAAGGTACTCTAAGGGATCGGATATATGAGTATTTGGATAGACATGGACTGTTTAAGAATAGTCAGCATAGCTTCGTGTGTGGTAGGTTGCATTGAGTCTTTTTGAGGAAGTTACCAGGAAAGTTGATGAAGGCAAGGCAGTGATGTTGTCTCTATGGACTTTAGCAAGGCATCTGACAAGGTTCGCATAGGAAGCTGGTCAAGGAGGTTCAGTCTCTCGGCATTGAGAATGAGGTAGTGAATTGGAATAGACAGTGGCTTCGTGGGAGAAACCAGAGAGTGGTAGTAGAGGGTTGTCTCTCTGACTAGGCCTGTGACTACTGGAGTGCAGGTTCCATTACTGTTTTTCATCAGTATCAATGATCTGGATGATAATGTGGTAAACTGGATCAGCAAATTTGTGAATGACACCAAGACTGGGGGTGTAGCAGACAGTGAGCTAGACTATCAGAGCTTGCAGCGGAATCTGGATTAGGAAAATGGGCTGAAAAGTGGCAGATGGAATTTAATACAGACAGGTGCGAAGTGTTGCACTTTGGTAGGACCAACCAGAGTAGATCTTACACAGTGAATGGTAAGGTACTGAGAGTGTGGTAGAACAAAGGGATCTGGGAATAGAGGTACATAATTCATTGAAACTAGCATGACAAGTGGATAGGGTCATAAAGAAAGCTTATGGCACTTTGGCCTTCATAAAACAAATTACTGAGCGCAGGAGATGGGATGTTATGTTGAAGTTGTATAAGATGTAGGTGAGTCCTAATTTGGAGTATTGTGTGCAGTTTTGGTCACCTACCTACAGGAAAGATGTAAATAAAATTGAAAGAGTACAGAGAAAATTTACAAGGATGTTGCTGGGACTGGAGGATCTCAGTTATAAGAAAAGATTGAAGAGGTTAGGACTTTATTCCTTGAAATGTAGAAGACTGAGGGAGAGTTGATAGAGGTATACAAAATTATGAGGGTATAGACAGGGTAAATGCAAGCAGGCTTTTTCCGCTGAGGTTGGGTGGGACTACAAGAGGTCATGAGTTAAGGGTGAAAGGTGAAACATTTAAGGGAAACATGCTGCCAGCACAAGTGGTGCATGCGAGCTCGATTTCAACGTTTAAGAGAAGTTTGGATTGGTACATGGATGGTAGGGGTATGGAGGGCTATGGTCTGGGTGCAGATCTTTGGGACTAGGCTGTTTAAATGGTTCAGCACAGACTAGATGGGCCAAAGGGCCTGTTTCTGTGGTACTTTTTCTATGATTATGAAATTCTTCAGACATTGTTCATGCTAACGAATAAAACTCAAAGTTATCAGATTAAAAGTGGTATCTTTTTCCCATGGTCAAAATGCCTTATTCTAGAGGTGAGAAGGGTCAAGTGCAAAGGAGATGTGTGAGCATGGTTTTATTTTAATCACACAGAGTGGTGGGTAATGGATTTACGGAACATGGAACGTAAAACAGTATAGTGCAGGAACAGGCCATTAGATCTTGCTGCACAATTGACCACTGTTAACCTGTGCCATCTCTAACCCATTTGCTGATGTGGAGTTGAGAAGAAAATATCTCATTAAACAACATTGGCCAGGTTTATGTCTGAGTAAATTAGGCACAGGAAGTAGTCAGTAACTAAAACATACTTGGGCTGTATTCTCCCACTCTGTCCTCTCCATCAGTTTGGAAACAGGAATAGTAACTTCACAGCACTTGTTCCCCACCCTCTGGAGCTTGGGATCCCCGGCCTTACTCTGCAAGGACAACAATTGAGGAAAGGGAAGGAGTGGCCTAGGGTTGCCAAGATACTTGCAGACAATCATGCTCAAAAATACTAGCCTAGATCTCCCCACTTATCACAATGACAGAGACGCAGTTTACTGAAATGCTTTCAGCATTGCAATTGGGAAACTCTAACCATTATGCTTAACTGACTGACAACAGTAGAGTTTACTTGGCCAAACTAAAACTAGGATTAATTCCAAACAGGTCGAAAGGCTGCATGAATTCCAGTTCTGAGGCTGTCTGGTCTAACGGGGGCCCAGGGGCTGTCCAGCCTAAGGGGTGACTCACATGCTGGGTTGTTAAGATGCCCACCATTAGGGAGGTAAAGGGAACCTATAACAGTGTTTGTAATTAGTGATCAATACCTTTCTGAAAATTGTAATGTAACAGGTTTCAGATAGAATCAGAATTAGAATATTATTACTGTCTTATACGATGTGAACTTTGTTGTCTTCTGGCAGCAATAGATTTGCAAATTGACAAAATGACGATAAATTACAAAAAGCACTGAAAAAAAGAATAATGAAGAAGTATTCATGGACCATTCAGAAATTTGATGGCAGAGGGGAAGAAGTTGTTTCTGAATCACTGAGTGTAGGTTTCAGGCTCCTGTACCTCCTCCATCTCCCCCTTCATAGTAGTGGTGAAAAGAGGGCACCTCCTGGATGGTGAGGGTCCTTAATGATGGACACTGCCTTTTTGAGGCACCGTCGCTGGTGCCCACTGATGGTGCCCATCGCTGGGGAGGGTTATGCCCATGATGGAGCTGGCTGAGTCTACAATCTCTGGAGCTAGCCAATGGTGTGATTAGTTTGGATTGGGATCTTGGTCGGCTGTTCCTAAGTGCCTTTGGGAAGGTGGTGGAGAACTGGGTTCTTGAACTGCTGCTCTGGTGGGGGAGTACCAGCACAAAGTATTGCAAAGCTGTGCAAAAAGCCAGCACAGGGCACAATGGGCTGAATATCTCCTGTGCCAATCTACCCTGGAGAGTTGCTGCGATTCAATAGCAGATGGAACAATCCAAAATTGCTTACCTTCGACTTTGCCATGGCAAACACTAGCTTTTCTACAGTGGTCTTTGCTGTGCTCTCATCCTTGGGTTTGCTGAGTACAATCATAAAGTCATCGCGATATCCTCCAAAAGTCATGATGGACAGGTAGGGGTAACTGAACACCAGATGCTGAAAGCAATAAACTTTCTGTCAGAAATGACAAAACTCCTGCATACCAGATATTCCTTGGCAATAAGTATTTAAAGTCACCCTCTTAACAATACATAGCCTCCCAATTCATTAGACCATAAGACATTGGAGCAGAATTAGGCCGCTAGGTCCTGTAACCTTTGACATCCTGAATAAACAAGACACTATCAACCACCACTTTAAATATATTTAGTGACTTGACCCCCACAGCCACCTGTGACAATGAATTCCATCAATTTCTGACTAAAGAAATTCCTTCTCATCTATGTTCTAAATGGGCGTCCCTTTATTCTGAGGCTGTGGTGGTCTGAGACTCCCCCGCTATAGGAAACATTCACTCTATCAAGGCATTTCAACATCTGATAAGAGTTCAATGAGATCCCTGCAACATCATTTCTGACAGGCAGGATAGACAAAGGAGAGTAAGCAACATCCACTGATTCTCCTTTGTCTATCCTGCCTGTTATTTCCTCAAAGAATTCCAACAGATTTGTCAGGCAAGATTTCCTGTCAAGGAAACCGTGCTGACTTTGGCCTACTTTATCATGTGCCTCTAACTACCCCAAAACCTCATCCTTACTAATGGACTCTAACACTTTCTCTCCCTTCTTAAAGAATGGAGTGATATCTTCAGCCACCTCTTTCATAACCCTGGGGTGCAAGTCCATCTGGTCCGGTGACCTTTCAGCTTCCCAAGCACCCTCTCCTTAGTAATAGCAACTACACTCGCTTCTGCTCTCTGACACTCTCGAATTTCTGGCATACTGCTAGTGTCTTCCACAGTGAAAACTGACACAAAATATTTATTAGGTTTGTCTGCCATTTCTTTGTCCCCCATTACTACCTCTCCAGTGTCATTTTGCAGCAATCTGATATCCATTCTTGCCTCTCTTTTACTCTTTATATATCTGAAAAAACCTTTTGTATCCTCTGATATCATTGGCTAGCTTACCTTAATATTTCAGTTTTCTTCTTATAGTTTTTTTTAGTTGCCTTCTGTTGGTTTTTAAAAGCTTCCCAATCCTCAAACTTCGTACTAATATTTTTGCTATAGTATATGTTCTCTATTTTGCTTCTATGCTGTCTTTGACTTCCCTTGTCAGCAATGGTTGCCTCATCCTCCCTTTAGAATACTTCTTCATCTCTGGGATGTATCTAATCCGCGCCTTCAAAATTGCCCCCAGAAACTTCAGCCATTGCTGTTCTGCCATCATCCCTGCCAGTGTCCCCTTCCAATCAACTTCGGCTAGCTCCTCTCTCATCCTTCTGTAATTCCCTTTACTCCACTGGAATACTGATATATCTGACTTTAGTTGCTCCCTCTCAAACAGCAGGGTGATTTTGATCATATTATGATAACTGCTTCCCAAGGATTCCTTTACCTTGAGCTCCCTAATCAAATCTTGTGCATTACACAACACCCAATCCAGAATTGCCTTTTCCCCTAGTGGGCTCCACCACAAACTGCTCAAAAAAGCCTTCTTGTAGGCATTCTACGAATTCACTCTCTTGGGATCCAGCACCAATCTGAATTTCCCAATATTGAAATCCCCCATGACTTATCATAAAATTGTCCTTATTACATGCCTTTTCTATTTCCAATTGAAATGCATGTACCACATCCTGGTTACTGTTCAGGGGTGGGGGGGGATATATATAATTTCCATCAGAGTTGTTTTAACCTTGCAGTTTCTCAACTCTACCCACATGGAATTTACATTACCTTCTCCTTTCTGTGGATAGTGTGTGAACTCGGGAATGGGCTTTGGATGGAGGGAGGAAGTAATCAGAAGTCAATGTATCATACCCTAATGCAGGTTGCTTTGCTAGAACACTTGCCTGATTTGATTTCAATGAGATGGACCAGACCTAGAGCAGATTTGAACAGGCCCTGTAGCAAATTATAAGCCGTAGACAGTTATTGTCTAGTGCAAGCTGTCTCCACATTAGTAATGAGTATTCTGACAGAGAATCAACCACTGTACCTAGAAGGAACAGTTGTAACTTCCAGCAATTGTTAGAGGAAATATCTGTCTAGGTCCCAGTTGGACCTCTTCGTCAAGGCTACAGAACACCAATGCAGAAAGTAGAGGAAATTTGGGATGCAAAGTTTGAATACCTGTGGGAGATCTGAGCAGATCTATTGTGGATACACACAAAAAAAAAATTGCTGGAGGAACTCAGCAAGTCAGGCAGCATGTATGGAGACAGGTAAACAGTTGATGTTTTGGACTAAGACCCTTCATCAGGGCTGTTCAGGGCAAGCTGCCCCTGCATTAGTAATGGGAGTTCTGACAGAATCAATCCCTACTCCTGGAAGTAGCAGTCAGGCCTATAGTATTTTTTTTAAAACAGTAATTATCTTTCTGGATTATATTTGGATCTCTTCACCACAGCTGCAAAGTACCAAAGGGGAAAGAAAAGGAAGACTGGAGTCCTGACGAAGGGGCTCAGCCTGAAATGTCGACTCTCCACAGATGCTGCCTGACCTGCCCGCTGAGCTCCCCCAGCAGTCTGTGCGTTGTTCAGGGTTTCCCGCATTTGCAGAAACTCCCTACGGTGGACACATACCATTGTACTGCTTTCCAGTATGTTCATTCCATCTTCGTTAACAGCCAACCAAACAGGCTTCTCTTCAAGTGGTGAAGGTGCAATCGGCTGGAAGGAAAAAATCACGAGAGTGATTGTCAAGAGTCTTATATTCACAAATGGTCAAACAGCCTTGATCGACAAGAGTGGAGAGTTATGGGGAGCAACCGTGAGAAGCACAATTTCCTTCTGTTGTTAGGATAGTACTACAAAATGTTTGATACAATTGTATCAGTAAGCTCGTTATACCACAGGAAATCAGTTTTTGCTGGCACTTCTGAGCAAAAAGTGGCAGGGATTCATTTCAATTATTTCTTCTCTGTTCGTATCCGTTACCTCTGGAAAAGTGAGGCAATGGGAAACAACAGACAATAAAGTCAATAAGATTAGAATCAACATTACTCTGATAAAAGTATTGCCACTATTTTGGCAGAGTTATCACTGCAGCAGTCTGATATGGACGTTGTGGACAACCCTTCTATCACTGGCCAGGTCTCACAACTGGATGAGCTGTTGTTTCTGGCTATGATACTAAAGGGAGGGTGTCACAGTCTTGATGATGGTACAGAGACGCACTGTAACTATACCAACAGTGGCAGACCACTTATACAGAGAAGGTAGAGAGCCTGAAATTGTTCGCTTGGAGGCAACTGGCAAAAGAAACCAGCTGCATTTATTTGGGGTTTTTGGCCTCACAGCCAAAGCAGCCAGAGTTCGACCCTGAAAACTGATGGTAGAGTGGACTCGATGACTAAGGCTCTAGATCAACAGAGAAAATCAGCAAGAGAAGGGCAGATGGAACTTAACTCAGATTAGTGTGAAGTGATAGACTTTGGGAAGTTAAATCAGGCCAAAACATTCACAGTGAATGACGAGGCCTGAGGGAATGTTATCGAACAGCAAATTTTTGGGGTGCAAATACAGAATTCCCTGAAAATGGCCTCACAGGTAAACAGGATGGTGATATGCTGCTTGCATTGGCTTGGGAGGTGAGCACAGCAGTCTGGACATTCTGTGACAGTGGTTTGGCCATACATGGAATAGTGTGTGTAGTCCTGGTTCTCTTGCTTTTGGAAGGCTGTGATTAAATTGGAGAGGGGAAAAAAGATTGCCTGGATTGGGGGGCTTGAGTTATAAAGAGAGGTTGAATAGGCTTAGTCTGGTTTTTCCCCCCGAGTGTAGGAGGCTTGTAGAGGTTTATGAAATAAAATGAATTGAATTGAATTGACTTCATTTCTTACATACTTCACATACGAGGAGTAAAAATCTTTGTTACTTCCCCATCTAAATGTGCAATGTGCAGTCATAGTAATTTATAATAAATAGAACAGTCAATGTAATATAGAGTACACTCAGGTCAGCATGAGTTCATCAGTCTGATGGCCTGGTGGAAGAAGCTGTCCCGGAACCTGTTGGTCCTGGCTTTTTAATGCTGCGGTACCACTTCCCGGATGGTAGCAGCTGGAACAGTTTGTGGTTGGGATGGCGTGGCTCCCCAGTGATCCTTCGGGCCCTTTTTACACACCTGTCCTTGCAAATGTCCTGAATCATGGGAAGTTCACAAGTACAGATGCGCTGGGCTGTCTGCACCACTCTCTGCAGAGTCCTGTGATTAAGGGAGGTACAGCTCCCATACCAGGCAGTGATGCAGCCAGTCAGGATGCTGTCAATTGTGTCCCTGTAGAAAGTTCATAGGACTTGGGGACCCATACCAAACTTCCTCAACCATCTGATGTGAAAGAGGCACTATTGTGCCTTTTTCACCGCATAGCTGGTGTGTACAGACCACATGAGGTCCTTGGTGATGTGGATGCTGAGGAACTTGAAGCTGGTCACCCTCTCAACCCCAGATCCATTGAGGATAATAGGGGTTAGCCCATCTCCATTCCTCCTGTAGTCCACAACCAGCTCCTTTGTTTTTGTGACATTGAGGGAGAGGTTGTTTTCTTGACACCACTATGTCAGAGAGATGACTTCTTCCCTGTAGGCCACCTCATTATTGTTTGAGATAAGGCCAATCAAATTTAACTAGCAGATTGGAGCTGTGGGTGGCAATACAGTCATGAGTATACAGGGAGTAAAGGAGGGGACTCAGTACACAGCCGAGGGGCTCCTGTATTGAGAGTCAGAGGGTTGGACATGAGGGAGTCCACTTTTATAACCTGCTGGTGATCTGACAGGAAGTCCAGGATCCAGCTGCACAAGGCAGGGTTAAGGCCAAGGTCTCTGAGCTTCTTGTTGAGCCTGGATGGAACGATGGTGTTGAATGCTGAACTGTAGTCCAAGAACAGTATTCTCATATAAGCATAATGCCTGTTGTATTAAAAACAAGGTTAGTGAACTTGTGGCACAGATCAGTACCAAGGCATATCATTTGGTGGCCATTACAGAAACCCTGGTTGCAAGATGGAGATGACTGGGAATTAAATATCTAAGGGTATCAGGTAATACGGAAAGATAGGCAGGAAGGCAGAGGAGGTGGGGTAGCGCTCTTGATGAGGGATGAGATCAGGGCGATTGTGAGAGATGATATAAGATCTACAGAACAGAATGTTGAGTCCATCTGGGTAGAGATGAAGAATAGTAAAGGAAAAAAATCGCTGGTGGATGTTGTCTATAGGCCACCTAATAAAAATATTGCAGTGGCAGCGGCGATTAACCAAGAAATAACTGAGGCTTGTAAGAACGGAATGGCAGTTGTCATGGGGGATTTTAACTTCCACATAGATTGGGTGGATCAGGTTGGTCAAGAAAGTCTTGAGGAGGACTTCATAGAATGCATCCGTGATGGCTTTCTTGAGTAGTATGTTAGTGAACCTACAAGGCAAAATGCTATCTTAGATCTAGTCCTGTGCAATGAGACAGGTAAGATTAACGATCTTGTAGTCAGGGATCCTCTTGGAAAAAGTGATCATAGTATGATTGAATTTCACATTCATGGAGGATGAAATAGTTAGATCTAAAACTAGTGTCTTATGCTTGAACAAGGAAGACTACAAAGGGATGAGGGAGGAGTTGGCTAATGTGGATTGGGAGCACAGGCTATTTGGTAGAACAGTTGAGGAACAGTGGATTACTTTCAAAGAGATTTTTCACAGTGCTCAACAGTGCAGACCAATTGAATAACTACTTTGGTTCTGTCTTCACTAAGGAGGACATAAATAATCTTCCGGAAATAGTAGGGGACAGAGGTTCCAGTGAGATGGAGGAACTGAGGGAAATACATGTTAGTAGGGAAGTGGTGTTAGGTAAATTGAAGGGATTAAAGGCAGATAAATCCCCAGGGCCAGATGGTCTGCATCCCAGAGTGCTTAAGGAAGTAGCCCAAGAAATAGTGGATGCATTAGTGATAATTTTTCAAAACTCTTTAGATTCTGGACTAGTTCCTGAGGATTGGAGGGTGGCTAATGTAACCCCACTTTTTAAAAAAGGAGGGAGAGAGAAACCAGGAAATTATAGACATTAGCCTAACAACGGTGGTGGGGGAACTGCTAGAGTCAGTTATCAAAGATGTGATAACAGCACATTTGGAAAGCGGTGAAATCATCGGACAAAGTCAGCATGGATTTGTGATAGGAAAATCATGTCTGACGAATCTCATAGAATTTTTTGAGGATGTAACTAGTAGAGTGGATAGGGGAGAACCAGTGGATGTGGTATATTTGGATTTTCAAAAGGCTTTTGACAAGGTCCCACACAGGAGATTAGTGTGCAAACTTAAAGCACACGGTATTGGGGGTAAGGTATTGATGTGGATAGAGAATTGGTTGGCAGACAGGAAGCAAAGAGTGGGAATAAACGGGACCTTTTCAGAATGGCAGGCAGTGACTAGTGGGGTACCGCAAGGCTCAGTGCTGGGACCCCAGTTGTTTACAATATAGATTAATGACTTGGATGAGGGAATTAAATGCAGCATCTCCAAGTTTGCGGATGACACGAAGCTGGGCGGCAGTGTTAGCTGTGAGGAGGATGCTAAGAGGATGCAGGGTGACTTGGATAGGTTAGGTGAGTGGGCAAATTCATGGCAGATGCAATTTAATGTGGATAAATGTGAAGTTATCCACTTTGGTGGCAAAAACAGGAAAACAGATTATTATCTGAATGGTGGCCGATTAGGAAAAGGGGAGGTGCAACGAGACCTGGGTGTCATTATACACCAGTCATTGAAAGTGGGCATGCAGGTACAGCAGGCGGTGAAAAAGGCGAATGGTATGCTGGCATTTATAGCAAGAGGATTCGAGTACAAGAGCAGGGAGGTACTACTGCAGTTGTACAAGGCCTTGGTGAGACCACACCTGGAGTATTGTGTGCAGTTTTGGTCCCCTAATCTGAGGAAAGACATCCTTGCCATAGAGGGAGTACAAAGAAGGTTCACCAGATTGATTCCTGGGATGGCAGGACTTTCATATGAAGAAAGACTGGATGAACTGGGCTTATACTCGTTGGAATTTAGAAGATTGAGGGGGGATCTGATTGAAACGTATAAAATCCTAAAGGGATTGGACAGGCTAGATGCAGGAAGATTGTTCCCGATGTTGGGGGGGTCCAGAACGAGGGGTCACGGTTTGAGGTTAAAGGGGAAGCCTTTTAGGACCGAGATTAGGAAAAACTTCCTAAGAGTGGTGAATCTGTGGAATTCTCTGCCACAGGAAACAGTTGAGGCCAGTTCATTGGCTATATTTAAGAGGGAGTTAGATATGGCCCTTGTGGCTAAAGGGATCAGGGGGTATGGAGGGAAGGCTGGTGCAGGGTTCTGAGTTGGATGATCAGCCATGATCATACTGAATGGCGGTGCAGGCTTGAAGGGCCAAATGGCCTACTCCTGCACCTATTTTCTATGTTTCTAAAAGTATATTCCAGTCAAAAGTAAGGACAGTAAGTGTGGGGAGAGCCAGCCTTGGATAACTAAGGAAATAAAAGATAGTATCAAATTAAAAGCTCATGTGTACAAAGTCGCTAAGAGTAGTGGGAGACTGGAGGATTGGGAAAACTTTAAAAAGCAACAAAGAAAAACTAAACAAGAAATAAGGAAAGGGAAGATAGAGTATGAAAGTAAATTAGCATGAAATATAAAAACAGATAGCAAAAGTTTTTATAAATATATAAAGTGGAAGAGGGTGGCTAAAGTCAACGTAGGTCCCTTGGAAGACGAGAAGGAGAAATCGATATTGGGTGATAAGGAAATGGCTGAGGCATTGAACCACTATTCTGTGTCGGTCTTCACGGTGGAAGACACGTCTAATATGCCAAAGAAGGATGTTATGGACAAAATGGGAGGTGAGGACCTCAGTAAAATCTCTGTCACTAAAGAGATAGTGATGAGCAAGCTAGAGGGTGTGAAGGTAGATAAGTCCCCTGGTCCTGATGGAATGCATCCCAGGGTGCTGAAGGAATTGGTGGAGGTTATAATAGATGAGTTGGTAATCATTTACCAAAACTCTCTAGACTCTGGGGCAGGTCCCGGCGGATTGGACAACAGCAAGTGTCACGCCACTTTTTAAAAAAGGGTGTAGACAAAAGACTATAGGCCAGTTAGCTTAACGTCTGTAGCCGGGAAAATGCTTGAAGCTGTCACTAAAGAAGAAATAGCGGAACATTTAGAAAGGATGATTCCATTAGACAGATGCAGTTTAGATTCAGAAAGAGCAGGTCCTGTTTGACAAACTTACTGGAGTTCTTTGAGGACACAATGAGTGCAGTGGATAGAGGGGAACAGGTGGATGTCGTATACTTGGATTTCCAGAAGGCATTAAATAAGGTGTTGCACAAGAGACTTAAAAATAAGATAGGATGCATGGAGTCAGAGGAAGTGTATTGGCACGGATAGTAGATTGGTTAACCGACAGAAGGCAGAGAGTTGGTATAAATGGGTGTTTCTCTGGTTGGCAGTTGGTGGTGAGTGGGGTGCCACAGGGGTCGGTGCTGGGCCCGCAGCTGTTTACCATTTACATTGATGATCTGGAAGAGGGGACTGAGTGTAGTGTAGCAAAATTTGCTGATGACACTAAACTGAGTGGAAAAGCAAATTGTACAGAGGATGTGGAGAGTCTGCAGAGGAATATGGATAGCTTTAGTGAGTGGGCCAAGGTCTGGCAGATGGAATACAACGTTGGTAAATGCGAGATCATCCACTTTGTAAGGAATAATAGAAGAGCAGATTATTATTTAAATGCTGAAAGATTGCAGCATGCTGTTGTGCAGAGGGACTTGGGAGTGTTTGTTCATGAATCACAGAAAGTCGGCTTGCAGGTACAACAGGTTATTAAGAAGGCAAACGGAATGTTGGCCTTCATTGCTAGAGGGATTGAATTCAAGAGCAGGGAGGTCATGCTGCAACTATACAGGGTACTGGTGAGGCTGTACCTGGAGTACTGTGTGCAGTTCTGGTCTCCATACTTGAGGAAAGATATACTGGCTTTGGAGGCGGTGCAGAGGAGGTTCACCAGGTTGATTCCAGAGATGAAGGGGTTAACCTATGAGGAGAGATTGAGTCACCTGAGACTGTACTCTCTGGAGTTCAGAAGAATGAGAGGGGATCCTATAGAAACCTACAAAATTTTTAAAGGGATAGATAAGGTAGAAGTAGGAAAGTCGTTTCTATTGGTAGGTGAGACTAGAACTAGGGGACATTGCCTCAAGATTCAGGGGAGAAGATTTAGGATGGAGATGAGGAGAAACTGTTTTTCCCAGAGAGTGGTGAATCTGTGGAATTCTCTCGCCCAGGGAAGCAGCTGAGGCTTCTTCACTAAATACATTGAAGATACAGTTAGATTGATTTTTATGTAGTAGGGGAATTAAGGGTTATGGGGAAAAGGCAGGTAGATGAAGCTGAGTTTACAGACAGATCAGCCATGATCTTATTGAATGGCGGGGCAGGCTCGATGGGCCGGATGGCCTACTCCTGCTCCTATTTCTTATGTTCTTGTGGAAGCATCCTTCTTATGCAGATTGTAAGGACGGTACGTAATCACAGCCCCTTTTCCGGGAAAGGGGAGTGTAAAACTGGAGGGCATTGGTTTAAGATTTACAGGGACAGGTTTACTTGAGAGAGAAACTGGGGAATTATAGACCTGTTAGCCTAACGTTGGTGGTGGGGAAACTGCTAGAGTCAGTTATCAAAGATGTGATAACAGCACACGTGGAAAGCGGTGAAATCATCGGACAAAGTCAGCATGGATTTGTGAAAGGAAAATCATGTCTGACGAATCTCATAGAATTTTTTGAGGATGTAACTAGTAGAGTGGATAGGGGAGAACCAATGGATATGGTATATTTGGATTTTCAAAAGGCTTTTGACAAGGTCCCACACAGGAGATTAGTGTGCAAACTTAAAGCACATGGTATTGGGGGTAAGGTATTGATGTGGATAGAGAATTGGTTGGCAGACAGGAAGCAAAGAGTGGGAATAAACGGGACCTTTTCAGAATGGCAGGCAGTGACTAGTGGGGTACCGCAAGGCTCAGTGCTGGGACCCCAGTTGTTTACAATATATATTAATGACTTGGATGAGGGAATTAAATGCAGCATCTCCAAGTTTGCGGATGACACGAAGCTGGGTGGCAGTGTTAGCTGTGAGGAGGATGCTAAGAGGATGCAGAGTGACTTGGATAGGTTAGGTGAGTGGGCAAATTCATGGCAGATGCAATTTAATGTGGATAAATGTGAAGTTATCCACTTTGGTGGCAAAAATAGGAAAACAGATTATTATCTGAATGGTGGCCGATTAGGAAAAGGGGAGGTGCAACGAGACCTGGGTGTCATTATACACCAGTCATTGAAAGTGGGCATGCAGGTACGGCAGGCGGTGAAAAAGGCGAATGGTATGCTGGCATTTATAGCGAGAGGATTCGAGTACAGGAGCAGGGAGGTACTACTGCAGTTGTACAAGGCCTTGGTGAGACCACACCTGGAGTATTGTGTGCAGTTTTGGTCCCCTAATCTGAGGAAAGACATCCTTGCCATAGAGGGAGTACAAAGAAGGTTCACCAGATTGATTCCTGGGATGGCAGGACTTTCATATGAAGAAAGACTGGATGAACTGGGCTTGTACTCGTTGGAATTTAGAAGATTGAGGGGGGATCTGATTGAAACGTATAAAATCCTAAAGGGATTGGACAGGCTAGATGCAGAAAGATTGTTCCCGATGTTGGGGAAGTCCAGAACGAGGGGTCACAGTTTGAGGATAAAGGGGAAGCCTTTTAGGACCGAGATTAGGAAAAACTTCTTCACACAGAGAGTGGTGAATCTGTGGAATTCTCTGCCACAGGAAACAGTTGAGGCCAGTTCATTGGCTATATTTAAGAGGGAGTTAGATATGGCCCTTGTGGCTACGGGGATCAGGGGGTATGGAGGGAAGGCTGGGGCAGGGTTCTGAGTTGGATGATCAGCCATGATCATAATAAGTGGCGGTGCAGGCTCGAAGGGCCGAATGGCCTACTCCTGCACATATTTTCTATGTTTCTATGTTTCTATGGTAGGTATATATCCACCTCTGCCAGAGGAGGTGGTACAGGTGGGTACAAAGGATATTTGGACTGGTACATAGAAAGGAAAGGTTTCGAGGGATCTGAGGCAAACACACGCATTTGGGATTGACATAGATAGATACAGTAGGTGTCATGGTTGCCGTGGAGAAGTCGGGCCAAAAACCCCGTTTCTGTCCGTGACACTCGGCCACTGAAATGCACTGCCTCCATTTTATATTTCGTCTCTTACCGCGAGTCTGTGCCGATTTCCAGAGTAGTCGCACTCCCCCACTTACTCTCTGGCATTCTCATGAACGTGCCCTGATTCTCCTGCCACTCTCCCACACCAGGAGCAATCCACAGCAGCCTAACCTGCCGACCTACAAGGCTCTGCGATGTGGGGGGCACCGGAGCACCTGGGGAAAGCCACACGCTCACAGGCAGAACATGCAACTCCACACAGATGGTCAGGAGGGCCAGAATTGAAACTGGTCAGCTGAAGCTCTAAAGTACTGACAGAAATGGTTTGGTAAAAAGTACTCAGTCTTGCTTCCTGCACTCTCACCCCAAGGCCTAATAAGGGACTCTTCTAAAGCAGAGTGCTTGGAGCAATGGCATGACTTAATACCAAAACCGTACCACTGTCATGAGAACACAAGTCATTTCATTGTATACATTCAGGAGATCAGAGCATCTTGTGACTAGAAGCTGAACGAGGGCCAGGGTCACTGCAGGGCACTGTGTTTGCTTATTTGGCAATTACAACACACTCAGCTTCGACAAGTGAGCACACACAGCATCAGCAAGTCTGGGAGGGGTGGGAGGGGGGGAATATCAGAAAATAATTAACAGGCTTGTGCTTAAGCTAGTTTCAGGGCTAGGAGTCAAAGGGAAACCAGCAACGACAAGGCAAAATTCACCTTCAGAATTACACTTGCAAGCTGGTTACATTGACCTGAGCCAACTTCCTATTCATAAAGAGCAGGAAACTCCTTTAAATGTATCAAGAAACATCCCAGGAACTTTAGCACAGAAAGTATACACTCAAAGTGGGGATAGGAGCAGGAGGAAGCCACCTGGCCACTCAAGCCTGCTTCACCATTCAATAAGATCTCGGCCGGGGGTTCCCAACGTTTTTGTGCCGTAGACGCTAACCATTACTCGAGGGGTCCCTGTCTCCTCATCTTGGCTGGTCTGATTGTGACCTCCATATCCTGCCCAACCCCAATCACTTTTCACCTGCTTGCTTCTCAGGACTCTGTCTCTGCCGTAAAAACAACCAAAGAATGTTGTGAAAGAGTGTTGAGGCTGTCTGAGAGAAACAAAAATTTCAACACATTAAACAGGATACCTTTGTTACTATACAGTGACCGTACTTCTAGATTCTTCCACATCCTCTCCAATTTGAAGACTTCTCATTTAATATCTTTAGTTAATGTCTCTCTCTTTCTCCTTGGAACTCCAGTGGACACAAGCAATGCCTTGCCTGACCAACTTTTCCTCTTAAGGGAACACACTTATTCCAGATATCAGTCTAATCATGTCAGAGGGGAACTCAAATGTTGAGGTAGATGACTACACGGTTGGGTTTACTGGTTACTGTAAAATGCCCCTGGTGTATGTAGGTGGCAGGAGAACTGGGAGAGAACAGGATTGGTAGAAAATATGTCAAGTACCACCACAGACTTGATGGGCTGAAAGGTCTCCTTCGACATTGTAAAGAAGTACAAAAAAGCTTAGCCTAAGGAGTTGTGTTTTGTGATGAAGACAAGAGTTGTAAAATGGAAATTGTGCAGCTTAAGAGCAAAGCACTGAGGGGCAGTGCGGCAGGATGCGCTGAAGTTAAAACTGGTGAAGCACGCAAGGTAGGAACTGGACCACGGACCGCTGAAAGTTGTACAGACATTTCCTGTGTTACTCAAGATGCCTATTCCCAAGAACTGAACACAAGCTGTCTTATCCCTGAATCGGAAACAGTTTCTCAGTAACAGAAAACTAGTGGGCGACAGAAATAACAACAGACGTTCACCCGTTTGTAGTCAGCCGCCACAGACACAAATCATAGGAGAGCCAAGGTGGCAGCAGAGGCAACAAAATTCTACCAGGACATTTCTTTTTAATCAAGCCACAGTTTAAAGACTTGGATGTTTGCCTGCACTGGCATTTTCATCATAAGTTAGTTGATTTTGAACTTTGAAGGCTCTACGACAAATATGATCAAGAGACGACAGACAGGTTTGTTTTCACAGAGACATTGTTTGCTTACACATATCAACAGTTCAATGGGTGAACCTGTGTAAAGTAGAACTTCCGCAACTGAGAGAGCCCTTGTAATGGTGTTGGATGTTACTGGGATGGGATGAAGGGTTTGAAAAAACCAAGACATTGCTGGTCAGGGAACCTTTATATGCTTAGCTGGAATGTGGGGCCATAAAGACGGCAGAATTTTATATATAGGTGAGCTCCCTGTAATGGCAGTGAAGAAAAAAAAAATCAGTGTTAAGGAATTTGTAAAGTGCTACTCCAAAAATTCTGGGATACAGAATAAAAATTCACTCTTACAAAATGTATATGATATACCAACAAACCCTTCTTATTTTTTCTTAGCCTGCATTTCTTGATGCATGCACAGATGACACTGCTTTGCATGAGAGAAAGTATTTATTCAGACTGTTTTCTAAGAAAGCAACCCTCCTCAGAAATGTAAGGGTCATCTCTACACAGGCCTACAGAGATTGTTAAGTCTGAGGAAGGCCGGGAGGAAATAAACACATCAATAACTCTGTCAGTACAGGACGGGTGAGCTGAGTGTTTAACGTTGCTATAAAGAGGACTGGTTATAAACAGTCAGAACCTCAACCCACTTTGTCCCAAGGCTCCTGCTGTAGCACCTATAATACCTTACCCGAGCAGTGAAGAGTTTTGCTCCAAAGAGCGGCCACTTCCGGCCTACAGTCAGGTAGATGCGCACGCAGTCAGCTCCACTGCAGCCCCCCAGTAATATCCACTTGGTAGCCAGCCTGTCGCAGAGTCGCCTTGAGGAAACGAGATATTGTAGAGGAAATCAGTGAAGCTGGGGACGGATACAAACACACACACATCTCTCCATCAGTCCCATGAGGGATAGTCTCTCAAGGCTGATAATCCTGACTGGTATCTTGCAAGATGTCTTGGCCTCCACTCACTGGTAGAGTAGAACTGAGCTCCTGGCTTAGGAGTTCTGGAACCACTGGTCCAGAAACCCAAGCTCAAACCTCACCAAGTTAATTGGAGACTTTAAGTACAAGTAATAAAATAAAAAATAATCTGACTACAAAGTTGATAAATATTCATGTCTTACTTCTGGGTGACAATCTTGACCACAAATGCTGTCTGTGTGGAGTTTGCATGATTCCCCTGTTTCTGTGTAAGTTCTCTGCCCCACCACCAACTACCATCCCTCACTGCCCGAGGGCTCTGCTATCCTCTCATACCCTAAGACATGGAGGCTGATACGTTGACTGGTTATTGCAAATTGTGCCTAGTCTGTAGGTGAGTGATGGGAATGTGGCAAGAATAAAATGGGATTAGCGTAAGCAGGTGCTCAGTGATTAGCACAGGCATGGTGGGCTGAAGAACCATATAACTCTATTACCCCCCTCCCTGCCCCACCCCATGGGTAAACTGTCATTCTCCCTTTGGGAATAATGCACAATGACGGGCTGTCATGGTGAGGGTTGCCCAATCTGATTTTCTCCAACTCTTGGGTCATCAAGAACATTAGCAGCTTCTCCAGGGTGCCCAATCTTCAGCTGGTTGATGACTGATCAACACCTCAATGTTTTTCCTCTTTCACTCCACGTGCCTCAGCTGCCTCCAAAAACATCTCTCCATCGCAGTTTTAAAAGCTCCAAATGCTCCCTCTATTCGAGAACATTTAGCACCCCTGAACTGACCAGATTCTTGTTCCCACTCCTCCCCTCCACCACAGGAAACATATTAAAATACGTAACAATACCAATGAGGTTGTTATAGCCCGGGGTCGTTGGTGGGGAGCGGGAGTGGTCGTGGGGACAAGCTCCCACTACCGATTAAATACTTCAATGGCATGCGTTTCAAATAGCCTCTGACAACCGAGTCCAGCTCCTGGTCTTCACGTGAGGCTTAGCTACTAAGCCCAGTGGAACCATTTTTACTGAAGGGAGAAGGGGCAAAGGTGGGTTACTAGCACCAGTCACTTCAGGCAGATGGGGCATATCAGCATGGTTGACACTCATCTAGAAGGAAAACTCATCTCAAACCACCACTCATGGGGAAGGCTTTGGGAGTAAACGCCAAGGGAAAAATCTGGAGCTGGGGTCCCTAAGGCAGTCCTATGTGGAGTTCAACGCTGACTGGCAACCCACGACATCGCTGGTGCCAAGCTCTATCGGTCTCCAGCTGGAGGAAACTCGAAATGAGCAACACTACAGACCGTAAAATTGAAACAATGGGCCGTTGGCTTCCCCTCTAGCTGTTGCAGGAGTGATTAGTGAGGGAGAGGGCCTGTTGTGATGTCGAGGTGTTGGAATGAACCACTTTTTTGATATATAGCTCCTGGTCTTTGGGGGCTTGCTAATGGTTGCATGGTGGGTCGTGGTGGGGGGGTGGCTGATGCTCTTTACTGCAACAAGTGGGGGGAGGGTTTATGCTTTGCTGCTGCTTGCCCATGGGAGGGGTGATGGGGTGTTGGTTGTGGTTCTAACATTCTTTCTGTCATTCATTCTTTGGGGATTTTTTCCTCTCTGTTTTGTGGATGTCTGTGAAGAGTAAGTATTTCAGGTTGTATACTGTATACATTCTCTGACATTAAGTTGAGCCATTGAAATTAAAGTCAGCGAGCCATTTGTGTAGATAATGAGTGATCCATAAAAGGAAGAGGAAGAAGAGGGGAGACTTACTTGAGCTGCTCTGGGGTACAGGCTTGTCTGTAGTGCTTGGGGTAGAACTTCTCCAGAACCTGCTGCAGAAACTGTTGATTCTTGGACTGGGAGCTGCCTCCGGGACTGGAAGGGGCAGGGCGAGCAAGATCTCCATACTCCACCTGCAGGAACCAAACGCCACAGCACCCTGAGTGCTCACCACCTCGCGGATGCCCCCCCCCCCCCCCCCAGCACCAAACCAATAGAAAGCACTGCAGGAACACTCCTTCAACAGCACTTCCCAAAGACCAGACCTTGCAGAACGAAGTGACAGCGGGTACTTGGGAACTGTTGTACCTACACATTCCTCTAAGTGTCAAATCAGGAATGCGGCCCCGAACCCTGTTCCTAACCGGTAGAGAATATGCCTGCAGCCTAGGCTGCTGGAAATCCATCCTCCTGGTCTTCCAAATCAACACATTGGGAACAGTTCATTTTGGCCCAATTAAGCAGCTGCCCCGTTTAGCTGAAGTTTCATGGAAATAGTTAAAAAGGTATAAAAAAGACAAACTGAGTAACAAATTATGCTTCTAAATGAAATACAGAATATATTAGAACACTACCAATACTACTACATACTATAAAACTGTATTAGTTCCTAATAGTTGTCGATGGAGGGGTTCATCCGCATTGTGTTCTTTTGAGTGTAAATGAACAAAATTAGCGCAGACCCCTAGTGTAGATAATGGACTGCCTCCATACAATGTCCTTCAAATTTTTATTTTCATTGTAACATTCAAGATGACTGTCTATACCTTCAAATTCTTTGTAGTTCCTAACTTGTTGAAGTAGTGAAGTAGTTTCATTTTCACTCCCGGCTGTTTCTGGTATCTCCAACTCTGAATGCTTGAAACCACAGTGAACAAAATGGCTCTGAATTGCCTTACTGCTTATTTCCAGCTAACTACCAGTCACAAAGATCACTGCTTTTTGAACACAAAGACGCACAACCGGCGCTATTTAAAAACCGTTCGCTCTGAATGTGGTGTAGTGTCTAAAGGCCGCGTAAGTGCATGCAACTGATGCTAGTTAGAAACTGCTCGGCAACAGTCTCCTCTCCCAATTAATTGGCATAGTACCCCAAATAAAGGACTGTTCTTTGTTCTTTGAGCTGTCCCAAAAAGCAGCTTGCCTGATAAACCAATGGGCCAATTATCCAGAATCTGCTGCATTAATATATATTGCAATGAACTGAACACAATTTAACGTGTCCAATTGTGCTCCTTTAAACACAGACCTGAGAGCTGCTGTCTCCCAGTTTCATTGGTAACCCTCACTAACCTGTGCCATTAACGCAGCCACCTCCAACGCCAGGTCCTTACTGATAGGGAACCGGCTGTTCACCACCTCTTCATTAAGCTGGTAGGCCAGCAGCAACCTCTCTCGTTCCGTTTCGCCCTTTGCCTGAGCTCTGAAATACAATCTGTGCAGAGTGACGGGGTCAGTGTGCTCGGTACAACACATGGGCTGTGCAGATGGGCAACTCGAGGAGCACTGGGAGCAAAGCCAGCTCTGCTACTTATTTTTAGAAAGCAAAAGCATCCACACATGTGGATGTTTCTATCAAAATCAGCACATACACGCATCCTTCACTGCTCCCAAGGTGATGGTGCAGCCTGTGTGGGGAAGGCTCAGCCCGAGAGCTGTCAGCTCAACGTTTCTGTTCCTGCAACTACTTCCAAGCTGCCTTGGCTTATCGTGGGGCAGGGAAGGTACCAGTATTCTCAAGTAGAGAGTACTTATTGCAGGATCGGGAAGGTACCGGTATTCTCAAGTAGCAGATATTTGTGTCCTGGTGGTGGTGGTTAGTGAGTTGTTGGAGTACACCCTGTGGATGCTTCACACTGAAGCCACGTCACCTTGGTGGTGGTGAAAGGGGCACAGGTAAGCAGGCTGCTCTGTGCTGGATGTGTCGAGTTTTACAGAGCTGCTGGAGCTCTGCTCTTCCGGGCAGGTGGATTGTCAGTGGTGGGAAGCCTCAGACACCACAGGACATCAGGTTTCTGATTTGTTCTTGGATTTTTCTTAAAATTCAGGTGGCACGTCATCACCAAAGATTCTCAGCACCCAGGACATGCCCTTGTCTTGTTACTACCACCAGGGAGGAGTACAGGAGCCCGATTCAGGAACAGTCTCTTCCCCTCCGCAATCAAATTGTTGAATTGCCCGTGAACACAACCTCATTATTCCTTTATTTTACATTATTTATATATTTCTGTCATGAACAGAGCAAGCACAAAAAGAGAAATAATGTCATGAAAAGGCAATGTAACTTCATTGGACATGTGATAAGGAAAGAGGAGTTAGAATGCACGGTAATTATGGGAAAGATTGAAGGGAAGAAAGCAAGAGGAAGACAAAGACAAATGATGATGGAGACAGCAGCCAGGGAACTGGAAGTGAATACCAATGAATTGATCCACTTGACCCGAAACAGGAGTGTGTGGGCCATGGCAGTCAAAGCTCAAACTGGGCACGGCACCTGATGATGATGATGATGATGATGATGATGATATATTTCTGTAATTTATAGTAATCTTATGTCCGTAGGATTCTGCTATGGAAAAACAACAAACTCCACAACCTTGGTCTTTAATCCTGCTTTTAATTTCAAGCTCCCTCATAGACCATGATAAAAGTGGGGGTACACTGATGCACTGGCAGTGGTTTGCACCTGAAATTAAAGGGGTCTGGTGTCACTGGGTATCAACAACAGATTTTGTTCTCAGTAAGACATCAAAAAAAAAAGTTTTTTTCAATATAACAATTTGGGGGTTTCATGGTCAGCCTTAGTCTGAATGGCTTTTTATTTAAAACTCTAGATTAAAAATTACTTAAATTAAAGCTGCCCTGTTACCGTGGAAAAATGAAATCTATGTCTCAAAATCAAAGACCTATGCCTGATTACTAGACTGGCTGGTCAATAAGGTGTTTGGGCAGCATCTGCTGGGTGTTAATGGTGAGGTGTGTGTCATTTAGAGAAATAGCAAAGACCCAGTGGCATGAGCTGGGGTGTCTCGCACACTGTGATCAGTGACAGGGAACGCGCAGGCTGGTGAACACAGCGACCTTCCTCCAGCACCGACAGGGGTTTGTGCCTATGTCTCTGTACGGCCACCAGGGGGCGGGCTGAGCACACGAAAATGGGAATCACTCCGGGTTGTATGGTGGGGTCCCAGTGGGACTGGCAACATCTACACGACTGATTTTCATTCACACAGCGTGGGGAAAAGCATATTCTTGTTGAGGCAAGAGTTTCCAGTATTGTGGTCTTACCGGCTCTTGTACATCAGTCTCACTATCCTGTTGCTCTCGTATTTCCCAGGGTGAAGTTCCTTCAGGGCCTGTTCCCACTTCGAAATGACATCACAAATCTTCAAAAAAAAGGACAAGTGCTGGTAGCAGTGACACTGGACATTACAGGATGGACTGTCATTACAGGACAGGACAGGCACTGGAAATTACAGGATGGACTGTCATTACAGAACAGGACAGGCACTGGAAATTAGAGAATGTGCAGTCATTACAGGACAGGGCAGGCACTGGACATTACAGGATGGACTGTCATTACAGGACAGGACAGGCACTGGAAATTACAGGATGGACTGTCATTACAGAACAGGACAGGCACAGGACATTACAGGATGGACTGTCATTACAGAACAGGACAAGCACAGGACATTACAGGATGGACTGTCATTACAGGACAGGACAGGCACTGGAAATTAGAGAATGTGCAGTCATTACAGGACAGGGCAGGCACTGGACATTACAGGATGAACTGTCATTACAGGAAAGGACAGGCACTGGAAATTAGAGAATGTGCAGTCATTACAGGACAGGGCAGGCACTGGACATTACAGGATGGACTGTCATTACGGAACAGGACAAGCACAGGACATTACAGGATGGACTGTCATTACAGGACAGGACAGGCACTGGAAATTAGAGAATGTGCAGTCATTACAGGACAGGGCAGGCACTGGACATTACAGGATGGACTGTCATTACAGGAAAGGACAGGCACTGGAAATTAGAGAATGTGCAGTCATTACAGGACAGGGCAGGCACTGGACATTACAGGATGGACTGTCATTACAGGAAAGGACAGGGACTGGAAATTACAGGATGGACTATCATTACAGGACAGGACAGGAAATTACAGGATGGACTGTCATTACAGTTCAGGACAGGAAATTACAGGATGGACTGTCATTACAGGACAGGACAGGCACTGGACAATGTCCATGTATTACAGTACTTCGACCTTCAGAGTAAAAGACAGCTCAGCCAAGAACCGCAAATTAATACATCAAATTTTATTCTAGCAGTGAGTGGCACACCAGAGAGTTATATTGATAGGTATATCAGGCTGTTGCATTGTGGGGTAGAGGCGCGCCAGAGTGTCACAGTGAGGGGTAGAAAGTATATCAGAGTGCTACTGTGAGCATGGTCAAATTTATCAAATTGAAGTCATTGTAGTGAGTTTGTGGTACATTTCTGAGGTTTCTGGAAGGTACGCGGGATATACCTGCTGGTGGATTTTGAGCCACATCATTGCTGTGTTTGTGTATAGAGTGTGCGTCTGCGTATGGGTATGGAGTGAGTGCGTCTGCGTATGGGTATGGAGTGAGTGCGTCTGTGTTTGTGTATAGAGTGTGCGTCTGCGTATGGGTATGGAGTGAGTGCGTCTGCGTATGGGTATGGAGTGAGTGCGTCTGTGTTTGTGTATAGAGTGTGCGTCTGCGTATGGGTATGGAGTGAGTGCGTCTGCGTATGGGTATGGAGTGAGTGCGTCTGTGTTTGTGTATAGAGTGTGCGTCTGCGTATGGGTATGGAGTGAGTGTGTCTGTGTTTGGGTATGGAGTGTGTGTGTCTGCGTATGGGTATGGAGTGAGTGTGTCTGTGTTTGGGTATGGAGTGTGTGCGTCTGCGTATGGGTATGGAGTGAGTGTGTCTGTGTTTGGGTATGGAGTGAGTGCGTCTGCGTATGGGTATGGAGTGAGTGTGTCTGTGTTTGGGTATGGAGTGTGTGTGTCTGCGTATGGGTATGGAGTGAGTGTGTCTGTGTTTGGGTATGGAGTGTGTGCGTCTGCGTATGGGTATGGAGTGAGTGTGTCTGTGTTTGGGTATGGAGTGTGTGTGTGTGTTTGGGTATCAAAGTTGCTGGTGAACGCAGCAGGCCAGGCAGCATCTCTAGGAAGAGGTGCAGTCGACGTTTCGGGCCGGAACCCTTCGTCAGGACTGTTCGTCGACTGATCGTTTCCACGGATGCTGCCTGACCTGCTGAGTTCCTCCAGCGCGTTGTGAGTGTTGCTTTGACCCCAGCATCTGCAGAGTATTTTGTGTTTACCTTCACTGTGCCTTGTAGACAGTGCTCCAGATCCTTTCCAGAGGGGTCATCTGTGAAGAGCGCAAATCCCGACTGCGATGCTTTCCGCATTCCTATCTCCTGGTTCAACGTGTTCAGGAATTCCTCCACAGTGGTGGAACCGTCAAACCCCACGACCTGGATGGAAGACAGCGGGTGAGGAGGGGAGGCTATGGTTTGAACTCCCCCACCATGCGTACAGGCACACACCACCTCAACACTGGGAGCACATCTGGGGAGTACGTCACCCCAACATCGAGACCCCACAAAGCAGCTGACAGCTCGGGATGAACCAGCCGCTGAGGCACTCTCAAGGCGAACAGTGCGTCCACTTTCTCATCGGCAATCTTGTCCTAACTTCCAAAAGAAAACTCAAGCCTCTCAAATGGAACCAGGTTACCCATTGAAGTCCTCAGACCTAATTCTAACCTTGACTGAACTGCCCAACATCAAAGGTCTGCAGTACACTGTAATTTACTCCTTCAGAGACAGTCAGAATCTGACTGAAGTAGAGTCTCAGCCATTTTCCTCCTTTCCTTTAACCCGCTCATTTTCTCTGTGCAAGGGCTTTGTGACTGAATGGCACAGACACGGGCTGCCTTGTCTATTGAAAATGATACCAGTCCCAAAGTAATGACATGAGGCTGTAGGGGCAAGTGAAACTTCAATCCTCCCACTCCCCAAGGTACGAGCAACGTCTCTGACAATGAGCTGGCTGCTTTGCTACGGGAGGCGGCACAGAGGCACTGTAGTACAGGTGCTGCCTCTCACCTTCAGAGACCCGGTCCCATCCTGTCAGCCTGGAGTCTGCACATTGTCAATAGCCCCTGGTTTACAGGCCAGTCGTAGAAACTTGGTGGTGGTGGGGTGGGGGGTTGATGGGACTGTGGAGTGGACCAAGTGGGATTAGTGTAGGACTAATGGGTGGTTGATGGTCAGTACAGACTCAATGGGCTGAAGGGCCTATTTCTATGCTTTATATGACTCTTCAGTGCAATGCATTTGTTATTACAGGATTCACTCTCTAATTCTGTTATTTTATTTGTTAATAGCTCATTAAGTGTATCACATTATCAGCAGTATTTATGCTAAGTACTGCTTGTTACACTTCAGCAAAAACGTTCTGATATCTTTGCAAACGTTGACTTATTAAGGGGGTTCAGGAATGAAGCAGGGGAGCTGCTGACGAGTGACTGTCACACCTCATTGGAGCTGCATGCACCCACCACTACTAACCTGGTAAGTTCCATTCATGAAGTGGACAGGGATACTGAATGGCAGAGAGTGGTGATAAGGGTTTCGAAGGAGGATCGATATTGTCTCCATCCGCGATGGCTTGGCCTCACGGTCCCCATTCTGCAGTGTACGTTCCAATGACCTCTGGCAGTAGATGGAGTATTTGCCAATCTCTGTCCTGAGGAGGAAAGGGAGAGAGACCAGTGCCAAGAGATTACTGCGTGGAGCTCTGTCCAGATGTCTCCTCCAATAACTGCAGTTACCAAATGATCCCAAGGTATTCCTTCAACAGCACGGTATCTCCTCCTTGAAAGAGGTAGATCAGAATGGGATGAAGGTGGTGGCTAACACCCAATACCTCTCTTGGAATAGGGCTCAGATCCTCCCCAGATCAAGGGGTGACTGTCCCATCTCTTTGTCACCAACCTTTTGCATCCCAGTGAGGGTTTAAGAGCTTCAATGCAATCCCCAACCAAAATGGGTTCAAAATACCAGCCTCGATTTGAGCACAGTTCAGATTACCCCTCCCAACAAACTGGAGGTTGTATTTTTTGGAGGCCCAGAAAAGGGCAGAGTAGTGACTGGCTTTGGATAGGGCAGCACCCCTTCTGTGTCCAACTGAATGCACGTGGATCAGGGCAGAACGGTCTTAATTATTCACTTCTGACATGTGGACGTTACTAGCAAGACCAGACTTGGTTACTTAACTCCCGGAGACTTGGGAAGGTCATGATAAACCTTTGTCTTGCAAGGCTTTAAGGAATATACGCAGCCCAGAAACAGGCCATTGCTCCCGCACCACTTGATAAAACTGAGCAGCAGTTGGTTAGGCTTCTTCATTAGGGCAATTAAAGACAACCGTGATGCTGAGGTGTGGATAGTCATAGGGTGCCTGGATTACCACCCCAGTAGCAGAACTGCTGCAGGACTGAGTTGTGTGTAATGCACTGGTGCTTTCAATGAAGGAACACTAGTGATAGACCCGAGTTGGTGTCCTTGTTGAATGTGTGGAACGCTGAGGTGAATTCCAAACTAAGCCTGGAAGCCAGTGGTCTTGGTCAAGTTGCTGAGAAATGCAAGGTACACTTCGAAAGAAAATAGGAAGAGCAGGCCATTCAGCCCCTCGAGCCTGTCCTATGCTGACCTCAACTCTTCTTCTGCATCAGTTCCCCAAATCCCTCAATTCCTTCATCTTTCAAATAATTTTCTATCTCCACCTTAAATGTATCTACTGAGCTGCAACCTTGGGGCTGAGAATTCCAGAGCTTCACTATCGGAGAGGCAGCAATACCCCATTCTGTAGGGACGGCAGGACACAGGCATTGGAAAAGACCTTGCACATCCTTTCCTCCCTCACCGCCAGACAGTGGCAGACAACCTGTGGGAGAACAACACTTCAAAGGTATACCACGATGTTAGAAACAGCCAACTCCACAGCACTGGGAAGTGGCCCTTGCATTTGTATCCCATCCTGCAGCTTTGCTCCCATGTTCGGAGGTCTCCTACCTGGGGTCCGCGTTGCGCTGGAGGTGAAGCTTGAGATACCACAGGAAGTGATGCTGGGGTAGGAAAAGAGCGACACACAGCGCCAGGAGCTGCCAGCACTGGACAGGGAGCAAGAAGCCATAATCATAGAGAGTCCATTGAATACTGGGCAAAAGCTACAACCTATACTGAGGCTCAGCTCAATGACATAAATTCAACAAAAAATAGCTAATAGATATCAGGGATCTCTGAGTGATGAGTGAATTCAATAATAGTGAAGATTCCCAGAATGTATGAAGTATTTTCCCACCATGTTATCTTCAATCTCATCTCACAAATGTTGACTACTGTACTGAAACGCCCAGTGAAACTCCATCCTTCAGTAGGGAAACTTTAACGCCAGATGCGGCAGCATAAAGCCAGCTCAGGTAGCAATCTGTGAGGTGTAGGTGAGCCTCGGCTTGCCGCGAGCGTGGTTACCTGTATGAGGGAGAAGTTGTGTGACTGCCTGTTGCTGGTCTGCTTGATGAAGTGACAGAAGATTTCGTTCTGTAGCTCGGTGTGCGTCAGGCAAACCTGCAGTGCGCTCTGAGCCAGCGACACGTGGTAGTCAATTGAAGGCGCTTCCACCAGCACGTTGATGAACAACTGGCATGACTGGGGAAAGAGTACAAGTGAGGTGAGGGACATCGAGCACCACAACTGACCGGGAACAGAGACGTGGGAGAACACGTCTGATCAAAGAACAACAACTCAACCACACTGGCATAAGCAACCGCGGCCGGGCGAGGCTGACGAACCCGAGCTGGGTGCGTGAGTCACGCAGTTGACAACATTTGGATTGAGTGCCAACTGTGTATCAGACACAGACAGCCATGCCAGGCGTACGCAGGGTTTATGAAACAGAGGCAACTCACGTTCATAACCATCACCCCTGCTTATCTTGGACACTTTGATGGTATGAAAAGCTTCCATCTGCCCCTGTCAACTCAGTAGAAAAGCTCAGTTAGGTATGTGATCGTGGGTTGTGAGATGGGGTAGGTTGCTAGCGTGGCAGGGCTAGAGGCGTGGAATGTCACTCAAAAGCGCCACATCTTTTTTGGCTGCCCCAGAGCTTCAGGACAGTGCAGGGTCAAATTTGAGAAATATACAAGCTGGCAGCTGGGAAGTTGTTCAATTAACTTGCATTACAGATACAATAGCCAAAGAGCACGAACCTCCAGAATCATGGGAAGTTTCTGTCCCAGTTATCAGACTCCTGAATGGAGTCTCGTACACCAAGAGATGAACTTTTGATCTATCTTGCTGCGGCTTCTGCACTTTGTCTGTCTGGACTGAACTTTCGTTGTAACTGTTCTATTTTATTCTGCTTTTTATAAGGATTTTTTATGATCTTGATAAGATTGTGTTTGGTATAATCTGTTGGGATGGCATGCAAAACAGAAGTTTTTCTACTGTATCTCGATACATTCAGCAGGAGGAGGAGGGAGGAGAAGATGGCAGTGTGACGCAGCGCGCGCGGCCGTTCTGAATGATATCGTATGTGTAACTAGGGGCCGTGCACAATCCGGATTTGATAGGGGACAGCCGTGAAGCGCAGAGGAACATCTGGAGCAACTTCTGAAATGCCTGCTTTGCTTCCGCTGCTACTGTGTGATCGAGAGTCTCTGGAGACGAAGTCCCCAAATCCTCAGCTTTGCGTATTGCCTGTTGTGGGGGCCGGGGTCGAAGTGCTCGGCAGAGATGGTGCTCGGTGTCAAATAGGTGGTCGGAGGCTCGGAGTTTTTCAGAGAGGCTCGGAGTTTTTCAGACAGACTCGGAGTCGAACTGTGGTCGGATGCTTCCGGGATGCTGCATCGGCAAGTTGGCGGCGCTGGAGGTTTACCGTCTGCGTGAGATAATGGGACTTTCGAGAGACTTTGAGACTTTTACTGTGCCATGGTCTGTTTTTATTAAATTATGGTATTGCTTTGCACTGTTGTAACTACATGTTATAATTATGTGGTTTTTGTTAGTTTTTAAGTTGGTTTGTCATGTGTTTTTCGTGATATCATTCTAGAAAAACATTGTATCATTTCTTAATGCATGCATTACTAAATGACAATAAAAGGGGACTGTGTGTCCTCATAATCATAATAATAGAACAAACCAGGTCTCTCTCTGCATCTCTTCCCTCCAACCTATCAGAAAGATCCCAGAGAAAGGGAGGAGAGTGGAGAATCACAGACAAGAGCTACACACAGAAGGTACTGGAGGAACTCAGCAGACCAGGCTGCCTCTATGGGAAAAGGTACAGTCGACGTTTCGGGCCGAGAGTGGAGAATCGAAGGGTTCACTGACTGGATGAAGTGATAGACGGGGCTCGGGACTGCCCAGGAGGCCAAGCTGGGTAGGCAGCTGTTCGACGGGAGGAGGTTAAGGACACAGGAGGGATATAGCCACAAAGACATTTGAAACTGGAGGTGATGGGGTTCTGAGGCCAACACAACTCAACAAGGAAAAGCTTGGAAGGGCATGTGAGGCAGTCACACTACACATACTGTTCAACAAAAAAAAAAAGAGTATTTTGAGTGAGAAAGCTTTAGTGCTTTGCATCCTGTTAATGCCCCACGCCAATAAGAGCTAACAGAGAGTACCGAGCTTTTACCTTGAAGAGTTTCAGTGCTTCTGTCTGCAGAGCGTTGGAGGGGAGGGTGGTAAGGGCATTGAGGATGCTGTCTTTACTGCAGCACAGGACTGGGTGCTTCCAGATGGGCGAGTCTGCAGGAAACAAAGCGAGAGGCAGCTGTCACGTGGTCCCTGCATTCTGAAAGCACGCGGCTGCTCAGGGTCTACAGCATTCCGGGAGAGTCCAGGTTCATCGTGGGGGGCTGGGGTTCTCTTTGCTTCACCAAGCTGCTGTCCAAAGGGTACTGTGTGGTTATCACCCAATATTGGCACCAAGGCTCTTCCCACCCACCCCACCCCTACTCTGGACAGTGCCCAGACCTGGAAGGTTTGCCACCGTCTGGGGCCCCTCCTGCACTAACTGCTCAAGTATAATTCCTGCTAAGACCAACAGGTCAACCTGTTGGATAGGGCTGGCCCCCCTGACTGCCAATTGTTGCGATGGAGACGGATGCTGGAGGAATAGAAGAGCCAGAGTGAATTCCAGATGATGTGAAACGATCCACTCCACTTCCGCTGAAAAGCACAATATTGGAGAAACAGGCCGTTCGGCCCTATGGCCACTGATGTTATTTATCTCAGCACATCTTCCCTTCCATTTCGAGTTCATCTGCATACTCAACAGGCCCACAAATTCATCTCCAGCGTTTAATGAGCGTGAAGGAAATGGGATCTCGGTGGGTTTAAAGGGAGAGTGGGAAACGGGGTCTCTGTAGGTTTAAAGGGAGAGTGGGAAACGGGGTCTCTGTGGGTTTAGAGGGAGAGTGGGAAACAGGGTCCGGGTGAGTTTAAAGGGAGAGTGGGAAACGGGGTCTCTGTGGGTTTAACGGGAGAGTGGGAAACAGGGTCCCGGTGAGTTTAAAGGGAGAGTGGGAAACGGGGTCCCGGTGCGTTTAAAGAGAGAGTGGGAAACGGGGTCTCTGTGGGTTTAAAGGGACAGTGGGAAACGGGGTCTCGGCAAGTTTAAAGGGAGAATGTGAAACGGGATCCCGGCGGGTTTAAAGGGAGAGAGGGAAACGGGGTCTCGGCAAGTTTAAAGGAAGAGTGGGAAACGGGTTCTCTGTGGGTTTAAAGGGAGAGTGGGAAACGGGGTCTCGGTGGGTTTAAAGGGAGAGTGGGAAACGGGGTCTCGGTGGGTTTAAAGGGAGAGTGGGAAACGGGGTCTCGGTGGGTTTAAAGGGAGAGTGGGAAACGGGGTCCTGGTGAGTTTAAAGGGAGAGTGGGAAACGGGATCACTGTGAGTTTAACGGGAGAGTGGGAAACGGGGTCTCTGTGGGTTTAAAGGGAGAGTGGGAAACAGGGTCTCGGTGAGTTTAAAGGGAGAGTGGGAAACGGGGTCTCGGTGAGTTTAAAGGGAGAGTGAGGAACGGTGTCTCGGTGGGTTTAAAGGGAGAGTGTGAAACGGTGTCTCGGTGGGTTTAAAGGGAGAGTGGGAAACGGTGTCTCGGTGGGTTTAAAGGGAGAGTGGGAAACGGTGTCTCGGTGAGTTTAAAGGGACAGTGGGAAACGGTGTCTCGGTGAGTTTAAAGGGACAGTGGGAAACGGTGTCTCGGTGGGTTTAAAGGGAGAGTGGGAAACGGTGTCTCGGTGGGTTTAAAGGGAGAGTGGGAAACGGTGTCATTTTTTTTTACTACAAAATTCTTTATTACAAATGTCGTTGCTATACAATATTTACAAAACCAGTGACTAACATATTTACTACACTACAAACAGACAATGCATGTTAAACCAATATATTGCCATCCTCATCAATGATGGCATTTACACCCCGCGGAGCCCAACGGTCCCGGAACATCTCGACGGTCGCCGTGGACTGTGCGTATTCCTTTTCAATGTTCACTCGGGCTCGAACATACCCCCTAAACATAGCCAGGCAGTCCACCCGGGGAGAACCTCCTGCCACCCTTTTCCAGGAGCCACGGATGGCAATTTTCGCCAGCCCCAGGAGCAAGTTGACAAGGACATCCTCATCCCTCTGTGCCCCCCTCCTTACTGGATGACCATATATGAATAGGGTGGGACTGAAATGCAACCAGAAGGCGAGAAGCAGCCCACGCAAATACGCGAAAAGGGGCTGCAGCCTCACACACTCCACGTACATATGGTACACGGTCTCCTCCAGCCCGCAGAAGTGACACGCGGCTGGGAGATCCGTGTACAAACTAAAGAACTTATTGCAGGGCACCGCTTTATGCAGCACCCTCCAGCCGAGATCCCCAAGGTGCATGGGAAGGACTCCCTTGTAGAGGGACTTCCACTGGGGACCCCCCTCACCTCCAGGTGGAAAGACCGACCGCCATGGCGTGTCGGGACGGTGGACAAATGCTAGGAAGTGGAGGGTGTGGAGCAGCAGCCCATAAAGGTACCTCCTGCCTGCATCCCTGAATGGGATTGTGGGTGTTGATGAAAGACGGCTCAAGTTGTGTGGATTCGTCTCTCGGGTAAGGCTGCGGGGCCTGGGCCCGACGAGCAGCTCAGCCCGAGTCGTTCCACACCCCTGAGCCGCACTGACATCCGTTGAGACAGGGCAAGGGTCGGCCAGGACCCCGCCCTCCGCCAGAGGAGGGGATTCCCGGCCTGAGGAAACCATGTTCCAGAATCTCAGTAGGTCCTGATAGAAGCCGGGCAGCCTCTGCAAAGCAGCACGGCTAACGCCCGCCGGTGGTAGCTGCATATCTTCGGCAAGACAGCAGCCCCTCCGGAGGAAGAAAGTCGCCAACACGTGCCACCTGGGAGGGTGCTCGGCGTACAGGAATCTCTGCAGCGTCCTGAGGCGGAGAGCTGCCAGTCGCGTGCGTACACACACCAGCGACTGTCCGCCCTCTCCTTCTGGGAGACTCAGAACCGCTGCAGAGACCCAGTGCTTCCTGTTTCCCCAGAAGAAGTCCACTAGCTTCCTCTGCATTCTTGCGACAAAAGGGGCGGGGGGGCCAAGGTGACCATCCGGTACCACAACATGGAGGCCACCAGCTGGTTTATGACCACCACCCTGCCTCGATAGGAAAGCACCCTGAGAAGGCCTGACCAGCGCCCTAGCCGGGCCATGACCTTTGTCTCCAGGTCCTGCCAGTTCGCCAGCCAGGTCTCCCCAGAAGGACTCAGGTAGACTTCCAGATAGAGAAGACGTCTGGTGCTCCACTCAAAAGCTCTCATCTCCTCCGGCAGGGAGTCCACCTGCCACTGGCCTACTAAGAGTCAGGAACATTTCGCCCAGTTGATCCTGGCGGAGGATGCCGCCGAGAAAACATCTTGGCACTCGCGCATCCTCCGCAGGTCACAGGGGTCTGTCATCATGAGGAGTACGTCATCGGCGTAGGCCGAGAGGACGACCCCCATGTCCGGTTCGCGCAGAACCAGACCTGTCAGCCTTCGCCGAAGAAGGCTGAGGAATGGCTCGACACAGATCGCATACAGTTGACCGGACATGGGGCACCCCTGACGCACTCCTCTTCGGAAGTGGATAGGTCCTGTCAATGATCCATTAATCTTAACTAGGCACTCTGCGGCAGAGTACAGGAGCCGAACTCGGGCCACAAAGTGTGGTCCGAGCCCAAAAGCCTGCAGGGTGCCCACCAGGAAACTGTGGTCCACCCGGTCAAAAGCCTTCTCCTGGTCAAGAGAAAGAAACGCTGCCGGGGTCCCAGTCTCCTGGAGTAGGTGGATCAGGTCCCGTACTAGGTGGACATTGTCCTGGATGGAGCGGCCCGGGACTGTATAAGATTGGTCAGGATGGACCACCTGTCCAATTACCGAACCCAGACGGTTGGCTATTGCCCGGGCGAAGATCTTGTAGTCCACGCACAAGAGGGAGACCGGCCGCCAGTTCTTTAGCAGGCGGAGGTCTCCCTTCTTGGGCAGTAGGACCACAACAGCTCTCCGCCATGAGAGGGGCATTTCTCTGGTGGCTAGGCTCTCCCCTAGGACAAGGCTGTAATCATCCCCCAGGACATCCCAAAAAGCCTGATAAAACTCAACACTCAGTCCATCCAAACCAGGGGACTTGCCCCTCTGGAGTTGCCAAAGGGCAGTGGACAGCTCCTCCCGAGTCAGGGGGGCATCCAGACGAACTGCGTCCTCTGGGCTGACCTTCGGCAAATCCTCCCAGACCTCATTACACGCCTCCGCATTTGACGGATCAGGCGAGAATAAGGACCGATAGAATGAACGGACCTCGTTGTTAATTCCATCAGGGTCCGTGATGGAGGAGCCATCGGCAGCCAGCAGCTCCACTAGCTGCTTTTGAACTCCCCGCCACCTTTCCAACGAGTAGAAGAAGGGTGAGCCACGGTCCAAATCCTGCAGCATTTGGATCCGTGACCTCACGTACGCACCTCGGGACTGCTGGAGCTGCAGGTTCCTTAGTGCGTCCTTCTTCTCCTGGTATTCCTGCCACAGCTGCTGGTCTCCAGCGGTCGGACCGAGGCGGGACTCCAGGTCAAGCAACGCTCTCTCAAGCCGCTCAACCTCAGAGCTCCGCCTCTTTGTCGACCCCCTAGTGTACTCCCGACATAAAAACCGGATGTGGGCTTTGCCCACATCCCACCATAGCCGTAGGGAGCAGAACTCACTCCGCCTCTCCTTCCAGGAGACCCAGAAAGCTCGGAACGAATCCCGGAATCGGCTGTCCTCCAGCAGCCGGTTGTTAAAATGCCAATACCCGGATCCCACCCGAGGGTGTAGTGGAATAAATTCCATCCACACAAGGTGATGATCCGAGCACGACACCGGCCGCATGAAGGACACCGACACGCGGGCGACGTAGGCCCGAGAGATGGTGGGTTTAACGAGAGAGTGTGAAACGGTGTCTCGGTGAGTTTAAAGGGAGGGTGGGAAACGGTGTCCCGGTGAGTTTAAAGGGAGTGTGTGAAACGGTATCTCGGTGGGTTTAACGGGAGAGTGTGAAACGGAGTCTCGGTGGGTTTAATGAGAGAGTGGGAAACGGTGTCTCGGTGGGTTTAATGGGAGAGTGGGAAACGAGGTCTCGGTGAGTTTAAAGGGAGAGTGGGAAACGTTGTCTCGGTGGGTTTAACGGGAGAGTGGGAAACGGGGTCACTATGAGTTTAAAGGGAGAGTGGGAAACGGTGTCTCGGAGAGTTTAACGGGAGAGTGGGAAACGGGGTCACTATGAGTTTAAAGGGAGAGTGTGAAACGGTATCTCGGTGGGTTTAACGGGAGAGTGTGAAACGGAGTCTCGGTGGGTTTAACGAGAGAGTGGGAAACGGGGTCACTATGAGTTTAAAGGGAGAGTGGGAAACGGTGTCTCGGTGGGTTTAAAGGGAGAGTGTGAAACGGTGTCTCGGTGGGTTTAAAGGGAGAGTGGGAAATGAGGTCTCGGTGAATTTAACGGGAGAGTGGGAAACGGTGCCTCGGTGGGTTTAACGGGAGAGTGGGAAACGGGGTCTCTGTGGGTTTAAAGGGAGAGTGGGAAACGGTGTCTCGGTGAGTTTAAAGGTAGAGTGGGAAACGGGGTCTCAATGAGTTTAAAGGGAGAGTGGGAAACGGGGTCTCGGTGGGTTTAAAGGGAGAGTGGGAAATGAGGTCTCGGTGAGTTTAAAGGGAGAGTGGGAAACGGTGTCTCGGTGGGTTTAACGGGAGAGTGGGAAACGGGGTCTCTGTGGGTTTCAAGGGAGAGTGGGAAACGGTGTCTCGGTGAGTTTAAAGGGAGAGTGGGAAACGGTGTCCCGGTGAGTTTAAAGGGAGAGTGTGAAACGGTGTCTCGGTGGGTGTAACGGGAGAGTGGGAAACGGTATCTCGGTGGGTTTAACGGGAGAGTGGGAAACGGGTTCTCGGTGAGTTTAAAGGGAGAGTGGATAACGGGGTCTCAGCGAGTTTAAAGGGAGAGTGGGAAATGAGGTCTCGGTGAGTTTAAAGGGAGAGTGGGAAGCGGTGTCTTGATGGGTTTAACGGGAGAGTGGGAAACGGTGTCTCGGTGGGTTTAATGGGAGAGTGGGAAACGGGGTCCCGGTGGGCTTAACGGGAGAGTGGGAAATGGTGTCTCGGTGGGTTTAACGGGACAGTGGGAAACGGGGTCTCTGTGGGTTTAACGGGAGAGTGTGAAACGGTGTCTCGGTGGGTTTAACGGGAGAGTGGGAAACGGGGTCTCTGTGGGTTTAAAGGTAGAGTGGGAAATGGGGTCTCAGTGAGTTTAAGGGGAGAGTGGGAAACGGGGTCTCAATGAGTTCAAAGGGAGAGTGGGAAACGGGGTCTCTGAGTTTAAAGGGAGAGTGGGAAACCGGGTCTCTGTGGGTTTAAAGGGAGAGTGGGAAACGGTGTCTCGGTGAGTTTAAAGGGAGAGTGGGAAACGGGGTCTCTGTGGATTCAAAGGGAGAGTGGGAAACGGGGTCTCTGTGGATTCAAAGGGAGAGTGGGAAACGGGGTCTCAATGAGTTTAAAGGGAGAGTGGGAAACGGGGTCTCTGAGTTTAAAGGGGGAGTGGGAAACGGTGTCTCGGTGGGTGTAACGGGAGAGTGGGAAACGGTGTCTAAGTGGGTTTAACCGGAGAGTGGGAAACGGGTTCTCGGAGAGTTTAAAGGGAGGGTGGATAACGGGGTCTCAGCGAGTTTAAAGGGAGAGTGGGAAATGAGGTCTCGGTGAGTTTAAAGGGAGAGTGGGAAACGTTGTCTTGGTGGGTTTAACGGGAGAGTGGGAAACGGGGTCACTATGAGTTTAAAGGGAGAGTGGGAAACGGTGTGCCGGTGAGTTTAACGGGAGAGTGGCAAACGGTGTGTCGGTGGGTTTAAAGGGAGAGTGTGAAACGGTGTCTCGGTGGGCTTAAAGGGAGAGTGGGAAATGAGGTCTCGGTGAGTTTAAAGGGAGAGTGGGAAACGGTGTCTCGGTGGGTTTAACGGGAGAGTGGGAAACGGAGTCTCTGTGGGTTTAAAGGGAGAGTGGGAAACGGTGTCTCGGTGAGTTTAAAGGGGGAGTGGGAAACGGTGTCTCGGTGGATTTAAAGGGGGAGTGGGAAACGGTGTCTCGGTGGGTTTAACGGGAGAGTGGGAAACGGAGTCTCTGTGGGTTTAAAGGGAGAGCGGGAAACGGTGTCTCGGTGAGTTTAAAGGGGGAGTGGGAAACGGTGTCTCGGTGGGTTTAAAGGGGGAGTGGGAAACGGTGTCTCGGTGGGTTTAAAGGGCGAGTGGGAAACGGTGTCTCGGTGGGTTTAACGGGAGATTGGGAAACGGGGTCTCTGTGGGTTTAAAGGGAGAGTGGGAAACGGTGTCTCGGTGAGTTTAAAGGGAGTGTGGGAAACGGTGTCCCGGTGAGTTTAAAGGGAGAGTGTGAAACCGTGTCTCGGTGGGTGTAACGGGAGAGTGGGAAACGGTGTCTCAGTGGGTTTAACGGGAGAGTGGGAAACGGGTTCTCGGTGAGTTTAAAGGGAGGGTGGATAACGGGGTCTTAGCGAGTTTAAAGGGAGAGTGGGAAATGAGGTCTCGGTGAGCTCAAAGGGAGAGTGGGAAGCGGTGTCTTGATGGGTTTAACGGGAGAGTGGGAAATGGTGTTTCGGTGGATTTGACGGGACAGTGGGAAACGGGGTCTCTGTGGGTTTAAAGGGAGAGTGGGAAACGGTGTCTCGGTGAGTTTAAAGGGAGAGTGTGAAACGGTGTCTCGGTGGGTTTAAAGGGAGAGTGTGAAACGGTGTCTCGGTGGGTTTAAAGGGAGAGTGTGAAACGGTGTCTCGGTGGGTTTAAAGGGAGAGTGTGAAACGGTGTCTCGGTGGGTTTAACGGGAGAGTGTGAAACGGTGTCTCGGTGGGTTTAACGGGAGAGTGGGAAACGGTGTCTCGGTGGGTTTAACGGGAGAGTGGGAAACGGGGTCTCGGTGAGTTTAAAGGGAGAGTGGGAAACGTTGTCTCGGTGGGTTTAACGGGAGAGTGGGAAACGGGGTCACTATGAGTTTAAAGGGAGAGTGGGAAACGGTGTCTCGGTGAGTTTAACGGGAGAGTGGGAAACGGGGTCACTATGAGTTTAAAGGGAGAGTGGGAAATGAGGTCTCGGTGAGTTTAAAGGTAGAGTGGGAAACGGGGTCTCAGTGAGTTTAAGGGGAGAGTGGGAAACAGCGTCTCAATGAGTTCAAAGGGAGAGTGGGAAACGGTGTTTCGGTGAGTTTAAAGGGGGAGTGGGAAACGGTGTCTCGGTGGGTGTAACGGGAGAGTGGGAAACGGTGTCTCAGTGGGTTTAACGGGAGAGTGGGAAACGGTGTCTCGGTGGGTTTAAAGGGAGAATGGGAAACAGGGTACCGGTGGGTTTAACGGGAGAGTGGGAAATGGTGTCTCGGTGGGTTTAACGGGAGAGTGGGAAACGTTGTCTCGGTCGGTTTAATGGGAGAGTGGGAAACGGGGTCTCGGTGAGTTTAAAGGGAGAGTGGGAAACGTTGTCTCGGTGGGTTTAACGGGAGAGTGGGAAACGGGGTCACTATGAGTTTAAAGGGAGAGTGGGAAACGGTGTGCCGGTGAGTTTAACGGGAGAGTGGGAAACGGTGTCTCGGTAGGTTTAAAGGGAGAGTGTGAAACGGTGTCTCGGTGGGCTTAAAGGGAGAGTGGCAAATGAGGTCTCGGTGAGTTAAAAGGGAGAGTGGGAAACGGTGTCTCGGTGGGTTTAACGGGAGAGTGGGAAACGGGGTCTCTGTGGGTTTAAAGGGAGAGAGGGAAACGGTGTCTCGGTGGGTGTAATGGGAGAGAGGGAAACGGTGTCTCAGTGCGTTTAACGGGAGAGTGGGAAACGGTGTCTCGGTGGGTTTAATGGGAGAGTGGGAAACGGGGTCTCGGTGAGTTTAAAGGGAGAGTGGGAAACGGGGTCACTATGAGTTTAAAGGTAGAGTGGGAAACGGGGTCTCGGTGAGTTTAAAGGGAGAGTGGGAAACGGGGTCTCGGTGGGTTTAAAGGGAGAGTGGGAAAGGAGGTCTTGGTGAGTTTAAAGGGAGAGTGGGAAACGGTGTCTCGGTGGGTTTAACGGGAGAGTGGGAAACGGTGTCTCGGTGAGTTTAAAGGGAGAGTGGGAAACGGTGTCCCGGTGAGTTTAAAGGGACAGTGTGAAACGGTGTCTCGGTGGGTGTAACGGGAGAGTGGGAAACGGTATCTCGGTTGGTTTAACGGGAGAGTGGGAAACGGGTTCTCGGTGAGTTATAACGGGGTCTCAGCGAGTTTAAAGGGAGAGTGGGAAATGAGGTCTCGGTGAGTTTAAAGGGAGAGTGGGAAGCGGTGTCTTGATGGGTTGAACGGGAGAGTGGGAAACGGTGTCCCGGTGAGTTTAAAGGGAGAGTGGGAAACGGGGTCCCGGTGGGTTTAAAGGGAGAGTGGGAAACGGGGTCACTATGAGTTTAAAGGGAGAGTGGGAGACGGTGTCTCGGTGGGTTTAAAGGGAGAGTGTGAAACGGTGTCTCGGTGGGTTTAAAGGGAGAGTGGGAAGTGAGGTCTCGGTGAGTTTAATGGGAGAGTGGGAAACGGTGTCTCGGTGCGTTTAACGGGAGAGTGGGAAACGGGGTCTCGGTGAGTTTAAGGGGAGAGTGGGAAACGGGGTCTCAATGAGTTTAAAGGGAGAGTGGGAAACGGGGTCTCTGAGTTTAAAGGGGGAGTGGGAAACGGTGTCTCGGTGGGTGTAACGGGAGAGTGGGAAACGGTGTCTCGGTGGGTTTAACGGGAGAGTGGGAAACGGGTTCTCGGTGAGTTTAAAGGGAGGGTGGATAACGGGGTCTCAGCGAGTTTAAAGGGAGAGTGGGAAATGAGGTCTCGGTGAGTTTAAAGGGAGAGTGGGAAACGTTGTCTCGGTGGGTTTAACGGGAGAATGGGAAACGGTGTCTCGGTGGGTTTAATGGGAGAGTGGGAAATGGGGTCTCGGTGAGTTTAAAGGGAGAGTGGGAAACGTTGTCTTGGTGGGTTTAACGGGAGAGTGGGAAACGGGGTCACTATGAGTTTAAAGGGAGAGTGGGAAACGGTGTGCCGGTGAGTTTAACGGGAGAGTGGGAAACGGGGTCACTATGAGTTTAAAGGGAGAGTGGGAAACGGTGTGCTGGTGAGTTTAACGGGAGAGTGGCAAACGGTGTCTCGGTGGGTTTAAAGGGAGAGTGTGAAACGGTGTCTCGGTGGGCTTAAAGGGAGAGTGGGAAATGAGGTCTCGGTGGGCTTAAAGGGAGAGTGGGAAATGAGGTCTCGGTGAGTTTAAAGGGAGAGTGGGAAACGGGGTCTCTGTGAGTTTAAAGGGAGGGTGGATAACGGGGTCTCAGCGAGTTTAAAGGGAGAGTGGGAAATGAGGTCTCGGTGAGCTCAAAGGGAGAGTGGGAAGCGGTGTCTTGATGGGTTTAACGGGAGAGTGGGAAATGGTGTTTCGGTGGGTTTGACGGGACAGTGGGAAACGCGGTCTCGGTGAGTTTAAAGGGAGAGTGTGAAACGGTGTCTCGGTGGGTTTAAAGGGAGAGTGTGAAACGGTGTCTCGGTGGGTTTAAAGGGAGAGTGTGAAACGGTGTCTCGGTGGGTTTAACGGGAGAGTGTGAAACGGTGTCTCGGTGGGTTTAACGGGAGAGTGTGAAACGGTGTCTCGGTGGGTTTAATGGGAGAGTGGGAAACGGGGTCTCGGTGGGTTTAAAGGGAGAGTGGGAAAGGAGGTCTTGGTGAGTTTAAAGGGAGAGTGGGAAACGGGGTCTCAATGAGTTTAAAGGGAGAGTGGGAAACGGGGTCTCGGTGGGTTTAAAGGCAGAGTGGGAAATGAGGTCTCGGTGAGTTTAACGGGAGAGTGGGAAACGGTGTCTCGGTGGGTTTAACCGGAGAGTGCAAAACGGGGTCTTTGTGGGTTTAAAGGGAGAGTGGGAAACGGTGTCTCGGTGAGTTTAAAGGTAGAGTGGGAAACGGGATCTCGGGGAGTTTAAAGGGAGAGTGGGAAACGGTGTCTCGGTGGGTTTAACGGGAGAGTGGGAAACGGTGTCTCGGTGAGTTTAAAGGGAGAGTGGGAAACGCTGTCCCGGTGAGTTTAAAGGGAGAGTGTGAAACGGTGTCTCGGTGGGTGTAACGGGAGAGTGGGAAACGGTATTTCGGTGCGTTCAACGGGAGAGTGGGAAACGGGTTCTCGGTGAGTTTAAAGTGAGGGTGGATAACTGGGTCTCAGCGAGTTTAAAGGGAGAGTGTGAAACGGTGTCTCGGTGGGTTTAACGGGAGAGTGGGAAACGGGGTCTCTGTGAGTTTAAAGGGAGAGTGGGAAACGGAGTCACTATGAGTTTAAAGGGAGAGTGGGAAACGGTGTGCCGGTGAGTTTAACGGGAGAGTGGGAAACGGTGTCTCGGTGGGTTTAAAGGGAGAGTGTGAAACGGTGTCTCGGTGAGTTTAAAGGTAGAGTGGGAAACGGGGTCTAGGTGAGTTTAAGGGGAGAGTGGGAAACGGTGTCTCGGTGAGTTTAAAGGGAGAGTGGGAAACGGTGTCTCGATGGGTTTAAAGGGAGAGTGTGAAACGGTGTCTCGGTGGGTTTAAAGGGAGAGTGTGAAACGGTGTCTCGGTGAGTTTAAAGGGAGAGTGGGAAACGGTGTCTCGGTGAGTTTAAAGGGAGTGTGGGAAACGGTGTCCGGGTGAGTTTAAATGGAGAGTGTGAAACCGTGTCTCGGTGGGTGTAACGTGAGAGTGGGAAACGGTGTCTCAGTGGGTTTAACGGGAGAGTGGGAAACGGGTTCTAGGTGAGTTTAAAGGGAGGGTGGATAACGGGGTCTCAGCGAGTTTAAAGGGAGAGTGGGAAATGAGGTCTCGGTGAGCTCAAAGGGAGAGTGGGAAGCGGTGTCTTGATGGGTTTAACGGGAGAGTGGGAAATGGTGTTTCGGTGGGTTTGACGGGACAGTGGGAAATGCGGTCTCTATGGGTTTAAAGGGAGAGTGGGAAACGGTGTCTCGGTGAGTTTAAAGGGAGAGTGTGAAACGGTGTCTCGGTGGGTTTAAAGGGAGAGTGTGAAACGGAGTCTCGGTGGGTTTAAGGGGAGAGTGTGAAACGGTGTCTCGGTGGGTTTAAAGGGAGAGTGTGAAACGGTGTCTCGGTGGGTTTAACGGGAGAGTGTGAAACGGTGTCTCGGTGGGTTTAACGGGAGAGTGGGAAACGGTGTCTCGGTGGGTTTAATGGGAGAGTGGGAAACGGGGTCTCGGTGAGTTTAAAGGGAGAGTGGGAAACGTTGTCTCGGTGGGTTTAACGGGAGAGTGGGAAACGGGGTCACTGTGAGTTTAAAGGGAGAGTGGGAAACGGTGTCTCGGTGAGTTTAACGGGAGAGTGGGAAACGGGGTCACTATGAGTTTAAAGAGAGAGTGGGAAACTGTGTCTCGGTGGGTTTAAAGGGAGAGTGTGAAACGGTGTCTCGGTGGGTTTAAAGGGAGAGTGGGAAATGAGGTCTCGGTGAGTTTAACGGGAGAGTGGGAAACGGTGTCTCGGTGGGTTTAACGGGAGAGTGGGAAACGGGGTCTCTGTGGGTTTAAAGGGAGAGTGGGAAACGGTGTCCCGGTGAGTTTAAAGGGAGAGTGGGAAACGGGGTCTCGGTGAGTTTAAAGGGAGAGTGGGAAACGGGGTCTCAATGAGTTTAAAGGGAGAGTGGGAAACGGGGTCTCGGTGGGTTTAAAGGCAGAGTGGGAAATGAGGTCTCGGTGAGTTTAACGGGAGAGTGGGAAACGGTGTCTCGGTGGGTTTAACGGGAGAGTGGGAAACGGTGTCTCGGTGAGTTTAAAGGGAGAGTGGGAAACGCTGTCCCGGTGAGTTTAAAGGGAGAGTGTGAAACGGTGTCTCGGTGGGTGTAACGGGAGAGTGGGAAACGGTATCTCGGTGGGTTCAACGGGAGAGTGGGAAACGGGTTCTCGGTGAGTTTAAAGGGAGGGTGGATAACGGGGTCTCAGCGAGTTTAAAGGGAGAGTGTGAAACGGTGTCTCGGTGGGTTTAACGGGAGAGTGGGAAACGGGGTCTCTGTGAGTTTAAAGGGAGAGTGGGAAACGGGGTCACTATGAGTTGAAAGGGAGAGTGGGAAACGGTGTGCCGGTGACTTTAACGGGAGAGTGGGAAACGGTGTCTCGGTGGGTTTAAAGGGAGAGTGTGAAACGGTGTCTCGGTGGGTTTAAAGGGAGAGTGTGAAACGGTGTCTCGGTGAGTTTAACGGGAGAGTGGGAAACGGTGTCTCGGTGAGTTTAAAGGGAGTGTGGGAAACGGTGTCCGGGTGAGTTTAAAGGGAGAGTGTGAAACCGTGTCTCGGTGGGTGTAACGTGAGAGTGGGAAACGGTGTCTCAGTGGGTTTAACGGGAGAGTGGGAAATGAGGTCTCGGTGAGCTCAAAGGGAGAGTGGGAAGCGGTGTCTTGATGGGTTTAACGGGAGAGTGGGAAATGGTGTTTCGGTGGGTTTGACGGGACAGTGGGAAACGCGGTCTCTGTGGGTTTAAAGGGAGAGTGGGAAACGGTGTCTCGGTGAGTTTAAAGGGAGAGTGTGAAACGGTGTCTCGGTGGGTTTAAAGGGAGAGTGTGAAACGGTGTCTCGGTGGGTTTAAAGGGAGAGTGTGAAACGGTGTCTCGGTGGGTTTAAAGGGAGAGTGTGAAACGGTGTCTCGGTGGGTTTAACGGGAGAGTGTGAAACGGTGTCTCGGTGGGTTTAACGGGAGAGTGGGAAACGGTGTCTCGGTGGGTTTAATGGGAGAGTGGGAAACGGGGTCTCGGTGAGTTTAAAGGGAGAGTGGGAAACGTTGTCTCGGTGGGTTTAACGGGAGAGTGGGAAACGGCTCACTATGAGTTTAAAGGGAGAGTGGGAAACGGTGTCTCGGTGAGTTTAACGGGAGAGTGGGAAACGGGGTTACTATGAGTTTAAAGGGAGAGTGGGAAACGGTGTCTCGGTGGGTTTAAAGGGAGAGTGTGAAACGGTGTCTCGGTGGGTTTAAAGGGAGAGTGGGAAATGAGGTCTCGGTGAGTTTAACGGGAGAGTGGGAAACGGTGTCTCGGTGGGTTTAACGGGAGAGTGGGAAACGGGGTCTCTGTGGGTTTAAAGGGAGAGTGGGAAACGGTGTCTCGGTGAGTTTAAAGGGAGAGTGGGAAACGGGGTCTCGGTGAGTTTAAAGGGAGAGTGGGAAACGGGGTCTCAATGAGTTTAAAGGGAGAGTGGGAAACGGCGTCTCGGTGGGTTTAAAGGCAGAGTGGGAAATGAGGTCTCGGTGAGTTTAACGGGAGAGTGGGAAACGGTGTCTCGGTGGGTTTAACCGGAGAGTGCGAAACGGGGTCTTTGTGGGTTTAAAGGGAGAGTGGGAAACGGTGTCTCGGTGAGTTTAAAGGTAGAGTGGGAAACGGGATCTCGGTGAGTTTAAAGGGAGAGTGGGAAACGGTGTCTCGGTGGGTTTAACGGGAGAGTGGGAAACGGTGTCTCGGTGGGTTTAATGGGAGAGTGGGAAACGGGGTCTCGGTGAGTTTAAAGGGAGAGTGGGAAACGTTGTCTCGGTGGGTTTAACGGGAGAGTGGGAAACGGGGTCACGATGACTTTAAAGGGAGAGTGGGAAACGGTGTTTCGGTGAGTTTAACGGGAGAGTGGGAAACGGGGTCACTATGAGTTTAAAGGGAGAGTGGGAAACGGTGTCTCGGTGGGTTTAAAGGGAGAGTGTGAAACGGTGTCTCGGTGGGTTTAAAGGGAGAGTGGGAAATGAGGTCTCGGTGAGTTTAACGGGAGAGTGGGAAACGGTGTCTCGGTGGGTTTAACGGGAGAGTGGGAAACGGGGTCTCTGTGGGTTTAAAGGGAGAGTGGGAAACGGTGTCTCGGTGAGTTTAAAGGGAGAGTGGGAAACGGGGTCTCGGTGAGTTTAAAGGGAGAGTGGGAAACGGGGTCTCAATGAGTTTAAAGGGAGAGTGGGAAATGAGGTCTCGGTGAGTTTAACGGGAGAGTGGGAAACGGTGTCTCGGTGGGTTTAACCGGAGAGTGCAAAACGGGGTCTTTGTGGGTTTAAAGGGAGAGTGGGAAACGGTGTCTCGGTGAGTTTAAAGGTAGAGTGGGAAACGGGATCTCGGGGAGTTTAAAGGGAGAGTGGGAAACGGTGTCTCGGTGGGTTTAACGGGAGAGTGGGAAACGGTGTCTCGGTGAGTTTAAAGGGAGAGTGGGAAACGCTGTCCCGGTGAGTTTAAAGGGAGAGTGTGAAACGGTGTCTCGGTGGGTGTAACGGGAGAGTGGGAAACGGTATCTCGGTGGGTTCAACGGGAGAGTGGGAAACGGGTTCTCGGTGAGTTTAAAGGGAGGGTGGATAACGGGGTCTCAGCGAGTTTAAAGGCAGAGTGTGAAACGGTGTCTCGGTGGGTTTAACGGGAGAGTGTGAAACGGTGTCTCGGTGAGTTTAAAGGTAGAGTGGGAAACGGGATCTCGGTGAGTTTAAGGGGAGAGTGGGAAACGGTGTCTCGGTGAGTTTAAAGGGAGAGTGGGAAACGGTGTCTCGATGGGTTTAAAGGGAGAGTGTGAAACGGTGTCTCGGTGGGTTTAAAGGGAGAGTGTGAAACGGTGTCTCGGTGAGTTTAAAGGGAGAGTGGGAAACGGTGTCTCGGTGAGTTTAAAGGGAGTGTGGGAAACGGTGTCCGGGTGAGTTTAAAGGGAGAGTGTGAAACCGTGTCTCGGTGGGTGTAACGTGAGAGTGGGAAACGGTGTCTCAGTGGGTTTAACGGGAGAGTGGGAAACTGGTTCTCGGTGAGTTTAAAGGGAGGGTGGATAACGGGGTCTCAGCGAGTTTAAAGGGAGAGTGGGAAATGAGGTCTCGGTGAGCTCAAAGGGAGAGTGGGAAGCGGTGTCTTGATGGGTTTAACGGGAGAGTGGGAAATGGTGTTTCGGTGGGTTTGACGGGACAGTGGGAAACGCGGTCTCTGTGGGTTTAAAGGGAGAGTGGGAAACGGTGTCTCGGTGAGTTTAAAGGGAGAGTGTGAAACGGTGTCTCGGTGGGTTTAAAGGGAGAGTGTGAAACGGTGTCTCGGTGGGTTTAAAGGGGGAGTGTGAAACGGTGTCTCGGTGGGTTTAAAGGGAGAGTGTGAAACGGTGTCTCGGTGGGTTTAAAGGGAGAGTGTGAAACGGTGTCTCGGTGGGTTTAACGGGAGAGTGGGAAACGGTGTCTCGGTGGGTTTAAGGGGAGAGTGGGAAACGGTGTCTCGGTGGGTTTAATGGGAGAGTGGGAAACGGGGTCTCGGTGAGTTTAAAGGGAGAGTGGGAAACATTGTCTCGGTGGGTTTAACGGGAGAGTGGGAAACGGGGTCACTATGAGTTTAAAGGGAGAGTGGGAAACGGTGTCTCGGTGAGTTTAACGGGAGAGTGGGAAACGGGGTCACTATGAGTTTAAAGGGAGAGTGGGAAACGGTGTCTCGGTGGGTTTAAAGGGAGAGTGTGAAACGGTGTCTCGGTGGGTTTAAAGGGAGAGTGGGAAATGAGGTCTCGGTGAGTTTAACGGGAGAGTGGGAAACGGTGTCTCGGTGGGTTTAACGGGAGAGTGGGAAACGGGTTCTCGGTGAGTTTAAAGGGAGGGTGGATAACGGGGTCTCAGCGAGTTTAAAGGGAGAGTGTGAAACGGTGTCTCGGTGGGTTTAACGGGAGAGTGGGAAACAGGGTCTCTGTGAGTTTAAAGGGAGAGTGGGAAACGGGGTCACTATGAGTTTAAAGGGAGAGTGGGAAACGGTGTGCCGGTGAGTTTAACGGGAGAGTGGGAAACGGTGTCTCGGTGGGTTTAAAGGGAGAGTGTGAAACGGTGTCTCGGTGAGTTTAAAGGTAGAGTGGGAAACGGGGTCTCGGTGAGTTTAAGGGGAGAGTGGGAAACGGTGTCTCGGTGAGTTTAAAGGTAGAGTGGGAAACGGGGTCTCGGTGAGTTTAAAGGGAGAGTGGGAAACGGTGTCTCGATGGGTTTAAAGGGAGAGTGTGAAACGGTGTCTCGGTGGGTTTAAAGGGAGAGTGTGAAACGGTGTCTCGGTGAGTTTAAAGGGAGAGTGTGAAACGGTGTCTCGGTGGGTTTAATGGGAGAGTGTGAAACGGTGTCTCGGTGGGTTTAACGGGAGTGTGGGAAACGGTGTCTCGGTGGGTTTAATGGGAGAGTGGGAAACGGTGTCTCGGTGAGTTTAACGGGAGAGTGGGAAACGGGGTCACTATGAGTTTAAAGGGAGAGTGGGAAACGGTGTCTCGGTGTGTTTAAAGGGAGAGTGTGAAACGGTGTCTCGGTGGGTTTAAAGGGAGAGTGGGAAATGAGGTCTCGGTGAGTTTAACGGGAGAGTGGGAAACGGTGTCTCGGTGGGTTTAACGGGAGAGTGGGAAACGGGGTCTCTGTGGGTTTAAAGGGAGAGTGGGAAACGGTGTCTCGGTGAGTTTAAAGGTAGAGTGGGAAACGGGGTCTCGGTGAGTTTAAAGGGAGAGTGGGAAACGGGGTCTCAATGAGTTTAAAGGGAGAGTGGGAAACGGGGTCTCGGTGGGTTTAAAGGGAGAGTGGGAAATGAGGTCTCGGTGAGTTTAACGGGAGAGTGGGAAACGGGGTCTCGGTGAGTTTAAAGGGAGTGTGGGAAACGGTGTCCCGGTGAGTTTAAAGGGAGAGTGGGAAACGGTGTCCCGGTGAGTTTAAAGGGAGTGTGTGAAACGGTGTCTCGGTGGGTGAAACGGGAGAGTGGGAAACGGTATCTCGGTGGGTTTCACGGGAGAGTGGGAAATGGTGTTTCGGTGGGTTTGACGGGACAGTGGGAAACGGGGTCTCTGTGGGTTTAAAGGGAGAGTGGGAAACGGTGTCTCGGTGAGTTTAAAGGTAGAGTGGGAAACGGGGTCTCGGTGAGTTTAAGGGGAGAGTGGGAAACGGGGTCTCAGCGAGCTTAAAGGGAGAGTGGGAAATGAGGTCTCGGTGAGCTCAAAGGGAGAGTGGGAAGCGGTGTCTTGGGTTTAACGGGAGAGTGGGAAATGGTGTTTCGGTGGGTTTGACGGGACAGTGGGAAACGGGGTCTCTGTGGGTTTAAAGGGAGAGTGGGAAACAGTGTCTCGGTGAGTTTAAAGGTAGAGTGGGAAACGGGGGTCTCGGTGAGTTTAAGGGGAGAGTGGGAAACGGGGTCTCAATGAGTTTAAAGGGAGAGTGGGAAACGGGGTCTCGGTGGGTTTAAAGGGAGAGTGGGAAAGGAGGTCTCGGTGAGTTTAAAGGGAGAGTGCGAAACGGTGTCTCGGTGGGTTTAAAGGGAGAGTGGGAAACGGGGTCACTATGAGTTCAAAGGGAGAGTGGGAAACGGTGTCTCGGTGGGTTTAACGGGAGAGTGGGAAACGGGGTCTCTGTGGGTTTAAAGGGAGAGTGGGAAACGGTGTCTCGGTGAGTTTAAAGGTAGAGTGGGAAACGGGGTCTCGGTGAGTTTAAAGGGAGAGTGGGAAACGGGGTCTCAATGAGTTTAAAGGGAGAGTGGGAAACGGGGTCTCGGTGGGTTTAAAGGGAGAGTGGGAAATGAGGTCTCGGTGAGTTTAACGGGAGAGTGGGAAACGGGGTCTCGGTGAGTTTAAAGGGAGTGTGGGAAACGGTGTCCCGGTGAGTTTAAAGGGAGAGTGGGAAACGGGTGTCCCGGTGAGTTTAAAGGGAGTGTGTGAAACGGTGTCTCGGTGGGTGAAACGGGAGAGTGGGAAACGGTATCTCGGTGGGTTTCACGGGAGAGTGGGAAATGGTGTTTCGGTGGGTTTGACGGGACAGTGGGAAACGGGGTCTCTGTGGGTTTAAAGGGAGAGTGGGAAACGGTGTCTCGGTGAGTTTAAAGGTAGAGTGGGAAACGGGGTCTCGGTGAGTTTAAGGGGAGAGTGGGAAACGGGGTCTCAGCGAGCTTAAAGGGAGAGTGGGAAATGAGGTCTCGGTGAGCTCAAAGGGAGAGTGGGAAGCGGTGTCTTGGGTTTAACGGGAGAGTGGGAAATGGTGTTTCGGTGGGTTTGACGGGACAGTGGGAAACGGGGTCTCTGTGGGTTTAAAGGGAGAGTGGGAAACAGTGTCTCGGTGAGTTTAAAGGTAGAGTGGGAAACGGGGTCTCGGTGAGTTTAAGGGGAGAGTGGGAAACGGGGTCTCAATGAGTTTAAAGGGAGAGTGGGAAACGGGGTCTCGGTGGGTTTAAAGGGAGAGTGGGAAAGGAGGTCTCGGTGAGTTTAAAGGGAGAGTGCGAAACGGTGTCTCGGTGGGTTTAAAGGGAGAGTGGGAAACGGGGTCACTATGAGTTCAAAGGGAGAGTGGGAAACGGTGTCTCGGTGGGTTTAACGGGAGAGTGGGAAACGGGGTCATTATGAGTTTAAAGGGAGAGGGGGAAACGGTGTCTCGGTGAGTTTAACGGGAGAGTGGGAAACGGGGTCAATTTGAGTTTAAAGGGAGAGTGGGAAACGGTGTACCGGTGAGTTTAAAGGGAGAGTGTGAAACGGTGTCTCGGTGGGTGTAACGGGAGAGTGGGAAACGGTATCTCGGTGAGTTTAACGGGAGAGTGGGAAACGGGGTCAATTTGAGTTTAAAGGGAGAGTGGGAAACGGTGTACCGGTGAGTTTAAAGGGAGAGTGTGAAACGGTGTCTCGGTGGGTGTAACGGGAGAGTGGGAAACGGTATCTCGGTGGGTTTAACGGGAGAGTGGGAAACGGGTTCTCGGTGAGTTTAAAGGGAGGGTGGATAACGGGGTCTCAGCGAGTTTAAAGGGAGAGTGGGAAATGAGGTCTCGGTGAGTTTAAAGGGAGAGTGGGAAGCGGTGTCTTGATGGGTTTAACGGGAGAGTGGGAAACGGTGTCTCGGTGGGTTTAAAGGGAGAGTGGGAAACGGGGGTCCCGGTGGGTTTAACGGGAGAGTGGGAAACGGTGTCTCGGTGGGTTTAACGGGACAGTGGGAAACGGTGTCTCGGTGGGTTTAAAGGGAGAGTGGGAAACGGGGTCCCGGTGGGTTTAACGGGAGAGTGGGAAACGGTGTCTCGGTGGGTTTAAAGGGAGAGTGTGAAACGGTGTCTCGGTGAGTTTAAAGGTAGAGTGGGAAACGGGGTCTCGGTGAGTTTAAGGGGAGAGTGGGAAACGCTGTCTCGGTGAGTTTAAAGGGAGAGTGGGAAACGGTGTCTCGATGGGTTTAAAGGGAGAGTGTGAAACGGTGTCTCGGTGGGTTTAAAGGGAGAGTGTGAAACGGTGTTTCGGTGAGTTTAAAGGGAGAGTGTGAAACGGTGTCTCGGTGGGTTTAAAGGGAGAGAGGGAAATGAGGTCTCGGTGAGTTTAACGGGAGAGTGGGAAACGGTGTCTCGGTGGGTTTAACGGGAGAGTGGGAAACGGGGTCTCTGTGGGTTTAAAGGGAGAGTGGGAAACGGTGTCTCGGTGAGTTTAAAGTAGAGTGGGAAACGGGGTCTCGGTGAGTTTAAAGGGAGAGTGGGAAACGGGGTCTCAATGAGTTTAAAGGGAGAGTGGGAAACGGGGTCTCGGTGGGTTTAAAGGGAGAGTGGGAAATGAGGTCTCGGTGAGTTTAAAGGGAGAGTGGGAAACGGTGTCTCGGTGGGTTTAACGGGAGAGTGGGAAACGGTGTGTCGGTGAGTTTAAAGGGAGAGTGGGAAACGTTGTCCCGGTGAGTTTAAAGGGAGAGTGGGAAACGGTGTCTCGGTGGGTTTAAAGGGAGAGTGTGAAACGGTGTCTCGGTGAGTTTAAAGGTAGAGTGGGAAACGGGGTCTCGGTGAGTTTAAGGGAGAGTGGGAAACGGTGTCTCGGTGAGTTTAAAGGGAGAGTGGGAAACGGTGTCTCGATGGGTTTAAAGGGAGAGTGTGAAACGGTGTCTCGGTGGGTTTAAAGGGAGAGTGTGAAACGGTGTTTCGGTGAGTTTAAAGGGAGAGTGTGAAACGGTGTCTCGGTGGGTTTAAAGGGAGAGAGGGAAATGAGGTCTCGGTGAGTTTAACGGGAGAGTGGGAAACGGTGTCTCGGTGGGTTTAACGGGAGAGTGGGAAACGGGGTCTCTGTGGGTTTAAAGGGAGAGTGGGAAACGGTGTCTCGGTGAGTTTAAAGGTAGAGTGGGAAACGGGGTCTCGGTGAGTTTAAAGGGAGAGTGGGAAACGGGGGTCTCAATGAGTTTAAAGGGAGAGTGGAAACGGGGTCTCGGTGGGTTTAAAGGGAGAGTGGGAAATGAGGTCTCGGTGAGTTTAAAGGGAGAGTGGGAAACGGTGTCTCGGTGGGTTTAACGGGAGAGTGGGAAACGGTGTGTCGGTGAGTTTAAAGGGAGAGTGGGAAACGTTGTCCCGGTGAGTTTAAAGGGAGAGTGTGAAACGGTGTCTCGGTGGGTGTAACGGGAGAGGGGGAAACGGTATCTCGGTGGGTTTAACGGGAGAGTGGGAAACGCGTTCTCGGTGAGTTTAAAGGGAGGGTGGATAACGGGGTCTCAGCGAGTTTAAAGGGAGAGTGTGAAACGGTGTCTCGGTGGGTTTGAAGGGAGAGTGGGAAATGAGGTCTCGGTGAGTTTAACGGGAGAGTGGGAAACGGTGTCTCGGTGGGTTTAACGGGAGAGTGGGAAACGGGGTCTCTGTGGGTTTAAAGGGAGAGTAGGAAACGGTGACTCGGTGAGTTTAAAGGTAGAGTGGGAAACGGGGTCTCGGTGAGTTTAAAGGGACAGTGGGAAACGGGGTCTCAATGAGTTTAAAGGGAGTGTGTGAAACGGTGTCTCGGTGGGTGAAACGGGAGAGTGGGAAACGGTATCTCGGTGGGTTTCACGGGAGAGTGGGAAACGGGTTCTCGGTGAGTTTAAAGGGAGGGTGGATAACGGGGTCTCAGCGAATTTAAACGGAGAGTGTGAAACGGTGTCTCGGTGGGTTTAACGGGAGAGTGGGAAACGGGGTCTCTGTGAGTTTAAAGGGAGAGTGGGAAACGGGGTCACTATGAGTTTAAATGGAGAGTGGGAAACGGTGTCTCGGTGGGTTCAACGGGAGAGTGGGAAACGGGGTCATTATGAGTTTAAAGGGAGAGTGGGAAACGGTGTCTCGGTGAGTTTAACGGGAGAGTGGGAAACGGGGTCACTATGAGTTTAAAGGGAGAGTGGGAAACGGTGTCTCGGTGAGATAAAAGGGAGAGTGGGAAACGGTGTACCCGTGAGTTTAAAGGGAGAGTGTGAAACGGTGTCTCGGTGGGTGTAACGGGAGAGTGGGAAACGGTATCTCGGTGGGTTTAACGGGAGAGTGGGAAACGGGTTCTCGGTGAGTTTAAAGGGAGGGTGGATAACGGGGTCTCAGCGAGTTTAAACGGAGAGTGTGAAACGGTGTCTCGGTGGGTTTAACGGGAGAGTGGGAAACGGGGTCTCTGTGAGTTTAAAGGGAGAGTGGGAAACGGGGTCACTATGAGTTTAAAGGGAGAGTGGGAAACGGTGTCTCGGTGAGTTTAACGGGAGAGTGGGAAACGGGGTCACTATGAGTTTAACGGGAGAGTGGGAAACGGGGTCACTATGAGTTTAAAGGGAGAGTGGGAAACGGTGTCTCGGTGAGTTTAAAGGGAGAGTGGGAAACGGTGTACCCGTGAGTTTAAAGGGAGAGTGTGAAACGGTGTCTCGGTGGGTGTAACGGGAGAGTGGGAAACGGTATCTCGGTGGGTTTAACGGGAGAGTGGGAAACGGGTTCTCGGTGAGTTTAAAGGGAGGGTGGATAACGGGGTCTCAGCGAGTTTAAAGGGAGAGTGGGAAATGAGGTCTCGGTGAGTTTAAAGGGAGAGTGGGAAGCGGTGTCTTGATGGGTTTAACGGGAGAGTGGGAAACGGTGTCTCGGTGGGTTTAAAGCGAGAGTGGGAAACGGGGTCCCGGTGGGTTTAACGGGAGAGTGGGAAACGGCGTCTCGGTGGGTTTAACGGGACAGTGGGAAACGGGGTCTCTGTGGGTTTGACGGGAGAGAGTGAAACGGTGTCTCGGTGGGTTTAACGGGAGAGTGGGAAACGGTGTCTCGGTGGGTTTACCGGGAGAGTGGGAAACGGGGTCTCGGTGAGTTTAAAGGGAGAGTGGGAAACTTTGTCTCGGTGGGTTTAACGGGAGAGTGGGAAACGGTATCTCGGTTGGTTTAACGGGAGAGTGGGAAACGGGTTCTCGGTGAGTTATAACGGGGTCTCAGCGAGTTTAAAGGGAGAGTGGGAAATGACGTCTCGGTGAGTTTAAAGGGAGAGTGGGAAGCGGTGTCTTGATGGGTTTAACGGGAGAGTGGGAAACGGTGTCTCGGTGAGTTTAAAGGGAGAGTGGGAAACGGGGTCCCGGTGGGTTTAACGGGAGAGTGGGAAACGGTGTCTCAGTGGGTTTAACGGGAGAGTGGGAAACGGGGTCTCTGTGAGTTTAAAGGGAGAGTGGGAAACGGGGTCACTATGAGTTTAAAGGGAGAGTGGGAAACGGTGTCTCGGTGGGTTTAACGGGAGAGTGGGAAACGGGGTCACTATGAGTTTAAAGGGAGAGTGGGAAATGAGGTCTCGGTGAGTTTAAAGGGAGGGTGGATAACGGGGTCTCAGCGAGTTTAAACGGAGAGTGTGAAACGGTGTCTCGGTGGGTTTAACGGGAGAGTGGGAAACGGGGTCTCTGTGAGTTTAAAGGGAGAGTGGGAAACGGGGTCACTATGAGTTTAAAGGGAGAGTGGGAAACGGTGTCTCGGTGAGTTTAACGGGAGAGTGGGAAACGGGGTCACTATGAGTTTAACGGGAGAATGGGAAACGGGGTCACTATGAGTTTAAAGGGAGAGTGGGAAACGGTGTCTCGGTGAGTTTAAAGGGAGAGTGGGAAACGGTGTACCCGTGAGTTTAAAGGGAGAGTGTGAAACGGTGTCTCGGTGGGTGTAACGGGAGAGTGGGAAACGGTATCTCGGTGGGTTTAACGGGAGAGTGGGAAATGGGTTCTCGGTGAGTTTAAAGGGAGGGTGGATAACGGGGTCTCAGCGAGTTTAAAGGGAGAGTGGGAAATGAGGTCTCGGTGAGTTTAAAGGGAGAGTGGGAAGCGGTGTCTTGATGGGTATAACGGGAGAGTGGGAAACAGTGTCTCGGTGGGTTTAAAGCGAGAGTGGGAAACGGGGTCCCGGTGGGTTTAACGGGAGAGTGGGAAACGGCGTCTCGGTGTGTTTAACGGGACAGTGGGAAACGGGGTCTCTGTGG